>NW_008355474.1:3533477-3563881 GCF_000622305.1 Nannospalax galili | reverse complement strand
GAATTCCTTGATCATGTTTATGATTGTTCTTTTAAATTCAATGTCCTGGGTTATCTCTGGGGGTTCTCCTTGTAGAACTCTTCTACAGGATTGGTGGGCTTTGCTGGGCACATAGTGTTTTGGCTTTCCATTTTATTGTTCTTTCATTGTGATTTTGGCATATGAATTTCTTTTATTGTTTATGATTCTGATATGAGAATTAGGTTGAATTATGCTTCTGTTTGTGTTATTTGGGTGCCTAGAGCCTTTATTTATTGGTTATGTAAAGCTGGTTGGTACAGGGTTCAGGTTCTCTCAGGTGTAATTTAGAGGAAATTGATGGCTTCAGATCAGCTATTCAGGAGTACCCACAGAAGCCCAATTCAGGTTCCAGTCAGGTATACTCAGACTTCCTTCACCACATGGATGCAGGATCTGGGCACTCTCAGGCAGTCTACCATCTCAGTTTGTCTGCTAGGATCTCAGCCTTAGCCTACAAAGCCAGATCTGCCCTGAGGCCTTGGGAGGGGTCTCACGAAATACCAGGTACCGGGGTGGATATGGTGCAATTAGGGGAAGCTCACCACCATGTGGAGGCAGGATCTGGTGGCCCTCAGGCAGTCCCTTGCATTCTTAGCCCCTCTGTCAGAGAGAGACCAGAGGGAGTCCAGAACTCTGCACTTTCCGGCTATCTGCTGAGATCAAAGCCACTACACCAATGGAGGTCAGAACCCACCCTCTCAGGTTGTCTGCTAGGATTTCAGCCTTATCCTATCCCACTTCATTCTGATTAAGGGAATGATTAACCAAGAAGATATTACAATCATGAACATATATGCACTGAACTCCGGTGCACCCAATTTCATAAAAAGAGTACTACAGGATTTTAAGACATGGATTAATCCCAACTCACTAATAGTAGGAGTCTTCAACATGCCACTGACTCCATTAGATAGGTCAATTGGACAAAGAATAAACAGAGAGACATCTGAATTAAACAACAGCATACATCAAATGGACCTAATAGACATCTACCAAATATTCCATTCAAGAACCAAAGAATATACTTTCTATTCAGGACCCCATGGAACTTTCTCCAAAATTGACCACATACAGGGACACAAAACAAACATCAACAAAAGAAAAAAATTGAAATAATTCCATGCATTCTATCAAACCACAATGCAATGAAGCTTAAAATCAACACTCAAAGATGCCCTAGTGACTACATGAAGTCATGGCGATTAAACAACACACTCCTGAGCAATAAGTGGGTCAAAGGAAGAATTAAGAAAGAAATAAAAGTATTCTGGGAATTAAATGTAAAGGACAATACAACACAACAAAACCCCTGGGACACTTTAAAAGCAGTTCTAAAGAGGGAAGTTTATAGCTCCATGTGAGTACATTAAAAAAAATCAGAAAAAAACACAAATAAATAATTTAACATTGCAACTCAAGACTCTTGAAAGGGAACAACAAATGAAACTCAAACTCAGCAGACAAGAAGAAATAACAAACATCAGAACAAAAATCAATGAAATGGAAACAAAGAAAATGATACAAAGAACCAATGAATCCAAGACCTGTTTCTTTGAAAAGATAAACCTGATAGACAGACACTTAACCCAGTTAACCAAAAGAAAGAGCAGCTCCAAATCAACAAATTCAGAGATGAAAGGGGAACATCATAACAAACAACAAAAAGATCCAGAAAATTATAGGAGAAAACTTTAAAAGCTTATATGCTGTTAATTTTGAAAACTTAAAAGAAATGTATGTCCATCTAAAATCATGGAAATCACCAAAGCTAAACTGAGAAGAGACTAAGAAATTAAACAGACCCATAACATGTAAGGAAATTGAAACAGTAATACAAAGCTCCCGAATAAAAACAGCCCAGGACCAGATGGATTTACAGCAGAATTCTACCAGGCATTTAAAGAAGCTCTATATCTAATATTACTTAAAGTATTCTAAAAGATAGAAACAGAGGGAGACTTACCAAATTCCTTCTATGAAACCAGCATCACTCTAATACCAAAACCAGGTAAAGATACAACCATAAAAGAAAACTATAGAGCCATATCCTTAATGAACATAGATGCAAAAAATTCTCAACAAAATACTTCCAAACCACATCCAGATTCACATCAAAAAGATCATCCACCATGATCAAGTAGGCTTTATTCCAGAAACACAGGGAAGACAATAAATGTTATAAATCATATAAATGGACTCAAAGACAAAAACCACATAGTCATCTCAATAGGTGCAGAGAAGGCCTTTGACAAAATCCAACATGCATTTATGTTAAAAGTCCTAGAGGGAATTGGACTGAAGGGAATATACCTCAACATAATTAAAGCTGTATACAACAAACCCACAGCCAACATCATTCTAAATGGCAAAAAACTGGAAGGTTCCCATTAAAAACAGGAACCAGACAAGGCTGTCCACTATTTCCACTCCTTTTTAATACAGTGCTTGATATCTTTCTAGACCAATAAGACAAGAGAAGGAAATTAGAGGAGTACTAATTGGAAAAAAAAGAGGTCAAATTATCCCCTTTTGCAGATGATACATTATACCTAAGAGATGCTAAAAATTCCACCAGAAAACTCCTAGAAATGGTTAACACTTTCAGTAAAGTGGTAGGTTGTAAAAATAATCTACAAAAACCAGTAGCCTTTCTATATATCAATAACAAGCAATTGGAGAAAGAATACATGGAAACCCTCCCATTCACAATAGCCTCCAAAAATATTTCAGAATACACCTGACAAAAGAAATTAAAGATCTCTGCAATGAAAATTTTAATTCTATAAAGAAATAGATTGAGGAAGACATCAGAAGATGGAAGGACCCCCCATGCTCATTGATTGGAAGAATTAATATTGTGAAAATGGCCATCCTATCAAAATCCATTTTTAGATTCAATGCAATGCCAATCAAAATCCCCATGACATTCTTCACACAATTAGAAAAAGAATCCTAAAATTCATATGGAAGCACAAAAGACCCAAAATAGCCAAAGCAACTCTGACCCCAAAGAGCAATGCTGGGGGGATTACTATACCAGATTTCAAACTATATCACAGAGCTGTAGACATTAAAACATTATGGTACTGCCACAAAAGTACACCCATCAATCAATGGAAGACCCAAACATGAGTACTTAAAATTTTAGTTACTTGATATTTACAAAGGGGTCAAGAACACTCACTGGAGGAAAGATAGCATTGACAACAAATGGTGCTGGCAAAACTGGATCTCTACCTGTAGAAGAATGAAAATAGACTCTGATCATTCACCTTCCACAAATGTTAACCTCAAGTTGATCAATGACCACAATGCAAAACCTGAAACTCTGAAACTGTTAGAAGAAAACATTGGCAGTAACTTATAAGACATAGGTGTAAGAAAGAACTTTCTAAATCAGACATCAATTAATCAGGAATTAAGGTCAAGAATCAGCAAGTGGGACCTCATTAAACTAAAAAGCTTCTGTATAGCAAAAGAAACAACCAAGGAAGTGAAGAGAAAACTCACAGAGTTGGAGAAAAATCTTCAATGACACATCTGACAGAGGCTTAACATCCAGAACATCCAGAATACATAAAGAAGTATAAAACAAAGAACCAAGAAAGTAAGTGACCCAATTAAAAGTTGGGCTAAGGATCTGAACAGAGTTCGCAAAAGAAGAACTAAAGATGGCTAAGAAACATCTTAAAAAGTGTTCAACGTTTTTAGTAATGTAAATGTAAATTAAAACCACTTTAAGATTTCATCTCACCCCAGTCAGACTGGCTAAGCTCAAGAGAATAAAGGGTACCAAATGCTGCAGAGAATGTGGGGAAAAGGGAACACTCATTTCTGCTGGTGGAATTGCAAACTCATGTATCCCCTCTGGAAAGCAGTGTGAAACGCTTAAAGAACTAAAACTGAACTTACCATTTGGCCTGGTTATACCACTCCTTAGCATATACCCAAAAGACTCATCCTATTGTTGAGATACTTGTACATTCATGTTTGTTACTGCTCTTTTCACAATAGCTAAGAGATGGAAGCAACCTACATGTCTCTCAACTGACTAGTGGATAATGAAAATGTGATTCATTTACACAATGGAGCTCTATTCAGAGACAAAGAAAGATGAAATCCTGAAATTTGCAGGTGAATGGATGGAACTAGACACTGTTATACTAACTGAAGTAACACAGGCTCAGAAAAATAAACAATGCATGTTCTCTGTCATATGTGGATCCTAGCACCAAATCCTTATATGTAAGTATGCATCCTGATGGAACTGCAGGAACCAGGATAATGAGAAGGAACCATAGGGAAAGAAGGAACCTGAGAGAGAAGAGCAGTAGGAGATAGGTGTTAAAAAGGGAGAAATGGATAAAATGAGGGTATATAAATGGGGAGGGTGAGGGTTATGCAAGGAATTTGTGGGACAAATGAAAAGAACAAGCTCAAGAGAGGTAAGACTGTAAGAGACTGTTAATATCACAAGAGAAATAAAGAAAATGGGAACACTTTAAATGTGGTTGTCCTGGTGGAAGAGTTAGAAGGCAAGAAAGGAGAGATAGATAATGCCTAATAAGTATAAAAAGGGGGTAATCATATTAGTCCAACAACCTAATGACAAATTACGCACACAATATCCCTACATGAGTCTATGTGTACAGCTGTAGGCTACATAACAAGGAACAGTGCCAGACAGCAGGAACCTTTCTTTGAGTTGTTGGCCAGGGTGATACAAGAGACTTCCAAAATTACACAGGCTGTTGTCACAGCCCTTGATTGCCTCCCAGAACTTGAAGGTAAGCCCCTACTCCTGAAGACAGAACATACTTTGGACACAGGAGAAATGGAGCTGGAACTGAACTGGAAGCCACCTCCCCTGAAAGCTAGCTCTCATAGCTTTGAAGAGCATTATGGGGGGTGCTAAGGGAGAGTATCAATTGGTGGTCCAACACCAGCTTCAAGACCAAATAACCACCAATGACGAGTACAACATACGACATAGGTACAGTAGTGGCACTTTTATCTTGGGGACAATCAACAGCTACCTAATTGGACTTAAATCCCACTCAATGGAAGGAAACTCATATATGGTACATAAATGTAGCCAAATACACATGGGTGGAGAGGTCATAGATCTTAGAGAAATCCCCAAGACTGTCAAATCACTAGAGTAATGTAATTTCTTACCATGTGCAAATTATATATCCTTATATATACAGACAAATATCCCAATCACCACTCATCAAAAAGCTTCTTTTGCACTAAACAGAGACTATTACAGAGTACCACAAATTGTCACACACAGGTACTATTTGTGAGTTGCCCACAACTCACATCTACAATGCAACCTCTACACCTAAGCTCAAGAAACACAGAACAAGGGGTAAAGAGGACAGACACCAATGAACATCTCAGTTCCCATTAATGAAGTTACCCCATGCAGCAGAGAACCAGAAATACAAAAGGTCACAAATGGCCAAAGTGTAGAGATCAAGAGTCTGCAGAATGCTGTTACTTGGAAAGGACTCCTATATTAAAATTTACTCACCCAGGACTCTAGAACCATTGCAGAAGGGGGGCAGAAAGATTGCAAGAGCCAAGGAGGAGGTGCATGACCATATGAAAATGGAGACCTACAAGCTCCTGGGACCCTGCTTATTTGAACTTACAGCAGTGATGTCAGCATGTGCAAGACCCATGCAAAAGCAAGTAGACAAAAACCCCGCAAAGAACTGGGTAAATGGAAACAGACCCAAATCTTAGCTGAAGAAATATTGGCAACTGATTCTTGCTGGGTGAGGAAGAGCTTATTTTCCTAAAGTGAAGGAGTCCGGATAGGTGGACTAGACCTCAGTAGATGAACTTTCACTAAGGAATGTCTGGGATCACTAATTTGACACAATATACCTTAAGACAAATGAAAGAATGTATGAATTCCAGTGGGGGGCATTAGGCGGGTGCTAGTAGGGATGGGATATAAAGTTGATTAAATTTGATTGATTGAGATGTTCTGTATGAAATACAGAAAGATCCAATAAATAAAAAATTACAGAGGACATGAAGTCAAGGTGTAGTAGGGGTATTAGTAAGGCATGGGTGGAACTGAGGAGGGGGTCTGAATATGATCAAAGTAAATTGCATGAAATTCTCAAAGAAATTAAAATATTAAGCAATAGAAACAACAAAACAAAATTTTAAAAAAAGGATTTCATCTTACCCAGTCATACTGGATAAGATCAAGAGAACATATGACACTTAATGCTGGCAAGGATGTGGGGAAAGGGGAACTTTCATTTACTGCTAATGGGAATACAAATTTGTGCTACCACTATGGAAAGCAGTGTGGAGAACTCTTAAAAACCTGAAAATGAATTTACCATGTGACCCAGTTATCCCACTCCTTGGCACATACCTAGTGATAAAGTGGGCTCTTGAGAGCAGGTACTTATAGCTTGGTGCTCACGGGTTCAGAAACTGTATAGCTGTTTCAGTGACCTCAAGGTTTTCTTTGCAGTGGAAGGCAAATGTAGACTGAGAAGAAGAGAGCAGGCTCTGCTGCTTCTGCACAGTAACACACTCAGCTCTCTGTTCTATAACTGGTACACATACTGATAGACAAAGTTCTGACAGGACTCCTCATAAATGATGCCTATAGATCATTCCTTCCCCTTGAGCATAGTTGAAGTGTGTGACCTTGTGCAATCTAGAAAATATAGCAAAGGGGTAAGATTATTAATTCCATGACTAGGTACTTTATACAGAAGGAACCTAGATTTTATTTTATTGATAGTACAAAAGTGACACATAATATAAACCTTATGTTGAATTTGAATTTTTATCTTTTGCCAGGTTAGTGGCTGTGATGGCTAATCCTGGGTGTCAACTTGAATGGATCTGGGATTAACTGAAATGAGAGAGACCTTCTTGATTGGATTATCTGAAACTGGAAGACACACCCTAAATGTGGGTGTTACCTGCTGGTGGCAGCCCATATAAAAGGCTGTGGCAGAAGAGAGTGCTTGCTTTTTGCCACTTGCCTTCTCGCTCTCGCTGGTGAGTTTGTGTTACTGTTATATATAGATTGAAGACTAGCCAATCTTTTGGAATTCATCAGACCTTCAGCACTAGATTGGGACTACTGAGACATCCAGCCCCATGGCCTGAGCAACTACCAGAATCTCAGCCTCTCCAGTATGATGCAGCCATTGTTGAACTACTCGGACTCTATCCTATGAGCTAATCTGATAAATCCTTATATATAAAATAAAATTCATTCTACTGGTTCTGTTTCTTTAGAGAACCCTGACTAATACAGTGGCATACAGTAGGGTAATCTTTCAAGATGCTAAGAAATGACAGTGAGGTGCATCTCCCCAGGAAGCTTCATGTGAAGGTGAGCAGCTGATGCTCCAGAGTGCTGTGTTGTAAGCTATGATGTTCAGCAGCTCAGATGTATTCAGTGTATTTTCAACTGATAATGTTGGGGCTAGGGCAATGGCATAGGTGAAGTGCTTGTTGCACAAGCATGAGGACCTGAGTTCAGATCTCCAGTACATGAAAATCAGGTACAGCAGCATGCATCTGAATCCCCAGTTTTGGGGAGTCAGAAACAGACAGATATTCAATAGACACAGCTGTATCTCTCTCACCAACTGTGTGCTAAAATGTTATTTAAATGTTTATGCCTCAGTTTTCCTGTCTTTAATATAGGAAAGGTGATGAAGGTGAACCTTCTCTCATCATTAAGACTAAATACTTGACAGCTTAAGGAAGGAGACATTTATTTTGACTCAAAGTTTCAGAGGGCAGAGCCCAGCAAGGCAGAGAAGGCATGTTGGATGGATTGACTTGGTCCATGGTAATAGGAGTTTAGGGTGTGTCTTGTTCACATCTTGGTATATCATGAAGCAGAGGGTTCAGTCCTGAACCAGAAGTAGACATCACCCTCAAGATCCACCTACATTGACTCAGCTTCACTAGCTAACCACAAAGGTTTTGCACCTCCCGAAACTGTGCTACTATCTGGGCAGCAAGTGTTCAAACTTGTGATCTTATGGGAACCATTTCATATTCAAATCAGAACACTTCCTCTTAGAATTTTAGATGGATGAACGCAAATCTCTTTATAACTAAATATAAACCATATTTCAAATGTTTCCTTCCTTTATATTCAAGGTCCAAGTTTACCAATCAGAGCATAATGCCTAACCAGTGCTTTTCCTGCTCAGATCTTGCTATCAGACCTGCCTCCCTTTGCATGATGCCTGTAGGTTATTATAAGAATTGCTGATTTGCCTCCCAACTCAGATGAACAACATGTAATTCCTTGATGACTGGACAGTTCATTAAGTCTTGACTCTAAATTCACCTAGTGCCATCATATATAAACACCAGGCACGGGACACTTTAGGTTATTACAGTCACAGGCCACTCAAGTGTGAATCTGTTTGTTGGAAGAGCTTTGCATATGCTGAAAGTCCCATTAAATGAAACTCAGATCCAGACTCTACTTCTGTCTGATAGACATAAACAGTTCCTATTTAAAAGAGAAGTCCAAGTGGTGAAAGTGGCTGGAAATCCTGCCTCCTGACGTTGAGAAACCTATAGGGGACACAACAGTGTCAAGAAAAGAGATTTAGAGCAAGTGTGACTTGGACTCTTCTTGGTAGTGACATTGCCCAAGCATTTCTGTCACCTGGTTTGGCTCTACAGTAGCAGAAACTATGGGCAAGTTAGACTAGTCTACAAAGGATACGGAAAAATTGTACGAGCCAGAGGTAGTAGATAAAGACAAGGGAACAATGTTTCCCAGAGAGCAGGGAAGTTGGATATAGGAACTCATAGCAATTGTGACAGCATACATGAGACCTGCTCCAACTCAAGCCAGACAAAATCCCAGCATGGAGAGGGGAGGTAGGCATGAAATACCATCCCTAACCAAGGAATTATTGGCATATTACAGCTGCTGCAAGAAGAACAGTCAGTTTTCTTAAAGGGTGTGACCCCAATAGGTCAATTATGCTCTGGGGCTGGTAGCCCTATTTGGGAAACACAAATTAGACTCTATGGGACAAAAAAAGAACACAAAGTGGATGTGTAGGGAGGTGGGACTGGTTTAGGTGGGAGAGGTGGTTGGTATGTGATAAAGTACATTGTATGAAACTCTCAAAGAATTAAAGAAGTCTTTATTCTGCCATGCCCCCATCACCACCACTTCTTTTGACAACATACAAGCACAAAGCCATTCTGGAACTCACGCTCTTGTATGCTGGCAAGAGCAGAGAAGCCACGTCCCAGCTGGAAGGAGATCTCCACATCTGCTCTGCAGCATCACTTCTGCTCCTGAGTTGTTTTCCAGCTCTTCCTCTAAGAGAATGTTTGGTCTTACTGAGAGGGCATGTTACAGGCTCTTTGTCGCCCCTCCATCCTATCTCTCCTCTTGCATCAGCCCTGAATGATGGTCAAAGTTGTTGGGACAGCATTGGCTCCTTTTGGGAACAGACACAGGAAGGAACAGTTTGGTGGCGTACCATTTGACTGCATATTAATTAGCACAGCAGCTAGTTCTGGACAATTGACTCCAAATTCCAGATGTTCTCATTCTAACTAAAAGTCATGTGAAAGAAACAACCCGCAAGACTAATGGGGTAGTATCTTGTTCATTTTTTATGTCATGCAGTGAAAAAATCTAGGGCTGCTGAGCTGATGGACTTTGTTGTATGCCTCTGGCCTTCCAATAATATTTTAATGAACTCGCTCATTTCATCCCTCCTCTGCCCATGGGGTATGTTTTTCCTTCTGTGTCCTTCATGTGCTACATGTTCTATTTCTTTCCAGCATAATGCCCATCCTAACAGTGGAAAATATAGAATGAAAAGATCCAATGGTAGTGTGCCTCTAATGAAAAGAGAAGGGCTTGAGTCTTCATTTGGACTACTTATGGAAAAGTTCTGAAGCTGAGTTTTACATAAAGAATACAAAACAAAGCCCAGGCCTACTCGTTGAGTTTCTTTGGATGGAATTTAAAATATTTGGGTTTTGACATCTTTTATGGGCTTGAAAAATCATTGTTATTGATTCAGCCATGACAGTAAAGGGCCAATTAATGACAGATAAAGAGGAAAGCAGTGGTGACCCCAGGTCACCCAGAAAGCATGTCCCTTTGCAATTTTGACAATGGTTTTATGATAGAAGTTTCAAAAGCTTACTCAGTTTTTTATGTATAGCCTTGGGATGATAAAGACTTTGACAAAGGAGGAAGAAGAAACAAGAAGTCTAAGATAAACTGTGAATCTTTGAAAGTGTTCACATGCATATTGACCGTAGCATACTGGGTCAGTAATACCTAACAAACATATCCAGAAACACGTGATCTACATAGAGATTGGGAGGTCAGGACTAGTTACATGACTAAGAAAAGCACAAAACAGAGTCAGGAGGAAGCCAAAGCTGACTGTTCAATAGAAAATGCAGATACTCGTTAGGGTGGTACAGAAGGTTGTGCAATAGGGAAGAGACAGCAATGAGGTGTCTTATCCTGAGCCTCTTGATGGTTTAATGACCATAGGCTTCACACCAAGAAACTCAGAGATGGAGGGATAAATGACACAGGGAAGTTGGACCAAACAGTTTTGAAAGAAGTCTGTCCAATATTTTCAAAAAAGAACAACATTCATATGATAAGAACTAACTTAACTGGTATAGCCAAGCTGCTAACACTAGAGTCCATGGGACTAAAATAAAAACAAAGTATGACTAAATCAAAACTCTCTCCTCCTCCTCCCCTTCCGCCTCCTCCCCTTCCTCCTCCTCCCCTCTTCTTCCTTCTCATCCTCTTCCTCCTCCTTCTCTTCCTCCTCTTCTTCCTCCTCCTCTTCCTCCTCCTCCTCCTTTTCCCTCTCCTATTTCTCCTTCTCTTCTTCTTCTTTCTTCTCTACCAAATCTCTCCATATCAGTTAATATCACCTCCATCCATCCCAGAGTAATTTCAGAAACCATCCACCAACTGGCAATGTCATTCTGCCCATTTTCCTTTCCACACTTGAATTCCTCTTCTCCCCTTCCTTCAGCACTATCGCTATACACTAAGGATCTACCAGCTTATTCAGAATGTACCTCAGTGCTAGAAGCTTAGCTTAGGAAGTGTAAGCACCTGAGTCTCATCTCCAATAACAACAAAAGTACAAAAATATGTAAGACAATTAAGGTTCTCCGAGTTGGGATGTGGTAGTCTCTTCACTTGCCGCCTCTTCACCTTTCTGGGACCCTCCTGGATGTCACACCAGATCTTCAAAACTAGAAATCCAGTCATGTCACACATCTGAAGATAGTTGGCTTCCAATAGCTCTCCTGCTAAGATATCTTTATTTTTTACATTGACCAAGCAGGTCTATATGCCTTTCCAATCTCACTCACCTCCCATTCTTCACACACACACAACCCTATATCCCTTGACTTATTTTCCATTCCAAAGTACAAGAAAACCCTGTCTTCTCAAATCCTTCACTGTTCATTCCTCTGCTTCTCTCCTCCCTCAACTACTGCATACCCAGTCATCCCTCCACTCATGACTCATATGTTTCTTAAGATGATACTTCTCCTCACCCTACCCTCTGACAAATTATGGAACTTCTCTATTATAACTCAGTAATTCGATATGCAAGTGTATGGCTCTTCTGCCCATAGACTGTAAGCCCTTTTGGCCTTATTGACTTGGGGACTATCCTCTATGCAGTGCCAAATATACATAGTATATGATGGATACATGTTGATGGCATAACGATTAAGTGAGTGAATGGATGAAAACAGTCAAATGGAAGCTGTTGCCCCCTCCACCAGATGTAGATTTAAGGACAAGGCTTCCTTATGCAAACTAGGGCTTTTCTCCACCCTGAGAGGGTGTGACAGAGATCAAGTTAATGATGTATGGCCTTTGGCAGTAGGAAAAGAGCTTACCTTGAGACATAAGGATTAGAAGATGACAATTAAGTGTGGAGTTTTATCTTTGACATTCCAGTCAGGGATCTGGAATACAGTTAACAGAAGATAATTCAATCATCCTTACACATGACCCAATTTTTGGAGGGAGGCTCATTGGAAAGGTCAGTCTCTGATGATGGGCAGAAGAGAATGGGCCCAAGAAACAGGGCCACAGGCAAGACAAGAAAGGGTCTGTTATGATCTGATTGACCCTGACTCCAATCAGTTTTCATGGAGTCTCCATTCCTGATGACTCTGTGAACAATCTCTCTGACAACCCCATGTCTTTCTCTGATTTCTCAAGGTTAACTAAGTCAACAATGAAATAGCCAAATTTTCTTGACTTAAGTTGCATGCCAAAACCCTAGCTGCTAGGTGTGGGTGCAGCCCTATTGCCACAACACAGGCAACGACAGAGTTGGAAGCTCTGTGTACTAGATTATCAAGAAGTCATGGGGCAGAATTTTTATATCCAGAAGTAAAATGGTACCATAAAGCAGAATGCAGACACAGTTAGACTCTTTCTTTTCCATACCACATTCCCAAATATGATTTTTTCTCAAAAGGCTTTTACTGACCTTCCAAACATCCAACAAAAGCACAAATAAACAGTAACAGATGTACCTAAAGATAAGTCTCCTACACATTCTAGAAAAGTCCCTGAGAGCTTCAAATGCACCCCTCCTTTATTTGTTAGAAAACCAATCCTATAAGAAGTTAAGTGGCTTTCTTAGGGTCTCACTCTGGGTCAATGAACCTCAAAATTAACAGTTTCCATGACAACCAATTTTATGTTTTGTTTTCTCACAATAACATGCTGTGTCCAGGTCTCTATCCATGACCAAATTTTGCCAAAGTGCCAGACTTGTTTTTAACATACCCTTTGAGCTTACCAAGGTCTAGCTGGGTGTTGGAAACTGTGGCTTCCAGTCATGTCCCGCTTGCCACCTGTTTCTGTAAGTCAGGTTTCATTATGACCCAGCAACGTCCATTATGGTTGAAATGTCTATAGCTGCCTTTGCACTTCTATGGAAGAACAGAATGAGAACAATAGACAACTTCCGGCTTGCAAACTGAAGATATTTACCATCTGAGCCTTTACAGAAAAAGTGTGCTGGCTCTTGGCTTAGAGTCTGCGATAAACTGCAGTCCTGTGACTTTGACTATTTCAATGGACGTGAGTAGAAAGGAGCCCATACATGAGTCTGAGGACATTTGGGGGACTGAGTGACAATATACTCATGCGTCTGCTTAGGTAGTCCCTCCTGCCATGCTCAGTCATCACCTAGAGTTGAAAGAGGTTTTCTGTAACAAACACATTAAACAAGACTTCAACTTTCATAAGTACCAATCCATATTCAGGTGTCACATAAAATGAAATTCATATGAAACTCAGAATACTGGCTCTATCAATCTCTTAAGTTGTCCGTTTTCTTCCCATTCATTGCAACAGATAATGGAGCCGATGCAAAGGTATAATTTGCCCTGGATTTTATATGTAAAAAATCAGTGTAAATACCAGATCTGATTACTTTTCAATGGCCAGAATATATTTTCTTTTCTCATGCTTAGGAGATTCACAGTGTAAACTTGCCAAATCATTCCTTCTCTGCCTCCCTAAACCTCTCACACCATGCCGACCCCATACACATAGACTATAGACTACCAGAATTATGCTCCATGGATGGAGGGGTTCTGACAAAAAGGAAAGAAACAGCTGTGGGTTTGGGGGCAAGCATACCTACCTTGGTTATGCAGAAAGTGATCAACTAAGGCAGAAACTGGGGCAAAGATCATCCTCTACTTTCCAACCACAGTCACTCCTCTCAGTACTGTTCTCCCCTGCACAGAAAAGTGACCCTTTATTTGCCCTTGGCAGACCTGCATAATAAGATTACCAGGTCATCCTTGTTGCTTGTCCTAGGAGCAGCCTTATCAGAGGGCCAGGTTGGCATTTTACATTTGGATCTACTGTATGCATGATCTCCCAGCTGCTCTTTTAAATTTCATTTTCAGAGACAGGGATTTGTGGCTGCCTGAAGGGAATGGAAACACAGAGCTGGGCCTGGTTGGCTGCCAGTGTCCCCCAACACCTCCCCACCAGCCCAAGAGTCTCCAGGCACCAACATTAATGCACAAGACCTACTAGACGCCAGAATGTCCCCCTTGGCCCCACTTGCTGTCACTAGCTCTGAAGAACTTTGAGGTCCTGGGGGAAGTACCAAGGACACAGAGGTCACAGTGGCTGTGTCTGCTAGTCTCTTCTTAGCCTACTCTGAGTCAGTTGTGGTCATTCATGGCACCACATGCTGCAGCTCTCATAGCTGAGTGCTAGAGGGGCAAGGCCAGGGTTAGATTTTTTTAAGACAGGATCTCAGGCCCAGGCTAGCCTCTTCCTGCCTCAGTCTCATGAATACTAGAATTACAGGTGCAACCAGCTATCTACAAACTCTTTTTAACAAGGATTATAGAAAGAGCCAAGAAAAGCGATGATAAAGACAGGAATTTAAAATGGCAAGGGGCTGGAGAGACAGCTCAGGGGATAGATAAGAGAGCAACCTTAGAACCCACAGTGGAAGGAAAAACAACTCCTAAAAGTCATCCCCTGACCTCCACATGCATTCTGTGGCATATGTGTCTATATACATAACATATACACACAGTAAATAAAAGTAAATTTTATAAAATAAGCAAGGTTCATATCTGGATTCATTTCTATGCTTCTGACCATCTGGAGACAGGCCCATTTGAACCTCAGGAGTGTAGAACTCTAAAGAAATACCCAAACCTATTTATGAGTGGTGAGAATCAGAAAGGAGATACACAGGACTCCATGGGGGAGCCAGTCCAGATGGTGTCAATGTCAAGGTCCTGTTGTGCTGACACACTGCTCCATGTCCTCAGTAGGTTAGGCTCTGAAGACAGCTTTGACCTAAACATGGTGAGTTTAAATCCCACTCTTCACACTTGCCCATCTGGTGATGCTCACAGAGCCACTCCTGATACATGTCCTCGGATTTCTCATACGCACATACACTTCTAAAGTACAGTGAAGAGTATACAGATTAGAAACAAAAGTCACAAATGCTACTTGGGGCCATTCAGGCAAATAAATTAGCTCCAAGGACCATGCGTAACATAATAGGGAGCTGGGAGGAGGATGGCACTGCAGAGTGGAGCACAGTACAAAAGGAACCCTGCCATCCCAATCGCCCAGTGCTGCTATTGCTATGGTCAGGGGCCACCAGCACTACTGGGTTTGTGACCTTGAAAGAGAAACTGGATATCTAGGGAAAGTGTCCTGGCTTTCAAATGTTGACATATCACTCATTTAAAAATTGAAATCTATGTATGAAGAAACAGTGCACTCACCAAGGGCTATAATTTTATAGTCTATGGAGATGATCACTAAGAGGCCTTTCTGGTCTAACAGTCTTGGATGTTTTATTCTGCTCTAAAGTATTCTTTTAAATGAAGACTCCTCAGGCCTTCTGAAATAAAACTTAGTTTGAATCTAACAGAAGATTAAAGAGACGGCATCTTCACAGAACCAGGCATCTGCAGGACAGGACCAATTCTCAGTTCGTTCCTACACAGACATTTAACACTTGCTCAGTGTATTCTGTTATTATTTTTACAAAATGATGTACAACATTTGCTCACTGGATAAAGCAGCCATGTAGCAAGCAGGAACAAGTTCAGGAGGCAGTGAAGTCTGGTTTCTAGCTTCTCGTTTGAGCAGTGCCCATAGGGGAAAAACCTGTTGGTGCAGTGAGCAGAGATTGTGCAGGGCCTCATTTCCCATTCTGCTTCTTCGCTTCTCTTTCTCCCATCCTAAGCCTCTTTCAGCAAACCTGCCCCCGGGCCATCCCTACTGAGCTGCATCTGTAGGGACACTGAATTAGAAACCTCAGATCTTAACCTGATGCATACTCCTTACTCCAGAATCCCACACATCTGGCCTTCTTTTGGCCGTGCTGAGGTTGTGCTAAACCCTCTCCTACTTGCTGATTCAGTTTTATAGGCATTTTATCTTTTTATGTGTTTATGTATTCATATGTGCATGTGTGCACACATATGTGTATACAGTCCCTCTCATACATGTGTACATGCAAAGGCCAGAGGTTGATGTTGGGTGCCTTCCTCAGTCACGCCTCACATTTTTTCTTTCGAGTCGGGGTCTCTCACTGAACCTAGAGCTCACTGATTGGTGCTTGCTAATTCAGCTAATAACAGGGATCCTCCTGTCCCTGTTTTCCCAGTGTTGGGATTACAGGCACTCTGTGCTGTGCCCAGCATTTTTACATGGGTATTCAGGACCAAACTCGGGTTCTCATGCTTGTATGGCAAAGCCCACTCTATAGACCTTATTTCAAGAACAATTCACTGAATAATGCACTGTCCTTTTCTAGTTTCATAGTTAAAAAAAAAAAAAAAAAAAAAAAAAAAAAAAAAAAAACAAGGATGACTTGTCCAGGATTCACTGACAGAAGAGATAGAACCAGATCCGGACTATACCAGAAGAAGCGGCAATTCCAAGACTCAGGTATAGAGACTGTCCCAACCTGAAAGGCTCTGGTCCTCTCAAGAAACCCAGTGCAGCTCCTCCCTACCCACATAGGAACACATATCTTCAGCCACAACTTGGGCAGGGGCTTGGGGTGCAGGGCAGGTCACTCATGGAGAGAAATTTAGAGGGGTTTCACAAGCACAAAGTGTGTACAGAGATGGAGGTGGCCTGGTCAAAATGAAAGCATACCCTTTATCTAGAAAAATTTCAGTCAAGTGTGTGGAGGCTTCTGCTACAGATAATCATACCCAAAGATAGGTGAATTTGATCCATGTCTGGACTTGCAGGCTAGGATCTGACTTAAGAGGAAGCGAGTCTTCGAAATAATTAGATGGGATAATTTTCAGAGAATTAAAGTAATCTGTTTGATCTTTGTTTGATTGTTTTCCTCTGCCAAAGGATCCCCATGCCAAGAACCTGTGTTTATTAAAATCTCATAAGTACCAGGCCCTGTACTTGAGTCCCTCTAAGATGTTGCATCTTGTTTGCTGTTGCAGAAACACCTCAGGTAATTGTCATCCTTACAGTCATCAAGCTCATAGGCAAAATGACCTTAGAGAGGAAAAATGACTTCGAAAATGACCCATCCATTTACATGACAATGCAGGGATTCAAACTCAGCCTGCTCCCAGAGGACAGAATCCTACATACAATAAAAACCTCATGGCTCCCTCAAATAACAAAGCTAGTCATTGGTAAATGTTTGCCATATGCAGGCACAAGGCTGAGTTCTTTAATTTTAGTATAGCACTTAACCCTGTACAATAATATAGCCCCTGAGATAGAGGCATCTATTAGTCTTGGTTTACAGATGGGCAAGACATTGTTTCCAAGGTTAAAATGATTTTCCCAGAGGCGCGTATCTAGAAAAGGGCAGAGTCAGGAGTAGAAAATAGACTATTAGATTTCAAACATCCCTTTCTTATACTATTTACTCTCGTAAAGGCTTAGGTGATGCTCCCAGGACCAGGTGAGTCAGAGGAGAGATAAGTGTGTAGGAAGGGAAGAGGCTAGGGACAAAGGAGAGGTAGAATAGAGAGGAGGTCCAAAAAGAGTTCAGTAAACTCGGAGCACAGGAGGGTATTGCAGCTGATAACAATGGGCCAAAGGAACAGGTGGGAAGATTGAGTAACAATCTCCACATGCTCCTCAGTCCTGTTCCAGGACCCAGGTTAGAATCTGCTTATCCTGCGAAGAGGGCACCCCCTGCCATGAAGAGAGAGTGTTGATGAAGAATCTACTGGAAGGAGCAGAAGGCTGCAATCTGCGTGTGCCTGTCTAGAACCTTTTCTGCATCCCTTTTGCATTTTGCAGTAAGATTTAAAACCATAAATTATGTAAAGCCAGAGAACTCAAAGGGCAGGACATTTCTGAGTTCAAGTCTGAAATTCAGAACACTTTTAATGACATAATTGCAAAAAGCAAAAATCTGCCTAAGTAAAAACTTCTCTTTGAATAAGGATGCATTCCAAGTCAGTGACACAGTCTCTCCCCACCCACCACCCCCATATGTGTGTGTGTGTATGTGTGTTTGTGTGTGTGTGTGTGTGTGTGTGTGTGTGTCTATGTATGTGTGTGTCTGTCTGTATTTGTATGTGTTACCACAGCTCATGGAGCTGGGAGAGGAAAACAGGTCTTACAGAGGAAAGATTTGCTAAGAGCCTGCAGCCTCCTCTCACCATCCTGAAAACAAGTCACCGTGGCGTTTCCTTTTCACCAGGAGCCAACAGGTCCTGAAAAGCTGGTGTTTGTCAGATATAATGTTGAAGTTGGAATGCTCTTCTGATATC
Source organism: Nannospalax galili (assembly GCF_000622305.1). Lineage (NCBI taxonomy): Eukaryota > Metazoa > Chordata > Mammalia > Rodentia > Spalacidae > Nannospalax > Nannospalax galili. The sequence continues at coordinate 3,545,530 of NW_008355474.1, read as the reverse complement.
TTATCTCTTTGAAAACAAATTATTTATCTTTGGAAAACGCATAATTTCTGCACACAGGAAAACCAAAAATCAGTCCCCCTATCTTGTGACCCCCTATCTTGTTGCCAAATTTTAAGTTCTCTTGACAGAGAGAAACATCTGTTTCTGGCATAATCTTGTGTTTCCTCCCAAAGAAAGTATCTGCTTAGACAAGCTTCCCTATGTCTGCATTGGCCTGAATTAGGGAGTAGGCTCTGAAGCCTAAAGCTAGATTTGGGTCCATATCCTAACTATGTCACCTCAGTTGGATCACTTGGCCTCTCTGGGGCTGATCTTGATTGGTAAAATAGGGATACAGCTAAAATAGGGATAGCATGACAGAGGGCTCCTGTGAGGATTAATTAAAAGCTTTAGGATATTGAATGGCCCATTAACCTAATACATGTCAGTAGCTACTCTATATGAATTTATCCTTTTCACTCATAAATAACCAAATACTATTTACTTTCTACTGAGCCTTGTGTATTTCACCTACAAATGTCATTTATAGACTCCACATAGTGGTAGGACATGATTCGACTGCATGATTGTACCATACTAGCTGAACCCACCTACCGTGGATGGTTATTCAAGGAGTTTCCATTGTCTAGTTGTCACAATATGGTAGCAGTTCCTGCTAAGTTCTTGTATACAACTATCTGGTCACAGGTGTAAGTATATCTATCTGTGTGCCTAGGCTAAATTAGACTATGGTAATAAGTAAATTCCAAAAATCTCATTGGCTTTGTATAACAAAAATTTTCCCTCTTGTATCTTGCACATACAATGAAGATCATGTCAAGCTTTCTTGAAACTGTCTTCTTCTGGTCTTGACTCAAGGATCAAAGTAGTTCAAAACCACAACTCTACACATAGGAGTTCTTCACTGCCAGCTTGGTGAACTTGGAATGGCAAGAGCAAAGAATACATACCCGCCCCTATAGTTGAGGCAGGAAGAAGCACTTCACATTTTGTTAGAGTCCATTAGCTCAGTCACATGATCTCACCCTGACCACAAATGTGGCTGGTAAATATATTCTTGAAGAGTCTCCAGGAAGAGGAAACAATGTGGTGAGGGCATTGCATTCCTTGGGTCAAGGATAAATGCTAGACACTGACTCACTCAGAAGGACATATATTCAACTTGAAACATTTTACATATTCCATACTTATTGAATGATTCACTTACTGTAAATGGAGAAGAAACAATTGCTGAAAGTTTCTCTCGGTTCATTACTACTTTTTAAAGAATGAATGTATTTTATCAATCATAATAATATTTATAACATATCAATTATAAATAATAGGGTACAACATGTTATTTATTTTATCAGTAGCAATTGGTACATATATAGATCTCAAGACTTGTTTAAATCATTTTACTGTTAACAGGGATTTGTAAGCCCAAGAGTAGGATGTAGATGTTCTGTCAAAGTGCTCAAAAGTTAGCCATGATCATCGTTATGACAGTTCATGATCAGGTGTAGGACTGGAAATTTGTGGAACGCCAGACTTAGCTTCCTTCTTACAGCCACACCTCTTCTGCTCTCTGCTATCAGCATGGCAGGCATGCATCAATATTTTACAAATGTAGGGCAAATCGTGCCCCTCCCTGCATGGGTTTTTGTTACTTTCAGACTGCCCAGCATAATCCTTCCCTCCCCAAGTCTTCAGTTTTAACCAGTCATTTCACACGACTGGATGTTTAGATCAGATTGACCTATTTTCTCTTCAATTCACATACCATGACCTTTTCCTTTGACTCCTCTCTGCCTGGATCACTCATCTACCCATATTTCATGTACTTGCCTTTCTGTCCTTACTGTCCTGACAGCCCAGGAGGTAGATCACCTCACCTCCTACTTACAGGGCCATCCCAGCCACTCTCTGTCACATTGCCCCCATCTTTCTCCTCTAGACACTTCCACATTGGGCATATTAAGTGTATTTCTTATCTGTGAGTTTATTTTCCTATCTCCTCCAAGCGTAATACAAATTCTAGGAAGGCAACGATAAAATCTCTCTTGTTTACTGATGTGTGTTTAGCACCCAGAAATACATATACTGTACTTTCAGCAAAGCTTCAGTGCTGAATAATTGGGGGGCATTATCAATCTTCCATCCTGATAGGAATAAAGGAATAAATGATGTGCCGAAGCCCATTAATTTCTAACTGGGAACAAGAGGATATGACCTCAAGGTCCTAGGAGAGGAAGTGACCTATACACTAAAGAATAGGGATGAAACCTCCAGATGTCCAAGTTCACCATTTGCAGGGAAGTCTCTTTATAGGAACTCTCTGAGCTTTGCTCACTAGCTTTGTGAAAATGTTACAGACAGTCAAAACGTAAAGGCTCAGCTGACCAGGAGACTGCCTTATACTATATTTCTAAATGACTAATTATAGTTCCTGTTACTGCTCTTGAGTATTCTGTCTTTGGGTACTGTACTAAGCCTTCATAAGACAATTTTTCATGCAGAGAGAAAAGGAAGATGATAAAGATTCACTTATGACTTTGTCTACTGGGTATTGTTATAGTTTTTTATTGACTTACCTTATTCCGTAAGCATAGAAAATAGATAACAGAAAGTTTTTTTTTCCCAAGTCAAAGACATGCTAGATAAAATCTCATCTTTTCCACCACAATTCACTTAGGCTTTAGAGAAATACCTTTCAAAATGGAATGTGTTTGAGTGTCAGGATGATCTCATCAAGATGAAGAGTCTGATTCAGTAGTTCTGGGTTGTGGCCTAAGACACACTCCCAAGGGAGATCAATGTTGCTGACCCAGAGACCACATTCTGAATAGTAGGGTTTTAATCTAGACAGATGTCCATGTGCCAGAAGGGACAGTCTATCTTAGGGCTAATATGCTGTAGAATTCTGCTTTCCCATGTAGAATTTCTAATAAAAAAAAATTATAAAAAAAAAAAAAAAAAAAAAAAAAAAAAAAAACAGAGCTTAGAGAGCACAGATGGCCAGATAGCTTATCCTTAGCAGTTGAATCTTACCAAGGACAAAATTATAACCAAGTCAAAGAGTCGTGTAACATGAATTAACTCATGAAAATGTCCTCCCTTCAAGTCTCTGAGAGGTTCTCTTCCAAATCATCATCCAAAAGGCTGTGACTATACAACACGGGGCTTAATGGATGGAGCAGATTCATCATCACTGACATAGTACTGGAGAGTAGAAGCTAGATCCTGACGTTCACAGAAGCCACACCAGCCTGTTTCATTACTTTCTCAGCTTTAGAGAGAATTCTGGGAAAGTGATCATACTATGTAAGTACTATATATACATCCCTTTGAAATAAAACTCTTAATACTGAGGACAGTGATGTCTTTTATAGGAGCTTTGAACATTAAATAACTCAGTATATACAGAGAGCATAAAAGCCAAGTTATTTACAGTTATCTGCATGATATTGATCAGAGATGTCTAACCAATGGTTGTACATGTATTGAGAGAATACAGCATGTGGCTGCTGTCCTTCCCATGCTGTAGACAGGAAGTAAAAGAGATACACTTCTCTCATATGCAAGATAAATAGGCAATCAGAGAATGCAAGAGTTCTCACTAATCCACGTTCCAACCCCTCAGCCATGAGATCACTTCCCACTGTGGAGGTACAAAGATCATTACTGCTAGAGAAATGAAATGGAGATGTGATTGGAAATGTCGTGCCTCGGGTGCATGAGCATTATTCCGATAATCAATCACCCAAACTGAATTGCTTATTTGTACATCTGATTGTCTTTGCATTATTTAGAAGCTATTTAATGGCAGCCTGCCTGACAGCATGCATCTAACACATGCCAGAGAGATTTAGGAGACTCAGAAACATCTCTTTCTAATTGTTTGGACAGGCATATATAGATTGCTGTTTCCTCTTTCAGGGTTCTTTATAGCACTTCGTGTTCTTTGTATGCAGGACACATATACACACATGCACATATAGGCATGCATGTAGAAAATAAGCAGTGCCAATTACAGTGGTAAATCCCACAGAGGAAGCTCATTCCAAGCAGGAACTAATTACCCAAAGCCAAAAAGGCACATAGCCAGATCCTATTTCAACATGTCTACTATGTCACCTCCCAGAATGGAGGTGGAAGGAAGCTGCAATCTACAGAGTGGGTGGAGAGTCTAACCACTAGTTACTCTGTCTCTGGCCCAGAAGCATGACAGCTGGTTCCAGAGATATGAGTATCTAATATACTCACTAAGAGACTGGCAGAACTTTCCAGAGTGGGGCAAGGGGTGAGATTGCTTGTGGCCTTTTGATCACTTTTTGCAGAACAAAAAGCAGTGGCTGAAAAGACCTGCCCTTCCAGGTATGGCTATGACTAGGAGACCTGATAAAACAGAGGGTGTCAGTCAGAAGCTCACTCCTCCCTGTTCTCACCTTGCCCAGGATGCTGGTTCAGCCATAGTATACTGCTGGGTTCCCTTGGATATTCAAATAAGAAATTAAAAAGTAAAGACATTAATTAAAAAGTAAAAACATCACAGAACTTGAAGAGAATTAATATCCTCATAGATGATGGCTTTTTGAGCTTATATTTATCTCCTAAAAAAAAAAAAAAAAAAAAAAAAGAGCTTTTATGCACTGTATTAGTCAGGGTTCTCCAAAGAAGCAGAACCAGTAGAATGAATATATATGTATAGAGATTAATCAGATTAGCTCACACGATAGAGTCCAAGTAGTCCAACAATGGCTGCACCTCACTGGAGAGGCTGAGAATCTGTAGTCACTCAGTCCACGAGGCTGGATGTCTCAGTAGTCCCAATCTGGTGCTGAAGGTCTGAGAGATTCCAAAAGATCAGTTAGTCTTCAGTCTACAGCAGCAAGATGAACTCACCAGCGAGAGAGAAGGCAAGCAGCAAAAAGCCAGACGGTCTCCTCTGCTGTGGCCTTTTATACTGGCTGCCATCAGAAGGTAACACCCACATTTAGGGTGTGTCTTTCAGCTTCAGATGATCCAATCAAGAAGATCTCTCTCATTTCAGTTAATCCCAGATCCAGTCAAGTTGACACCCAGGATTAGCCATCACATGCACTGTGCATCTTCTCCATAGGAACCATTCCCTCTTTTCTTCTTCCTGTCAAAGTTTATTTTACTGTCCTCTCTTCTCCCTGAGCCTGTCCTTGAGGGGAATGTATCTGACAAGCTGGTACCTTGATACAGCCCTACTAGATGCCTGGGCTTTGGTCAGGGAAGCAAATTTGACCTTGGGGAGACCAAGCCCCAGCTCAGATCTCTTCTGGAATCCTGTGACTCAACATCACAGAACTTGAAGAGAATTGAGGTCAGCAAATAGCTTTCATAGAATGACATTTCAATGAGTAAATCAATCTGAAACACACTGACTCTATTCTCTGGATATTTCCAAGGTAAATCTCAGAGAAGGAGATGGACAAGCCATTTTTCAAGTCAGGAAGTCCTTTGTCAATAGTCACTGATGCTTTGATGAACTCATAGGTTTCTTGGTTGCAGGCCCACCCTCTGAAGAACCAGCATGAAAGCCCCATTTCCCACAGCTCTGTCCCATCTTCTTCTTGCAGACCTGCCATCCTCTGGCTACTCTGCCCTCAGCCCAGCATTTGAATCCTTCCTAGGAACATGTCATGATCTCTGACAGCTCACCGGGATCTTAGTAGGAAGGTGACTAAGAAGGGAAACCAAGTAGCAGGAAGTCAGGTCTGAATAGGCCTTGAGTGCCAAGGAAGAAGGTGAAATGTGGACCACAGCCTTGTTACCAGGCTTTTCCTATAGTCCAGATTTCATCTTCATTTGTAAATCTACATGTGTGTACTATGTCTCTGTATTCTCAGAGGAAGGGGGAGTGTCCTGGCAGTGCCAGGACTAGAAAATACAGGGAAAAGCAAGGCCAGTAGAACATGACCCTTCAAGACAGTCACCTCACTCTCAATCCAAAGCAGGAGATTTTGGTGGTAGTTATAATTCTCTTAGGTATACAAAGAGAATGGGTACAGGGATGCTAAATGGGTCAAAGGGGGAGCTAAAGACCCAAGCTTCTCACCAGTAACCAAGAGCTCCTTTTCCTACGAGCACCTGCACATCCATAAAGAGAATACTCCCCTCACCTGCAAGCCCATGAGATATTTGTTATGATTCAAACCTCTGCAGCCTCCCAAAAGGTGTCAGATGTTCTTGGAGATCACTTGCAATGGAAAAGGTATTTAACTATCAGTCCACCATCCAAGGATGCAAAGTCCCAAGTCCCCTTTGTTTCCACCTACCTTCCTCTTCTCCTCTCTTCCATCCTGTCTCCCCCAGCCCTGTTTATTTTTAGTGGCTATAAACCCAGCTTCTAATCTAGGGACTTGATCTTTTTGAGTAAATTTAATTAACTACATTTTTAACTACACTCTCCTCGGCTTTGGCAGAAGGGAGTCATTTGTCTTGCAGATGACTAGGCCGACTCCTGGAAAGGAGAAGGGAAGAGAAAAAAGATGATGCCAGCTCCCACAGCTCCCTCTCTCCTCTCTTCACCAAAAACATTGGCTAATAGTACCATTCTGAACCATAGAAAACACTGTAAGTGCCAGATTGGGGGCCCAGAGGTGGGGTAGTGAAGGAAAAGGGTAGTGATCAAAGTGCAAATCCAGGAAGCAGTAAGTATGTAATTGTCAGTGTGAATGTGCATCTATGTGTGTATGTACACACATGCACATATGTAAAAATTTGTGTGTGTGAATGCTTATGTGTATGCAGATGTGTACATGTGTATATAGGTGCATTTTTGTGTGTATATGTATATACATGTATATATGCATTATACATGTGTGGGCATATCAATGTGTTCATGTGCACATGAGTATGCAATTTGTGTGACTCTATGAAAAAAGTGACCATATATACTATATGTGTACATGGGAGTATTTGAGTGTATTTTGTATGTGGGTGTTTGTAGGCACATGAATGCATACATGTGTTGAATATATATATATATATATATATGCACATTGTGTGAGTATGTGTGCATCATGTAAGTGTATGAGCAAACACGTGTGACTGTATGTTCATGTAAGTGTGTGCATGTGTATGTGAGCATGTGTATACACGCCCATGTGTCTCTGGCAAGGGGCTGATGACTCTGCTGTCACTGCTGTTTTTGCATGTGGCCTCCTGCCAGGGTGATAAATGAGAAAGGGGCAAAGCAGTCTGTTTTTTCTGCCTGTATTTTTCCCTCTTTGTTTTTATTAAACGCTGATTATTAATATTAGAAATGGAACACTGCCACAAGAAGCCATTTGCAGTTAATAAGACTGTCAGTGCTGCCTGGGGAGTGAGTAGAAGGCCGGGGAAGCTGTGTGAGAGCCACCTAAGAGTTTACCAAGTGGGTCAGTGGCTGGCAAAATGGGGCACCCTAACTGCACAGTTCTGGTCCCATGTACTAATCAGGGTCCCCACACTCTGTGGGGACTGGGGTCAGGCATGGGTGTGCACAGCTACTGGGTCTCAGGCCAACTGTGTTCAAGGCACATGGGGAGCAGCCCTCCAAGCCTGCAGCTGTGAAAACATTGGCCAGGCCTGTCTGGAAGGCTGGCCAGTCTGTCTCAGCTCCCCAGGGCTGTGGCCCCAGGCCATTCCTCACACTCTACTGCAAATGGTGAGGATAGCAGTGCTATGGTTCCACCTCACCCAGGGAGGTGACCAGCTGCAGACTTGAAAACTGGGTGAAAGTGAATTTAGGAGAGACAGGCCTTTGAAATTCCAGGGCTGCTTGAAAGAAAAAAGTGTGAAGTAGAGTCCTGCAGGTCCAGGACTTTCCTGCAGATGGCTGAGCTCTAGGCAGTGAGGTGAATTCCCACCTGCCAGGGGTCCTGATCAAAGTGGCCCCTCCTGCTGTGAAGGGCTACTGACTTCAGCTATGTGTTCCTCTGGCCTGGGGGAATATGAGACTGAGGAATATTACTTTCCCCCTCACTGAGGAATCCTGATGCCCAAAGAATTCGCAGCTTTCTCTAAAACAAGAGGTAGCACCCATCACAAAAGGATAAGTAGTCATGGTGAACGGAAAGGGATGCCTTACAGTCACTGTCCTGAAGTTGCTGTGTAGTTCCTATCCTAGGACTACTGGAGGACATGATGAATCAAAGAGACAAGGTACAAGCTCCATACTGCTGAACTGAGTGCATGAGATTTGGGTGCAGAGTCCCTGCATGCCTGTGGGATCTGAGGGTTATCTACTTATCTTTGTGTTTAGACAGTGGGTCAGCATGCCTGCGTGCATGCAGCTCTCCAGGTGAGTATAGTATAGTATACATCTGGGTATCATTGTGCACATCAATGGTAAAAAGCAATGGTTATCTTCTGCCTTTCCTGCCCCATGCCTGTCTCTCTGTGATGAAAATTCAGCCTGAGCCTTTTTGTGGTGGACTCTACCGTGAGTGCCACAGAGCTACAGAGTTCTGCAGGGTGAGGAGGAGGAAAGGCAATCAGATCTGAAGAATGTGAATGAAATAATGATCATCTTGACAGCAGCAGCACTTCTGAATTCCAGGGAAAACAGAAGTCCCAGGATTCCATCCCTCACATGAGCCATGGTTGACTATTCCTAAGGAATGCAGGTCGATTTACCTTTATCCTTACACAGGATCAAGTTCAGCCTGCCCAAGAATCACCCAGAGTCTGTTTGCAAGTTTTTCCGGACGCATAAAGGAAGTGCTTGAATTGCAGAGATCCTAACCCTAAGAAGCACATTTTACCTACCTTGTAATGTGACAGTGTGAAATGTTGTGAACAGACACCCCCTGGATAGCAGGATAAAGAGCTTCTGTGAAAAAGCAGTACCTGCCTTTCCCTCTTTCTGCTCACTGAGGCAGTGACTGCTTTTCAACCTGCCATAGATGATCCCAGCTCAACAGTCACCTGTTTTCCCCTAAGGTCTGTGGCTTCAGACATAGCCACCCAGTCTATCTCAATTTGCCCATCCAAGACAAGGCGACAATTAAAGTACAGGGCATTTGAGAGGATACAATGAGATCTTACATGTTTTAATTAACAACAGAAACAAGAAAGAAGAAAGTTCCATTAATGTGTGTTCCCTTTCAGTAAGGTACATTACATTGGTAAACCGCCATGTCCCAGACTCTACCATGTTTGTTTTAAGTGTACTCCAAGGCCCCCTTTTCTGGGGATGGGCTGGCTTTCCTAACCCTGTGTCAGGGAGGGAAGAGAACAGCAAACAGACCAAGAGTAAAAACATTGTGTCCTTGAAAACAGCTGGAAGATAAACAGATGTGACAATTGTTTATCCCATGATTTTAAAATTCATGCAGTTGGACCCAGAAGCAGGAAGGTGGGCCTTGGGAAGTTCATTACAGAGAGGACAGAGAGGACCCTCTACCATGTGCTTTCTCAGTCAGGAACTCCAGCTGACAGCCTCAGCTTCTGCAGTTTCTGCTGGATGGTTTCAGGCACCTATTCTATGGTGTTTGCTATTCATCTGCTGCTTCTCTTTATCTGTGATTCACTACTCTGTTACTTTTCCATGCTGTATACTCAATAAATGTGCTCACTGAAAACTAAATTGTGCAGAACACCTTCCTTGTTCCTAGAAAAACCAAACCAAGAATAACTTTTGTAGATCAAGTTTTCATGGTTGTTCCAAGGATGGGCTCAAGTGTCAGGGTTGAAGTCTTATTTCTACTTCAGCTAAGCTTTGTGGTCCTGGGTAAATAGTCCTATCACTCTGCAACCAAATCACTTTATTCAGAAAACAGATTTTTCATAAGCCTATAGTGAGAATCACACAAAATAATGTACATTAATCAAACCTGGAACACATTCAAGCCTCCATAATGAAAAGCCATTGTTGCTACTGTCTCATGAAGGAGCCTTGAACACTTTAGGCAAGTAAGGGTGAATTTGTTGTTCTATAGCAAATCTATGTCCCATGGACTAAGAAAGACAGGACACCTGCTTTAATGAGAAAATGTCTGATCTGTTACTTTCTAAAGTTAGACTCAGGAGAAAAAATAACCCTGCTAATGCTGAGATGGATTGCTCTAGATATTTTCTGTAATATTGCAGTTGGAAAGAGGCCCCAGTACTTGAGGATCACTCAGGTCAGTATGTTTTTAGAAATATGATGAGAAAGCTGAATGAGATCTGTACGAGGAGAAAAGCATTTGACCACTGACCTTCAGAATTTCAAAGATCTTTGGAAATGACTCACAGAACGCGTACAAGTTGGATGCTTGAAAGGGACTCCTTAGTCATTTGAGGATCTGAAGACTATCACTTGAAAAATGACAGCCTAAGCTTTCATCCAACTAGTTTAGTATCTGCAGGTAGGTGCTCAGCTACTGATCAAAACAAATTCCAGTGGACCAAGTGTCGTATTCTTATCTAGATCGTTCACTTGACTCGCGTACTTGTATTTCCTACTTAATCGTACATTTTTTCCATGAACAAACCGATGGTCATATTGGAAAGATTCTGAACATATATTGTTTTTCAGTACAGCCAACCTAAGGGAAGCATGAAAAGGTTTGATTCCAGGTTAGTGCTAGAAGAAAACACTAGAGAAGCGGGATATCTTCCCTGGAGAGGGAACACAGGATTCAGAGGTCATCCAAGCAGGGTTTGATATTTTGGAGGCTAGCCAGGGCTTCTGGGAAAATCAGTGGGGTCTAGCTCATAAAGAAGAAAGTAAAATATTGCCATAATTCCTCCACCATTATGATGAACTATATCCCCTACAACCAAGAGCCAAAGTTAATCTTTACTCTCTTATTTTATCCAGGTGTTTTGTAAGACAGACAATATACTCTAGATGTCTAGATGTGGTAGATCCTGGAAATGACTCTTCCCCTCTGTGGATACCTATAACAAGGCAAGGACTGGTGATGGTCTTCATGTGGGGCCTGTCATATCCTCTGAAGCCTGAAAAGTCACAATGACAGAATAGGGTCAGATGCTTCTTCAGGTTCTCTGACACAGGAGCACCTTGTCTTGTTAGTCTTAGCCCCAATCCAAAATGGTTTGTTAGAGGTAAGCTGCTCTCAAGAGGAGAGTGCTTTGAAGAATTGTTGTATTCTCTCCAGTTCAAAGCTCATTCAAGCGTGGCTTCTGCTTTGTAAAAGAAGGCAATCCAAGTAAATGATTCTCAAACACATTCAACTACAAAGTATTCAGAGTGTGTTTTGTCAAACATTTTTAAACATAAATATATTAAACCTGTAATAACCAAACAAATATTTGGGGGGTAAATTAAATTATTGCCTTTTCTACTAGCTCCTAGTCTAAACAAAAAGTAAAATGAATCAAAGTTTTAAAACGAAATGTGAATACTTAAAATTTAAAAGAGAGTACTCCCCAATCTTCTCATTTTTTATTGCTAATTACAAAGTGAAAATGATTTGGTTTCTGGAGCTGTACAGATGGCTCAGCAGTTAAAAGCACTGACTGCTCTTGCAGAGGGCCTGGGTTCAATTCCTAGCACCCACATGATGGCTATGAACCATCCTTAACTCCAGTTCCAGGGGAATCCGAAGCCCTCTTCTGACCTCCTAGGCAATGCATGACACAGGTGCCCTCACATACATCCAGGAAATATACTCATACACATAAAAAATAATAATAAAATAAAAGTTAAAAAAAAATTTGGTTTCTGCTGGGAAGTCCTATAGCCTGACTCTCAGCCTCTCAACACACGTGAGCAGGGTTAGAAGCTCAGGATGCTAAGAGAGCTCACACAAATGCAGGATCAAAGTCATGGACAGAACTATCATGGCAAAGCAGAGGCAGGGAAAGGAGGAGCCCTCTGGTCTCTCCAGTAGAGGTCTGGAGCCAGATCTTAAGAGCAAGCTCCCTAAAGACACCCTACCCAATGAGACAGAAAAACAAAAAGTAAAATATTGTTTTTAAAAAGTTGGGATAAATGGAAAATGCAATTTCTCATTTACAAGAATCCCTGTCCTCCCTAGCAGAAGTGGTATTGCAAAATCGACGGGGATTAGACTTGATCTTCCTGCAACGGGGGGTGGGGGCGGGGG
>NW_008355474.1:3469011-3533367 GCF_000622305.1 Nannospalax galili | reverse complement strand
ATCTCCCTGGCTGACCACCTTAGTGTCCACCTTGATAGGCCCCCTCCTCATTTTGATCCTACTCTTAACCCTCGGACCCTGTATCTTAAACAGGTTAGTACAGTTCATGAAAGACTGACTAGGGGCAATCCAAATAATGGTCATGAGATCACAATACCAGCCCCTAAGCCAGGATGCCATTGAACTCCAGGAAGCCCTATGATTGAAGCCTCTAAGTTACAAGGAGAGGGGGGAAATGTGGAACCCTCTTCCTTCCCCCCTCCCTCCCCAGACTCCCTAGACCCTTGCCCCTATTTAGGACTAACTGCTCTTTTCACTTCTGTAAATCGCTTGGCTTGGGGGAACCAGAGGGACAAATTGCACCGTCTCCATTTTGACTGCTGATTCCTTCATTTTCGTGATGTCTCATGGTCATAGACTAGGCAAGCCTGGGCATGTCCAGGGGCCCGGGCAGGTTTGAGGCCTTATAAGGAAGAATAAACGGGGTCCTCTAACCCTGAAGATAACAGCACATTCCACAGCCCTGAGGGCAGCACCCACCAATGAGAGGCCTCCAAGGCTGTAACCAATCAATTCAAAAGTATGTTGGCGTGTGCGGGCTCTTTGGACCAATCAAAATATAACTCTGTCATTCCCCTCCCCGCTTTGTCTGAAACCTATGAAAAGCTCCCTCCCCCTGAATCAGGGCTCTCAGATGAACTTACCATATTAGTTTGGTCTGAGAGTCTGAGCTTAAGCCTGAATAAAGACTCTATGTTCTTGCATGCTCTGTGGACTCCATGGTAATTCTTGGGGATCCATTCTCTGGGCACAACAAATGCTCTGATTTCTTTGTACAGTTCAACTCCCTTACCTCCTCCGTGTGACACTGGGGGTAAATCAAAGTTTGCTTGAGTACAAGTCATGGGTCACTACCTGATTTTTCTGTCATGTTCCAAATGGCCTTAGACTTTTATCACAAAATTTCAGGAATCTGCTACCAACTCATGGTACACACAACTTAAAAGCAGTTCTTCAAATAGACCACATCACCTTAACATCTCCTTACATCCCCTTCTGTCTATGGCCTATCTAGATCACAATAACTTGGCAGCTCCTTTCACACTTTTTGTCTTTGGCCTATCATGTAGCTCTGTAAATCCTCATTTTTTTCCTAAGGAAGAAGGAATTCTAATTACTGGGTACTTAAAAACAGAAAAAATTCAGCTCCAATTATATGTTTTCTCTTTTACAGATACAAACCAGGAAAACATAATTCATGAAAACCGAATAGCTAAGCAGCTGGTTAAGATGTTTAATTCTAATTCAAACTCAAGGCTGCTGAACTTCAAAGATATTATTGTTTCTAGGACAGCCTGATGCTTGAAGTCTTATAGTCAATCAAGAGCACAACTTCAATGGAGATCTTGGACTCTTACATCTTCTCAGCCTTTCTATATCTACATCTATTGCAGCCCTCAAGCTTGAGTACTGTTGATGTTGGGTTGCTGGTGAGGCCACTCCTGTCCCAGCCCCAATGAGGCTGATTCCAAGAATCATACTTAGAGTAAGGGCCGTGGCTGTGATTGGCTCCCTGGCAACCTGGGATCGAGTTCTGTTAATCCATCCCACAGTTCATCATTAGTATGATATAGCAGTCTGGGAACTAACTGGACTAGGATACAGTAGTCTCATGTCCAATTAAAAACCTCCATATTCACTCAAGGGGTCAGGCCAAAGGAGTAAGTCCACCGTGCATCAGGCTCAGGGACCAAGTAACTGGTTAGGTATGATAACTCAATGCTCTGAGTGACATTGAATAGTTTCTGGTAATCAATTGGGATCTGTCCTATGCATAGTCCTTGTCCTGTGATATGTTGCAGAGTCAACTTGGCCTTAGAGCTCCAACGACAGGTGTTGTAGTCATCAGAAAAGTTGTATGTCCTGAAGACCACTATGCCATCATAATAAGGTGGGGCAGTATCATGACATAACCAACAAGAGGCTATCATGTCTGGCTTTGTAGCATTCAGTACCAGATATGATTGCTCCAGCAGAGTGAGGAGAGGGTTTGCCTCCAGTTTCTCAAAAGAGGCCAGTACCTTAGTATTTTGAACTTTAACTCCTCTGGAGGTGGGGGTCCCAGGGCCTACAGGAGAAATTGTGGCCACCTCTGGGGTGACAGGCACTTTTGGGGTAGTTTGTGCCCACGGTGTAGGGGCAAGGACTTGACTTGTTGACTAATCTCAACTGTGGGTTCGGGGAGTAATCCAATTACTCGACAGATCCTTGAAAACTGATCCCAAGCTCTCAAACTTCAACCGAATGCCCCAAGTATAACCCATCTCCCAATTGGGGGCCTCCCTTCCTCGGTCTACGAAACTTATTTTAATAGGATTACAGTTAGGATAGCATTTATTCCTTTGGATCCATGCGGGGATGTTATGAACAGTGGCGGGCATGACTGCTGGGTGGCCAATGTTAGTGTGATAAAAATCATCTTTAACATGCGGTGTCCAATCTACGAACCCTGTACTTAGGCAATCCCATGATTTGCAATAAAAGTCATAAGGTGCCCCACATTTTCCTTCTCCCCCTTTTTGCCTGTGGGCCTCTGGGCAAACATAAAAACTTTGGGTGGAGTCTGTGGGACCTATACCAGCAATCAATTGTGAAAGGTCCAGGTTCAAATCTGGGTACCAGCCAGATGGGAGAACTACTTTGGACATCTGGGCCAGTACCCTCATAGAGTTAACATCTATAAGTTTCCAGGTTGAACTGAAGGGCTGGTGGGGGTTGGCACCACAAACACTTATAACAATTAGTATAGTAAGAATTAAGAATGGCTTAGTCTTAACTTGAGAGGATTGTCTACATTTTGGTGAACTTTCCGTGCCTTGGGTCCTGGTGCTGGGGCCTGAGGGTCCTCTGGGTCATCGGGGTGTAGATCAGCTCTCCGGACGTGAGTGTGATGTATCCAGGTACTGAATCCATCTACCTTGACAGCCATGGGTGTAGTCAGGAGCACCACATAAGGGCCCTTCCAGTGGGGTGCAAGTGTTTCACGGTGGTGCCAGCAGACATAGACCCAATCACCTGGCTGATAATTGTGTGGAGTGGGAGGATGCGCTGTCTCATAGATAGCTCTCAGTTGGGGCCACACATCCTTATGTGCATGAGCCACTGCTTCTAAGGAATTAAGCAACTGACGGTTATCAAATTCAGCAATTAGTTCAGCTTTTAAATTGGGGAGAATAGGAGGGGGTTTTCCAAACATGATTTCATAGGAGGTTAACCCTAGCAGATAGGGTGAGTTCCTCACCCTATACAGGGTGAAGGGAAGGAGAGCCACCCAGTCCCCGCCAGTCTCCATGGTTAATTTGGTAAGGGTCTCTTTTAGAGTTCTATTCATCCTCTCTACCTGTCCCGAGCTCTGGAGCCTGTATGCACAACATAATTTCCATCTTGCCCCCAATATCCTAGCTAATTCCTGGGTTACCTGTGAAGCAAAGGCTGGCCCATTGTTGGAACTCAGAAGTGCTGGGATGCCATACCTGGGTAAAATGTCCTCCAGCAATTTCTTGGCCACCACCTGAGCGGTCTCATGCTTGGTGGGGAAGGCTTCAGTCCATCCTGAAAAAATGCCTGCCAGAACTAGTAGATATTTGTAACCATACTTGCCTGGCTTAATTTCTGTAAAGTCCATCTCCCAGTGGGCCCCTGGTCTAGAGCCCCTCATCCAAGCCCCTTGTTCCTTAGGATGGTTCTCAGCATTGGTCAGCTTGCAACTAAGACATGCAGAGGGGACTACATCAACAAGTGGGAGGAGATTCAGGACCTTTAAATGAGGATTTCTTAAAAGATCAGCCATTTTTCTGGTGCCCAGATGAGTGGTTCAGTGGATATATGTGAGGAGGTCCTTGGCTAAGTCGTTTGGCAGAATAATTTTACAATCTCCTGTATGCCATCAAGCATCGATCTTTTGGGTAATGGGGAGTCTGTGTATCAGCTTCATATCCTCTTGGGAGTAATGAGGCAGATCAGGTAGGATGGGGGGGCAGGGTCTTGCAGTTGGATTGGCAAAATCTGGAAAGCCTCCAAAGCTGCTTCTTTGGCAACCCAGTCTGCTCTGATTTCCTCGAGCTATGGGCATGTTGGTTTTCTGGTGCCCAGGGCAGTGGATAATGGCTAGTTTCTTAGGTAGCCATAGAGCCGCCAACAGGTCCAGAATTTCTTGTTTATTTTTAATAGTTTTTCCTTCCACTGTGAGCAGCCCCCTTTCCTGGTAGATGGCTTCATGCACATGTGCCATAGCAAAGGCATATCAGCTGTCCATGTACATGTTCAGCCACCTGTCCTTTACAAGCCTAAGAGCCTCAGTCAGAGCTATCAGCTCAGCCCTCTGAGCCGAGGTCCCTGCAGGCAAAGCTGCCGCCCAAACAGTCTCAGTCTCAGTTACCACGGCCTCCCCTGCATACCTCTGCCCATCCTTCATGAAACTGCTACCGTCAGTGAACCAAGTAGCTTCTGCATCGGAGAGTGGCCAATCGGTCAGGTCATTTCTGAGACCATGTACCTGGCTCAGGATCCCCGCGCAATTGTGCAGGGGCATGTCCAAGTCAGGGCCGGGCAGCAGGTTGGCTGCTTGGGAGGTGCTTGGGAGGAACCAAATTCTTGGAGGGTTAAGAAGTAAGCTCTGATAATGGGTTATTCAGGTGTTGCTCAACCAGCGGTCCGGTGGCTGCTTAAGAACTCCTTCAATAGCATGAGGAGTGGTGATGTGCAGTTCTTGCCCTAATGTCAATTTATCTGCATCCTTGACTAGAAGGGCAGTAGCAGCTATAATCTGCAGTCACGGTGGCCATCCTGCGGCTATTGGATCAAGTTTCTTAGACAAGTATGCCCCTGGTCTATTCCAGGATCCTAACGTTTGAGTCAGGACTCCTTTGGCTATTCCTTTCTTTTCATCTATGTAGAGGTGGAAAGGCTTGGTGACATCAGGAAGCCCCAAAGCCTGGGCTGTCAGGAGGGCTTGCTTAATTTTGTTAAAGGCCCTTTCTCTTTCTCCCATCAAAACGAAAGTCTCATTCTCTTTTGTAGCCTCATAGAGAAGCTTAGCCAATTCAGCCAACCCTGGGATCCAGAGGCAGCAAAACCCTGAAACCCCTGGCTGATCCCAGAAACTCCCTCATTGCTCTCCGGGAGTTGGGGACCGGAATTTTCAGCACCATTTCTTTCCTGGCATCTGTGAACCATCTTTGTCCTTCCTTTAGAATGTACCCTAGATAAATCACTTCTCAATGACACATTTGTGCCTTCTTAGCAGGTGCCCAATATCCTAACCTGCCCAGAGTCATCAGCAACTCCCTAGTTCCTTGCTGACATAGTAGAGTGTCATCAGCAGCTATCAGGATGTCATCTACATACTGCAATAGGGTGAGCTGGGGGTGTTCCAGCCTGTACTCACCCAAATCTTCATGAAGTGCCTCATGGAAGAGAGTGGGTGAGTTTTTGAATCCCTGAGGCAGGCGAGTCCAGGTCAGTTGTCCATTGAAGCCGATCTCCAGGTCTTGCCATTCAAAGGCGAAGAACGGCTGGCTATCCTTGGCTAAGGGCAGGCTAAAGAAGGCGTCCTTTAAATCTAGTACAGTATACCAGCTCCTGGAGGGTAGCAAGGAGCTCAGGAGGGTATAGGGATTGGGCACCATGGGATGGATATCCATGACCCGCTTATTTACTTCTCTCAGATCCTGTACTGGCCGGTAATCATTTGAGTTTGGCTTCTTTACTGGAAAGAGAGGTGTATTCCATGCAGACCTACAGGGTATTAGGATGCCCTGGTCTCTTAGCCTCTGGATGTGTGGGGTAATCCCTGATCAGGCTTTGTGGGGCATGGGATACTGCTTCACCCGAGCCAGAAGTGCTCCCAGTTTCAGCTTTACCCAGACAGGAGGCTGGTGGGCTGCTAGTCCTATCCCCCCAGTCTCAGCTCATGCCAAGGGGAACTCCTGCAGCCAGACAGAAACCTCTTCTTCCAGCTGTGGAGCAAGTCCCTGATGCAAGCGGAATTCATCTTCCACAATGTCAGTACCTGAATGGGGTGACCTCCTTTATCTATTAAATAAACCCCATTAGGTGAAAAATGGATGTGGGCTCCAATTTTGGTAAGCAAGTCTCTACCTAAGAGTGGGTAGGGGCAATCTGGCATGACTAGGAAGGAGTGGGACACCCAACCTGTGCCTAAGTCCACTTTCCTTCAGGTGGTCCATGAATATTGGTTCATGCCAGTCACTCCCTGTACCCAAGACCTTTTGTTTGACAATTTCCCTAGGGTCTCTGTTCACACTGAATGTTGAGCACCTGTGTCTACATGGAAGCTCACAGGTGTCCCCTCCACTCTGAGAGTTACCCTGAAAACTTAACCCTAACCCTAACCCTGTCCTCCCTATTCGCTCCATTCCCCAAGCTCCAGGACTTGTATTCCTTCACAGACCTGCTCCTGTCTGGCTGGTCTTTCTGGACATTCCTTTCTCCAATGGCCCATTTTCTTACAATAGACACATTGGTTTCTCAGCAATTTTGGTCACTGGTCACCCTTCTGGGCACTTCCTACCTTGTTCAGCAGATAGGCATCACAGCTGGCATTCTCTTTCACCTGGGGACCTGGTCAACGTGGGCAGGAGAATCTTGGCAAAGTCACGGGTCTGCTTGGAGCTGGCAGCAGCGGCAACCTGGGCCTGTTTGTCTTCGGGACTCTCTCGATGATTGTAAACTTTCTCAGCCACTGCCAGAAGTTCTGGCAAGGTTTTATCAGCCAGTCAGTCCAGTTTCTGCAATTTGTACCTAATATCGGGTTCTGACTGGTTCATGAATGCCAGGATCACTGCATTCTTATTCTTGGGTGCTTCCAGGTCCATTGGGGTATAGGTACTGAACGCCTCAAGGATACTTTCTAGGAATGCTGTTGGTGATTCTGCCCTCCCTTGCTGCACATCACTAATCTTGGCCAAATTGGTCGGTCGCATTGCAGCCACCCAGAAACCCCCCATTAGAGTCTGGCGGTAAATCAAGAGCCTCTTCTTACTTTCAGCCACATTGAAGTCCCAATTTGGCCTAACCAGGGAGAAGGCTTCATCAATCAGGGACTGATCAGTAATGGGATTCCCATCCACCTCAGGGACCAGCTTGCGGGCTTCAACCTGGATCCGGTCTCTTTCTTCAGTGGTGAATAGGACCTGCAAAAACTGCTAAATATCATCCCAAGTGGGCTGGTGGGTGAATAAAACAGATTCTAGCAAATCAATTAGACCTTGAGGCTTTTCAGAAAATTTAGCTGCCTGTAACTTCCAATTGTAAAGGTTGCTAGTTGCAAATGGCCAATACTGCATCTGCTGGTCCCCTGCTTCACTGAGGGGCCCCACGGCCCAGAGACGGAGGACAGTAGAGTCTGCCACCAGCCATGGCTGCCCCCTTTGGACTCTCCTCCATGTCTGGGGAGGGTGTCCTTCTGCCTCCCAGTGTGGGGCTGCCTCCGCCTCCCCCGGAACATCCTGAGGTTCTGCTTGTGGGACAGGCCGATAGGGGGGTGGCTCAAGCGGGAGTTCTTCCCCTGTGCCTCCTTGAAAGACAGGGTAGAGGGGGGCAGAGGGTTTAGTTTCATTTCTCTGCCACTCATCATCGTGTAGGGTGAGGACAGTCAGCTTTGAGCCAGTAAGGGAAGGAGGAAGGAATGGCTTTAACCATTTTGGAGGCTCCTCCACCATAACCTGCCAAGTCGTGATGTAAGGGACCTGATCAGGGTGGCCTGGATGGCCATAAATTATATCCTTTACTCTGTAGATGGTAGGCAGGTCAAACGTTCCCTCTTCAGGCCAGCCGGCTCCAAAAGTTGGCCATTCGTTCCTGTAAAACACAAAGAGCTTCCCTTTCTTTACTCCTAACCCCAGGCTATCAGCTTGGGCTTTGAATTCTGAGAAGTGATCCTGAAAAAGGCTGAGAGGAGTCACTTGGTTCTGTCCCATTTCTTCCAACACAGTAAGAGTTACAAACACAATACACAGAAAAATAACACACGGTTAATTGGTGCCTTAAACTGAAAATAAGACGATGGCCTCTTACCTCCTGGATAGCGCAACCCGCTCCATCCTTCCAAGTCTACCAAGGGAATCCAATCCCTATCAGGTGGGTCCAGGATGTTTCCCGAGTCCCACGGCCTGGGGCCTTCCAGCGTGTCCACCTAGACCTCCAACAGGCAATCTTGAAACTGGGCCCAAAAACCAAACCAGAAGCGTGCAGGAATGAAAGACACAAAGACAAGAGACACTCACTGATTGGATCAGATAAACTCTGCACTCTGGGGTCCAGTGTGGGGGGTGGTCTTGGGGATCCTGGACGAGCCCCCAAATGTTGTGCCCAGAGAATGGATCCCCAAGAATTACCATGGAGTCCAGAGAGCATGCAAGAACAAAGAGTCTTTATTCGGGCTTAAGCTAGGACTCTCAGACCAAACTAATGTGGTAGGTTCGTCTGAGAGCTCCGATTGCAGGGGAAGGGAGCTTTTCATAGGTTTCAGACAAAGGGAGGAAGGGAATGGCAGAATTATATTTTGATTGGTCCAAAGAGCCCGCATGTACCAACATACTTTTGAATTGATTGGTTAAAGTCTTGGAGGCCTCTCATTGGTGGGTGCTGCCTTCAGGGCTGTGGAATGTGCTGACTGTTATCTTCAGGGCTAGAAGACCCTGTTTATTCCTTATAAGGCCTCAAACCTGCCCGGGCCCCTGGACATGCCCAGGCTTGCCTAGTCTATGATCAGGAGACAACACGAAAATGGAGGAATCAGCAGTCAAAATGGAGACGGTGCAGTTTATCCCTCTGGTTCCCTCAAGCCAAGCAATTTACAGAAGTGAAAAGAGCAGTTAGTCCTAAATAGGGGCAGAGGTCTAGTTAGTCTGGGGGAGGGGGCCAAGGAGGAGGGTTCCCATTTAGGGATGGGACTTTTAGACCCTCATATACTTACTACAGTTTATTTCAAGTCAATGAATATTGTACCTTTTGACCTGAAATATTCTAGACTCTAGTCATGCTTCATCTCCTCAAATCTCATGTCTAGGTCACAAAAATCTTGCTGCTTACAATGTGTGTGTGTGTGTGTGTGTGTGTGTGTGTGTGTGTGTGTGTATTGGGATCCATTCTTCAACTATTTTCCCATTCTGGTCATCTTAAATCTAAGTAGTAAAAATGGATATCAGGACCAAAATAAACTCTTGCTATTGTCTTTCTTGTCGCTGCTGATCTCTACCAGGAATCTGGTATGATCCAGGATGTCCTTAATTTGGAGGAAATATGCCTTGTATTTCACCTAGTGTCACAAAAATATTTGAGACAATATGCTTTCTCCATAAAAGTCAAGTAGGACTCACTTTCAGGTACAAACTGAACTTGCTATCAAAGCTTCTTATAGACATCAAAAGAGTCACAATATCTTTTCATTGAAGAAGGGAGCTGTTTCTTATCCTATAGGAGAGAGATATCTGGACATTGATGAGCCAACAATGTCTGCCCCTCCCTCCTCTTCCCACTGCAGACAGCTCATCATTGTGTGTAACACCACCAACAGCTCTGCCATGGGAGTCAGTCTGGAAAGCCATCCTCAAATCCCATGATGGACATATGAAGGATGAGCAGGAATTTCTTAGCAGACTGTGTGTGATTCTTCATCCTCACTTATCCTGGAAATAGCATTCCTTGTTCAGGAAATAATAGACTAGTGACAACTCTGAATATGGAAATCCTTAATAGACATGAATTCATTAAGCCCACAGACAGTAGAGTGACTTTGGAGCCCTGAGAATAAAAAAATGCTGAAAGAACTGCTGGGTGGAATGCACTTAGTATAGAAGGGAAATCCCTCTATACGTCAGTTGGGTTTCCCTACTCTGCATTCCCCTATACCACCACCCCAGTCACTAAGGCCAGACTCGGTGAAGATAGAGCCCTTTCTTCATAAACAGCTTCTCAGAGGGACCAGAATTGGGCTCTGGGACTACAGCTGAAAAGCCTCCCTCCCTGGGAGCATGCTTTCTGAGAACTTCTGGGGTCTGAGGCAGGACGTAAATGAAGTCCTTCAGACCTTCCAGAGTCTCTTGGAAACTTGCCCAACACCACCAAACTGAAGTTAGTTTCAAGAGTTGAATCAGGGATTGGAATAAGCTAAGGCAGAGCCACACTGTGGGATACCACAAAGCCACTCAACATAAAGCTTTGAAGTTTAAAGATGGAAAGAAATGTGATGATACAGTGTTAAACAAAGAAGTTACAAAAATTAGTGTGTACTACAGGATTCAATGTAGGAAAAATTCGCAAATCAGCTAAAACTTCTTTCAATCTTTACCTTCAAATGTTCTCAATTTTCCCCAGATTTATAAAGTAAATTTGGAAATTTCGTATCTGAAAGGAATTCTACATTAGGACCATAATCCCCTTGACTCACACAATAAAAGCTCTAAAATGTAAAGAATTTGTTTTTATAAAGTCTAACTTTTTTTTTGTCTTTTTGAGACAGGGTCTCCCTGTAGCCCCAGCTGTCCTGTTAGGCTCTAGTCTAGCATTTAACATAGTGATTCAAAACTCTACCTTATGTCTATTTGAATTTCCTCTTGCTACAACTTAAATGATGTACTATTTTATTTATATTTAGATAAAATGCAAGCCATAGGAATCCTTAAATCTCTCCCTCTGTCTTCTTTCTCCCTGGGCCTGCAGGACCCACAGGCCTCTCTCCACAGGCCTCTCTCCAACCTGCAGGCTTCTCTTGAGGGTAAGTCTATCGTGCCCTTTGCTATCTTTTTTTTAATGGATAAACCACTTCTCTTGCTTCTCCTGATTGTCTTCCTTCACTCCCCCTTTTTCTTATGGAGAATTAAGGACAGAACTTGAGGCATGAGTCATAAGACAGTTTATTTACAAACACACCCATACATACCTACCCACACTTGCACAGGTTTCATTTATGCGTGAACAAATCAGTGGATAGTTTCTCAACAGTAAGTGCCTAGACCTCAAAGTTTCTTCTTCTACTTAGCATTTACTAATTTTCATTAATAAAATACTCCTCGTACAGTGAATTCTCATTATGCAAAATTCTAGTATATATTATTTTAATTCTGTCACTTTTCACACATTAGTGAGAATTGTACTCTGAACATCTAAAATCAAAAGCCATTCTGAGTTATTAAATAAAAGTGCCCTGAAGTATAGAGTGGAATCATACCCACTGACACAATGATGCTACAATATATTACTAAGTCCAGTTAATAAAAGACTATCAGGTAGTACATAAAACAAAATAATGCCTTTAATAAATTATAAAAACATGAAAAATTGTAAGTGAATCAGCCAAAATGAATATTAAGCATCTCAAATGGTGATAATATTTTTTCGGTGTTTCCTGTATATATTCATCTTCATCTTTATTTTCTGTCTCCTAAACTCATTTCTACATCTTCAAAACATCAGGAGCTGTGTTCTATGGTCACCTTTTCTTCAAGGCAAGAAGTGCTTAGTGCATAGTAAGTTCTCACTAAACTAGTTGGTTGATTTAATACAAAGTAAATATTAACTGGTGCTCATTATTTTCAGAGGTAGTAATAACCAATCTTTTTATCGGTAGTTCAGGTCATGGATATGGACTTTTCAAATCTCTTAGGGTAGAAGTTAATAAGTGAAGTCAGGGGCTGGCTCAGTAGTTAAGAGCACAAACTGCTCTTACAGAAGACTTGGGTTTAGTTCCTAGCACCCACATGGCAGCTAGCAACCATCCAAAACTCCAGTTGCTGACTTTCACAGGCATTGCATGACATGGATGAACTGGCATGCATGCAGGCAAAACACTCCTACACATAAAATAAAAATGAAAAATAAGTGGAGTAAGACATTACCACACATCTTCCTCTAAATTTACACTGTGAAAAAGCTAAACCAGTAGAAAAGTTGCAAGAATAGTAAAATAAAAAATTATGTACCTTTGGACTGGAGAGATAGCTCAGCAGTTAAGAGCACTTGCAGAGGACCTGGATTCGATTCCCAGTACCAACATGGCAGCTAACAGCCATCATTAGCTCCAGTTCCAGGGGAATCAGGTGCCTTCTTCTGACCTCCACAGGTATTGCATGACACAGGTGCACTTAGAAACATGCAGGCAATACACTCATATGCATGAAAGAAAAATAAAAAAATAAAAATTTAAAAATTATGTACCTTTAACCTAAATTTGCTAATTATTAAAATGATATATTTCTATCTCCAAGAATATATATGTATAAACAGAAGTAGACACATGTGGACACATAAACAGATACACATGTATGTATATACTTAAATATAATTGCACTGACATAACATATATGTGTGTTCACAAGCAACATTATTCTGTTATTGGGAGGCAGTAATGGACACCATGACACTAAACTCCTAAGGACTTCAACAGGTATCTTCAAAGAACAGGAATATTCTCATAAGGGCAAAGTATCGTTAACACATGGAAAAATAACACTAACAACACTATTGTCTCATAAATTACATGGATTCAAATCTCCCTAACGGCCCCAATGTTAGCCTTTCTATATTAATTTTCTTAATCTAAGCTCAGACCACAGTCAGCGTGCATTTGGCTGATTTGGTTGATTTGTCCCTTTTAATCCAGAGACATCCCCAGCTTTTTGTCCATTTATAACACTGACTTTTTCAAAGATTCCATTCCAAGCACTTTGTTAGGTGTTACTCTGGGTGGAGTTGACTAATGCAGGTGACATGTTTTTGACCAGAATACTCAAGAAATCCATATGTTCTTTCTCAATGGACCACATCATGACACGACTCAGAAACAGAAGATTGGACTCTTAACTTTGCCATCTTAATTACCATGACCTTGAGCAATTTTCACTGTCTCTCTGAACCTTGAATTTTACATTTATAAATGAAGATAATAGTGCTACCTTTACTATGAAATATTTAAATTTAAAAATTGAAGTTCCAAGAAGGAAAATGCAAAGGATCACAAGTTCAAAGCCAATTATCCAGCAAGAAATTGTCTCCAAAAGAACCCAGTATATAAATAAATGTATGGTCATTTTTAAAACAGTGCTTAATTCCATTTCTGCTGTTTACCAGTTCTATAATCTTGAGCAAGTTCCTGGATCTCCCCTACCAGTTTCCTTACATGTACAGTCGTCTGAGAGTAACTAATTCTCAGGAATTTCACAAAGATTCTCCAACTTCACACACGTAAACTACTTGGATGAGCACGAGTCACCAAATCAATGGAGTAGGCATTAGCACCTCTCTTTGTTATTAGCAAACAGCATGTGAAGCTGTAGAGTGAAGTCATGAAGGTCTTTGAAGTCTAAAGCTGTGTCTGCTCTTTGTTCCTGGAGTACTCTGCAGGCACATGTGTCTTCCTTTTACAGCTTTTCTCTCTCTTCTCTGACTGTCAGGTCAGCAGTTTATATTTCACTATGATCAAAAGACAACCTAAAGTCAGTCTTCAAATTTGTGGTGAATAACCAGCCCTCAGTCATGGCATCCAAACACCTGTGCTTTATAGAACTGAACATAAGTAGATAAGGCACTTGTTTTACTTATTTGCTTCTATTTTTCTCACTAAATTTGATATTAAGCAGCTGAGTAAACATCCATCTAAAGTACACTGAGCTGAAGACCCTGTCATATGGTTAGCTAGCCCCCCAAAATGGTCTGAAAAATCCATGTGACTGAATATTCTCATCACAGGCCTGGCTCTGAGTAGAGAACATTCCTATCAATCTCCTCGGGCAGCAAATAATAATTTTCTGTACAATCCCTGACGTGACCTCAGAGCCTATAGTCAATAACAGGGAATAAGGGAGCTGACACCCAGATTAGGGAAGCCATGGTCCCTATGTCTCACCTGTACCATGTTCTCTACCCAGCTATGCCTCTGGCCTGTGCCTGCCTGGGCTACAGCTCCAGTTCTGATTCTCTGACTTATCTCCACATGTGTGACTCTGCCTCCAGCCTTGATTCTCTCCCATCTGTGTTTGGTTGCCCTACTCACTCTCAAACCATCCAACGCATGGCAATCCACTGAGCCAGACAGCAACCACTCTAGCCCTCCTTGTATTCCAGGAAGGAGAATGGAATTACACTTGAGGCAAGCTCACTTCCTGGGAAGGAATTCACATGTGTCACGTAAGCCAATATCCAGCCTAAAGATTCCTTGGGACCATGTGAGGGCAACATTTAACTTAATTTATCCATTTCAAATTGATCTGTATCATCTTGTTTACATTCACCAATAATGAAAACGAGCATCTTTGAAGAGGAAGGGAGTGAGAGAGAGGTGGCAATTGCTAAGCCTGTCAACTTCTTCCTTCTTCCCAGAGCCTGGATATGCAAACTCAGTATTCACAACAACTATGTCAGTAGCAACTGATTAGAAACTTTCCTTCCTAAAGACTCCCTCAGTAAAACATGTCTTGGCTTCAATGCAGCCCTTCCATTGGACTGGTCACCCTAGCTACCATTGAGGTGGATATGTTATTAGATTTTTCTTCTTTGACTTTCTCTCCCTCAAGTTTAGGAAATGATAAGAACTTCTCTGCCTCTTACTCCCTATGAGGCTAGAATTAACATTCAGAAGCAAACATCTGAAAAGCAATATGCAAAGCTAAAAATGACATACAGAAATCTGGTAAGAAATAAGGAAAGCACAAGAAGGAGTATAAAATGTTGGGCTTCAATTAGGGTGACCAAATTGAATGTGTGTGGGGGGGGGTCAAATATGCATAAAATCTTTCCTAACTGTAAAAGCCCAAATTCAATTAAAGTCTGCCTTTTATGTGTCAGACACTGGCTGGCTGATGGAAGACAGAAAGATAAGACATGATTTTTGTGCCCCGGCTATGATGAGAGGCAGACATATTACATTTATTTTTTTTTAAATGATGTGACTATTTATTGCTTTGCTTGGCATCAGGGCCTGGGAAACTATCCTGCAGGAGACTGAGGGAGGAGGAGGCCTTTGCAGCATAGATTGAGCTAGAGGGATGGTTGGGGGAAGCAAGATGCATGGTGGCTGCTGAGATGTGGCAGATGGGCCAGAGGGAACATGCGGGGGAGCTGCAGGATCAGACACACTGCAGAATCGGAGCATGTGAAACCCAGCCACACCAGCTATTTGTAATCCCCTGCCCCAACAACATCCTGCCCTGACTCTCACAATCCCCAGGCCGGAATCTCACAGTCCCCTGCCCTGACTACTTTATATCATTTTTCCTGCTGTTTTCAGCAGCTAGAATACGTTTAGGCTGGACAACATTTTAACTTCCCTTTAGGACTTATTTCTAGCCTCTCCTTGTAGAGGGGGCCTTCACAGTAGACCTCTGTTTAGTCCCTACCAACGTAGTGTAGAAGAGACCAGGTATACAGTCAGGAGCAATTAATAAAACTACATACAGCAAGCTCAATCAAAGACAGATTCAAAAATCTAATTATATCCTAGAAAACACTGGAGAATCCATTTTAAAGCTCTTATAAATTTATTAGCATTCACTAAGTGGTCATATGTAATGTAAAAATGTGAAAAATGTGAAAAAAATCAGATTTCCTATATGTCAGAAAGAATCATTTAAAAGACATAATGGAAGTAAAATTACATTTACAAAAATAAGCAAAAAATAAAGCCCACAATCTATAATACCAACCCTACAATATGTGCAAAGTCTCATTATAAAAGAAACTACAAAGTTGGAAATAGATAAAAGTTCTGAGTAAATAATGGCTCTGGATAAGATGTCGGTACTTTTCTGTCTGTATTTTAAAAGGGTAAGACATAATATTAATGCACTACAAACTTAAATTCTGCTTATATATTTTGAATATTTTTTTCAAAACCATCCTAAATTTCTTCTAGAAATAAGCAAATAAATACCTTTGTTTTGGGAAAAATAATAATTATATTCATTTACTTTTACAGATAAAATTATCTCATAAAATAATGATACATTGATGAGCATAACAGAAACCAAAGAGAGAATACTCTCACACAACTGAGGGGATCATCTAGAAATAAACAATATGTAACTCACTGTTGAACCAAACACTCTAAAGCAATTAGGGGTGGTGTTAGCCAGTGTGGTTAAGGACACAGGCTACTGTTGCAGAGGACTGGGCTCAGTTCCCAGTAACCACATAGTGACTAACAACCATCCATAACTCCAGTTTCAGGGGATTTGACACCCTCTTCTGACCTCCATGGGCATTGCAGGACACAGGTGCACTTACATGCAGAAAATACACTCATACACATAAAATAAAAATAAAA
This sequence comes from Nannospalax galili, assembly GCF_000622305.1. Lineage (NCBI taxonomy): Eukaryota > Metazoa > Chordata > Mammalia > Rodentia > Spalacidae > Nannospalax > Nannospalax galili. The sequence continues at coordinate 3,517,028 of NW_008355474.1, read as the reverse complement.
TATTTTAAAAATAGGTCTTACTAGTAATAGAAGAAACAAATAGAGAGTGTGGTGCACACAGAAGGCCACAGCGGGCTAAGAAACTGCAGTGCATTCTTCGATAGGACTCCTATATTAAACCTCAACCACCCAGGCTTGGGGACCAATGAGAAAGAGGGGGCAGAAAGATTGTAAGAATCAGGATTGGTCCATGAACATAGGGAAACAGAGGCGTTCAGGCTACCAGAATCTTGCTCATGTGACCTTGTGGCAATGGTGGCATTGAACACAAGACCCTTGCCAACTCAATCTGAGAAGGGCCCAGAGTTGAGCAATGGAAATGGGTGGCAGACTGGCCCCAGCATGGGAACTGTTGGAGACTGATTACTACTGGGTGAAGGAGAATAGACCTTCCTTAAGATCTCTAGATAGACTTACTAGACTCCAGTGAATGAATTTACACCAAGGCCATCAGGATACAAATGCTTGACCCCGGGACTTAACGTGCATGGTAGAATACATGAGGTCTGATGGGGGGGTAGGGGGGCATGGATGGGGGAGGGTGTTAAATTTGATTAAGAACTGTTATATGAAATGTACAAAAACTCAATAAAAATATTTTAAAAGAAACAAATTTGATAGATGCCTATCAAATCAAATTGGCAAATATTTAAAACTATGATGACAATTAGTGGTGACAGCAGAAAGGTAAGACAGGGGTTGGTACATGGCTGCTCTGGGAGATTTTGGGCCTGGCCTGGTAGAAAGTTATATGTTACATGTAAGAATATTAAAAGTATAACAAATTTCTGGTTTCCGGGTTGACCACATAACATATATTGCCTTTTAGATTTTTTAAAATATCCATAAAATGTGAAGAAATAAAACAGGATCACAATCTACATTTTCCATAAAACTCAGGAATTTCCTAAAAATTTTGGCCACAATTGTGTGAAACACAAGTGCAGGTAGAAAAAATATTAAATTATTAACAAGGTATAAGAACATCAACTGGGCTAAGCAGATAAAAATGTTCCCTGGAAAGCAAGAGTACTAGGCTTCTATTTTCCTACTCCATCACCTTCGGAGTGATAATTCAGTCATCCAGTGTCCTTCCTGGTCCTGACAGCACAGACTCCAGTCGTGACATCTTTGTTCCAGTCAGGGAGGAGGAGAGGGAAAGACAAGATTCACTAAGATGCCAGTTAAGTCACATTCTATTTTTCAAAAGCTTTAATTTAATTTTTTATTTTGTGTGCTTAAGTGTTTTGCCTGCATGCATGTAAGTGTACCACCTGTGTGCAGTGCCCATGGAGGTCAGAAGAGGGTATTAGATCTCTGGAACTGAAGATGTGGGATCTCTCTAAGAGCAGCATCCTTTTAACCACTGAGCCATCTCTCCAGCTCTAAGTAATGTCCTTTAAATGAGTTCAGCTTGTAAAACCTCAGTTCCCCTATGAAGAGTGCAATAATATGCACGTCTTAAACAGGAAGTATTCCTATCATCTACTACATAGAAGATGGTTGCTATGAAAGAAAGGTAGAAGGGACTTGGGTGAGAAAACTTGCTGGGTTTGGCTCACAAGTCATTAGATAACACATTAAAATCTGGACAGGGAGACAAATCTGCCAGCCAATGCTTGCCACGCAAGCGTGGTAACCTGTATTTGATCGTCAGTACCCAGGATGAAAAAAACAAAAAACAAAAACAAAAAAAAAACTGAAGGTAGTGATGGACTGTAATCCCAATGCTGAGGAGGTGGAGACAAAACTACTCAGTGCTCACTAGCTAACCAGCCTGGCCCTCTTTGCAAGTTCCAGGCCAAAAACAACCCCCAAAATCTAAGGTATGAAGTAGACAAGATCTGAAGAATGAGGAAGGACATCTGAGGTTGTCATCTGGCCTACACACACACACACACACACACACACACACACACACGAGCACACATATAATACACATTAATGAGTCAAAAGATAACAGTGCACGAACAATATCTAGATACTCAGAGGAAAACACGGTTGTAATGTCAAAGGGAAGAAACAGAACAGAGGGCCAGAGGTTCATCTTGTTCCAGTGTTTTGGGCACTATCTTCGGCATGCACTCATTCCCTACAAAAAATATCATTTAAAAATTCAAACAAAGACACACATGACAGCAGTGAGAAAATGCTCAGTCTCAGTGACAGAGAAATGCAAGCACAACCACAGCCCAGTGTCTCCTCATCCTAGCAACAATATCTATTATTAAAAAGTAGAAGAGAGGCACGCACTGGTTAGGATGTGGAAAAATTGGAGTCCTTGTGTACTGTTGTGGAGAATGTAAATATGTTCAACCATGATGGGAAACAACCCAGCAACATCACCACAGGTACTAGCCAAAGGAAATGAAACCAGTGTGTAAAGGAGACACCTGCTCTCCCCAGTTCATCAGAGCACTATTTAGAATTGCCAAGAAATAGAAACAACTTAGGAGTCTACTCACTGACGACTAGATAAAGAAAAGGTAATACATACACACCATGGAATACTATACAGTCTTAGAAAGAATGAAACCTTGTCCACTACAATAACATGGGTATAACTAGAGATCATTATGTTAACTGAAGTAATAAGCACAGGTACCACATGATCTTAATCATGTGTGAAATTTAAAATTGCTGAACTTAGAATTTGAGTTAGCAGAGATGGTGGTTAGTGGATGGGAGATCTGAGGGTTGGGAAATGTTGATCAACTGGTACTTTTAGATAGAGGCAGGATGCTCTGTGATGTAATCCCGTAGTGGGCTACCTACAGATAGCAGAATGAACTGTGCAGTCAAAAAAAGTCCAGAAAATGACTTTGAATTTTTTACCTTAGTGAAATGACAAATGTTTATGGGAATAGATATGCTTGACCTGAGTTAAACATATATAATATATACATGTATCAAAACAGCACATTTATGCAAAGCATAGAGGCACAAGCCTCTAACCCAGCCCTGAGGAAGCTGAGGTAGGAAAATCACAAGTTCAAGACCAGACAGCCTGAGCAATATGAGACTCTCTCTCAAGTACAAAAATAGGAAAACCTTGTTACCTCACTAATATGCTCATCTTTAATGTTTTTAGCTACAAGTTAAAAGAATTTAATTAAAAATTTGAAAGAGACCATGGAAAACATAAAGTTGTTTAGTTTCACTAGAAACTCAAATAAGAGGCAAGTTAAAAGAATAAAGAAGTTTTGTTTTAACTTGGCAGTTTATAAGATAGAAGTACAGTCACAGTAGCTAACATCGTTCCAGGTGTACTGAAACTGGTTCCAGGTATACTGAAACTGGTTTGAGGAAACCCACTTCACAGGTGTATAAATTCTTAGAGAATACATTTTTAGAGATAATTTTGGCAGTATCTACTAAAATTTTAAAATATGCATAGCCTGCAACCCAGAAATTCCACTTCTAGGTACGTACCCTAGAATCATATTTATGACTGAGGCCAAAATAGTACATTCAAGGATTTTCATACTACTGTGCTATGTTTAAAACAGACACATTCAACTTGTGACATTGCAACATGATATTGTCAGTTATAATGTTCACACTCCAGAATCATGTGATTGAATTACTAAAAAAAGTACAAAGGAAGCAAATCTTTTTTTATTTTAACATTTTTATTGAGCTTTTAAAATTTCATACATTTCCCATTCAAATCCAGACCCTATTCGCCATCCATGCCTCCCCCATCTCCCCACCGAACCCTATGCACTCTGCCATACATGATGAATCCTATTCATTCAAGTGTTTGTACCCAAATGTCCTTCAGTGTAAATGTGTCCACTGGAGTCTAGTCAGCCCATCCAGTGGTCATACATAAGTCATACTCTCCCTTACCCAGCAGCAATCAGTCTCAAACAGTTCTCAACCTAGTGCTGGCCCACCAACTATTTCTCATCTCCCCTTTGGGCCCTTGTTTAATTGAGCACACATGGGTCCCACATTCATCACCACCACTGCCCCAGGCTCACATGAGCAAGCCTCCAGTGGCCTGGAAACCGCAACCTCCCTGTGTTCATGAACCAGCCCTGGCTCTTACAATCTTTCCACCTCCTCTTCTGCAATGGTCCCTGAGCCATGGGTGGGTGAGGTTCCTTATGGGAGTCCCATCCTAGATGCTACAGTCTCTTATTCTCCAAAACTTGGCCAGTTGTGGCCTTCTGTGTGCATTACACAGTGATATACATGGAAGCCTCACTGGTGAGAGTTGAGGCATGCATTAGCCCTCTCTAACCGTTATTCCACTATGTTCTCTGAGCCTTAGTTGTAGAGATTTGACTGCAGATGTGTACCTAGTACCGGGCATCTCCCAGATGTATGTTCTCTGTGCCTGACCAGATGTGAAACTCTGCAGTAGGCTCCATCTGTTGCAAAAAGAAGCTTCTTTGGTGACTGCTGTATGGCATGCTTGTCACTCTAAGGGGGGTCTCTTCTGTCTGGCACTGTATTCCCTGCCAAGCAGCTCCCAAGTATCCATATGCATTAATGTTCAGACACTGCATTTCTCATAGGGTTTCTAGTGCATCACTTTTCCCTCTAGGTTTCCTAGCCCCGAGATTCACTCATCTCCACCCTTTTTTCTCCCATCCGGCTTACCTCCTCCCTCTCTCCCTAGACACAGCGCCCCCATTATCCCCACCCTCCCCACAATAACTCCTCACTCCCTCCATGTTTCTGTTCCCGACTTCCCTCCCTCCCCCACACCATGGTCCCTTGGATGTCCCTCCCTCCTCTCCTCCCTGCCAATTATTCCCACTTTTTCCACCTCCCTCAGGTAGCATCTGTTCCCCACTATCCCCCTTTCAGGTTGTTTCTTTTCCTTTACCTCCATGTATCCTTTCCCTTTACCTGGCTCTTGGTGTTACATAGGAATTTATATACTCACATATAAGGGATTGGTGCTACAATCCACAAATGAGGGAAAACATACATGGCTTACTTTTCTGCATTCTTAATTGGTAGTAGAACTCCACTGAGTAGATGTATCACATTTTCATTAACAATTCATCAGTTGAGGGACATTTAGGTTGTTTCCACTTCTTAGCTATTGTGAAGAGAGCAACAACAAACATGGATGTATAGGTATCTCTACAGTATGATGTGCCAAGGAGTGGTTTTCGCTGGATCATATGGTAGGTTCATTTTTTTTTTTTTTTTGAGTGTTCTCCACACTGCTTTACACGGTGGTTGTATGAGTTTGCATTCCCACCACAGGGAATGAGCATCCCTCTTTCTCCACATCCTCTCCAGGAGTTGGAGTCTCATTCCCTTGATCTTTGCCAATTTGGCTGGGGTAAGATGGAATCTTAAAGTGATTTTTATCTGCATTTCTCTAATTACTTAGTATGTTGAGCAGTTTTTAAGGTGCTTCTTAGCCATTATTTCTTCATTTGAGATCTCTGTTTAGATCTATCACCCATCTTTTTATTGGGCCATTTATTTTCTTCTTTTTTTCTTTCTTTTTTTAATTCTTTGTATGTTCTGTATATTAATCCTCTGTCAGATGTGTAGCTGATAAAGATTTTCTCCTGCTCAGTGGGTTTCCTCTTCCCTTCCTTAGTTATTTCATTTCTCTACACAAACTTTGTAATTTAATGAGTTCCCACTTACTGATTGTTGACCTAAGTGCCTGAGCACCTGGTGTCTGCTTTAGAAAGTCCTTTCCTAGACCTATATCTTGGAGGGTGCTGCCTATGTTTTCTTCTAGCAGTTTCGGAGTTTAAGGTTTTATATTGAGATCTTCGATTCATTTGAAGTTGATTTTTTGGCATGGTGAAAGATAAGGGTCAAGTTTCATTTTTCTGCAGGTGGAGATACAATTTTGCCAAAACCATTTGTTGAAGGTGCTATCTTTCCTCCATTCTGTGTTCTTAGCACCTTTGTGAAATATCAGGTGGTTGAAATTATATGAACTTATGTTTGGGTCTTCTATTATGTTCCATTGATCTATGTGTCTATTTTGTGACAGTACCATGCTGTTTTTTATGACTATAGCTCTGTAATATTATCTGAGATCTGGTATGGTGATTCCCCCCAGAACTGTGCTTTTTGCCCAAGATTGTTTTGGCTATCTGGGATCTTTTGTAACTCCATGTGAATTTTAGAATGACTTTTTTCAACCTCCGTAAAGAATGTCATGGGTCTTTTGATTGGGATTGCATTGAATCTATAAATTGCTTTTGGTAAGATGGTCATTTTCTCAATATTGATTCTACCAATCCATGAGCATGGTAGGTCTTTGCATCTCCTAGTGTCTTCCTCTCTTTCTTTAGAGTTTTGAAATTTTCATTATAGAGATCTTTAATGTCTTTGTTTAGGTTTATTCCTAAATATTAAATTGTTTAAAGTTATTGAGAATGGGAGGGTTTCCTTGAGTGCTTTTGCTGATTGCTTGTTATTGTATAGAAAGGCCACTAATTTTTGTAAGTTGATTTTGTATCCTACCACTTTATTGAAAGTATTAATCAATTCTAACAGTTTTCTAGTGGAATTTTAGGGATCTCTTATGTATAATATCATATCATCTGCAAATAAGGATAATTTGACCTCTTCTTCTCCAGTTAGTACTCCTATAATTTCCTTCTCTTCTCTTATTTCAAGGACTATACTGAGAAGGAGTAAGATAGTGAACAGCCCTGTCTGATCCCTGATTTTAATGGGAATGTTGCCAGTTTTTCTTCATTTAGGATAGTGTTGGCTATGGGTTTGTTGTATATATCTTTAATTATGTTGAGGTATGTTCCTTCCAGACCAGTTCCTTCAGGGACTTTTAACATAAATGTATGTTGGATTTTGTCCAATGCCCTCTCTGCATCTATTGAGATGACCATGTGGTTTTTGTTTTTAAGTCCATTTATATGTTTTATTACGTTTATTGACTTCCATATGTTGAGCTATCCCTGAATCTCTGAAACAAAGCCAACTTGATTGTGGTGGATGATCTTTTTGATGTGTGTCTGTATGTGGTTTAAAGTATTTTGTTGAACATCTTGGCATCTATGTTCATTAAGGATATGGGTCTATAGCTTTCCTTTTTTTGTTATTGTTGTATCTTAACATGATTTTAGTATTAGAGTGATACTGGTTTCATAGAAGGAGTTTGGGAGTTCTCCCTTTGTTTATATCTTTTTAAATAATTTAAGCAGTATTGATTGTAGATTTTCTTTGAATGTCTGGTAGACTTCTGCTGTGAATCCATCTGGGCCTGGGCTTTTTTAATCAGGAGGTTTCGTATTACTGTTTCAATATCCTTTTTTGTTATGGGGTTATTTAGGCTATTGATCTCCTGATGGTTTGATTTTGGTGGTGGCCATGATTTTAGAAATTCATGCATTTATTTTAGGTTTTCAAATTTAATGGAGTATAGATTTTTAAAGTATTCTCTTACAAAGTTTGGGAATTTTTTGGTGTCTATTGTGATGTTCCCCTTTCATCTCTGATTTTATTGGTTTGGATTTGTTCTTTCTTTCTTTTGGTTAACTGGGCTAAGGGTCTGTCTATCTTATTTAACCTTTCAAAGATCCAGCTTTTAGATTCATTGATTTTTGTATTGTTTTCTTTCTTTCTATTTCATTAATTTCTGGTCTGAGTTTTGTTATTTCTCCTTGCCTATTAGGTTTGAGGTTGGTTTGTTCTTGCCTTTCCAGAGTCTTGAGCTGTACTGTCAAGTTGTTTACATGTGCTCTTTCTGGTTTTTTAATGTAGGCACTAAGAGCTATAAACTTCTCTCTTAGGACTGCCTTTAGAGTGTCACAGAGGTGTCTTCTTGTGTTCTCATTTTCATTTTGTTATAGGAATACTTTTATTTATTTCTTAATTTCTTCTTTGACCTATTCATGATTCAGGAGTGTGTTGTTTAGTCGCCATGAGTTCATGTATTTACTAGCACTTCTTTTTCTCTTTATTATAAACTTTATTACACTGTGGTCTGATAGGAGTCATGGAATTATTTCAATTTTTGTATTTGTATTTCTTGGTCAGCTATCACTAGCTAAAAAAGTGGGCCAGGTTAAAGGAATATTCCTGGGATAAGAGCTAAGAGTTTACTATGCTTTTAGCCCTAAGAAAGAAAACACTGTGGCCAATAAATTACCAGATAGGGACTGGTAACCTTGAGTAAAAGTTTAAACATCCTGCTTTACAAATAGCCCCTAGCTGGTGCCAAGTAAAAGCTATATGTCCTGTTTCCTGTCTAATTGTGCCCTAATCTGTGTAACTGCCAAACCCCAGGTGACTCCCAGTTCCTTATAATGTATGAAAACCTTCTGAATTGTATAATAAACAGCTTGTTGTAAAGGAAAGCACAAGTCCCAGAATCCGGGACTTTGTTGCTGGTCCATATCACAGTCGCAGAAGAAAGGTTCCCCACCAAGCTAGGCAGACTGGATCTCAGCAGTGGTGCACACAGAAGGCCACAACTGGCTAAGTTTTAGAGAATAAGTGACTGCAGATTGTGTGTCCCTGGATAGTACTCCTATATTGAACCTCACCTACCCACATTTCAGGAAACATTGCAGAAGAGGGGCCAGAAAGATTGTAATAGCCAGGGTTGGTGCATGAACATAAGGAAACAGAGATTTTCAGGCCCCTAGGAACTTGCTCATATGAACTAGCAACTATGGTGCAGCATGCACAAGACCTATGCTGACTCAGACAACAACCCAGCATAGAATGAGAGAAATGCCCAGTAGGCCCCAACCCTAGAAAAGGAACTATTGACAAATGATTACTGCTGGGTGAGGGAGAGGAGATTTTCTTTAAGGGAGAGACTCTAGATAGGCTGAATTGACTCCAGTGGATAAACTTGAACTGAAAGACGTCTGGGTACAAATACTTGACTGGATAGGTCTTAACATATGACAGAATGCATGAAATCCAATGGCAGGAGTTATGAGGAGGTGCGGATGTGGGAGGGGCCTAACTTTAATTAAGATCTATTATATAAAATGCATTAAAGCTTAATAAAAATATTTTTAAAGTAGTATCTGAGGGGCTGCAGAGGTGGCTCAATGGTTAAGAGCACTGGCTGCTCTTGCAGAGGACTCAGGTTCAAACCCCAGTGCTAATATGGCACTTAACAACTGTCCATAACTACAGTTCTGAGGGATCCACTGCCCTCTTCTGACCTCTGCAAGCATTGCATGACACATGTACTTACATACATGTAGGCAGTACACTCATACACATAACAAAGAGAAGCATCTGAATGGAGAAGAAAGAGAAGTGATAGAAATAAGGCACATCAGAGGTTCCAGCCATTCAGATAACTTGAGTCTCAAAGTACTATTTCCTTTTGAATATATTAAAAACTTATCAAACAGGTTAGAGAGTCTTCTAAGAAACAAGAAGCCAGTTGCTGTTGATGAATGTCCACCCACCAGTCCCAGGTAGAGTTCACCTGGATCAGCTCCTGTAATCCTTCTAGTTGGGAATAAGTTCCTCTTATGAGGGTCATGTTATTCATGGAGCCTGTGTGAGACAGTAATGAAAACAACCTATTTTTCACTTCAACTATTTTTGAAATGTTTGTTTTAATTGGGTGATTAGCCAGTTTTGTTAAGGATGTGCTGACAGATATAAATTAGCTTTTGAAAGCACTACTTGAAAAAATACAAATGTAAACAAAACCAAACATAGAAAAACAATCAACATCCAACTGATGTGGTTATTTTAAGAGCTCAATGTATCTACTCTGATGCAAGCCTTTCTTTAACTGAATTCTCCTTCCCTCTTTTTCCAAGGCAGCTGGTACTTGACTTGAGAAATTGCAATGACTACATCTGGACAACTGCTTCTGTCAATGTGTACACTGGGGTCCTAAGTCCCAGCCTGTGTTCTGGCATGCAAGGCTGCTTTAACAACACCAGGGTGTTCTTGATTTGCAAGACTGCAATTTGTTAAGTTCAAGAGCACACCTAACACCAGATGCAGCAGATGGCCTGAATCCACACGCATTACAGAGAACTAAACTGCTAGTGTGGAAACCAGCTCTCCTAGCAAGGCTAGACAGAATAATAAATCCCCTCCCATCCAGCACAAGATCACCCAGTCCAGAAGGAAAGCACAGCATTGCCTGTGCCAAATGTAGGACAAGTTTCAGGAGGTCAGAATGTAATGATATGGGTACGAATTTCCTTCTTCCAAGTCACAGGGGATGAAAACACTTCACTCATAGTATGTCCCATCAAGTATTTGAAACACGTTAGATGGGATCCAGAAAGCTGTTTGGTAATCTCTCTCTTCTCTGTTTCAGAGCTGCTAAGGAAATTTCACAAGACAAACTGGATGTGTGTAGAAGTCTAGAAAAAGTATCTGCAGTGTCTGCACATCGGCCTGGAGTTACTTTCTGCTACCTGTGCAAAGTTTGCAAATGAGGGAAAAACAGTGTAGTGGCTCTGTTTTGTTTTTGTTTTTTTAATAAAAGGTTCACCCAGTATAAATTGCCCTCACAACATCACAGAAGAAAAAATACCTATCTTCCCATATCCATTGTCCTCGGCAAGAAGTCCAATAGCTCCAAATTAATTTTGCAAAGAATTGCCGCTTCTGAAGGGATTCTAGGTAAACCGAGAGGCACAACCTCCAACATGCGATGAAAGAAACTCCTCGGTGAGCAGTAAAGGTAGGTTTTGCTACCTTCCTGATAGCGCAAGGCCAGCTTCACTGCTGAAGCAATGGGTTATCCAGGGCTCTTCACATTAGCATATTTGATCTCAACTAAACCATGAAAAACATGATGATTGTAATCCTCCCTTCCCACCATTAAAGAACATACAGAGCGTGTTAAAGGAGTTAACAGTTGTGTACCATTTTAAAAATGTTTGTGCTTTTGTTTTGTATGATTTATTCCTTCAAACAAATGCTATGACCTCTGTGTGGAAGGAAGGGAAGCTAAGTCCCAGAGTCACACAGTCTTTGGGAGGCAGAAACCAAATAGAAACTTGCAGCTCTCAGGCACTCAGCTAGAATCCCATTGAGAAAGAGTGCCTGTCAGGTTTCCAACCTTGTGGGGAGGGTGGGGAGAAGGCACTGGAAGTGAGAAACAGAGATGCAGGAAATGGTGCTTCCTTCCATCCAGCAGCTGCAGGGCCCAGGCTCACAGTCCTCATTTCAGATTCACATTGGCACCTGCTTGCTGTGGCTCCTACCTTTCCTGTTACCAGGAATTCTTTCCAGCCTTAAGAGCAGCACTTACCCCTAAGCCACCAAAGCCAATTCAGATAACACCCGGTCCATTCAGCTTTTCTCATCTTGCCTGTGGGAATGCTGGGCTTCCTCAAATCTCCTGGAACTGTTGATCCATTGCCTCACTCTGCTTGTGGTCACAATTAGCTTGAAGGTATGTGTAACTCTGTCCTTAAATATTATACCTCTTAAATGAGTCTTCTCTTTCAACAGGGAAGTTTCATATAAGGAAACGCAATGATTTCCAAAACATGTCCTCGATAAATGTTAAAAGTCACCAAATTGAAATGCATTCAATTGGTAGAAAGAAACTTAGATAAATAACAGTTTATATGTCTTATAATACTTATAAAGCACTTAGTAAGCTTTTGATGAAATCTGAAAAGTATTTTGCATATCCTATATCATTTAACCCTCAAGACAACTTTACAACAGAGGTGAACACTCAGTTCATTTTTCTGTGGGGAGGAAAAAATCAGGACTCAGCACAAACTCCAAACTGCTCAGAAACATAATTCTGGGGCCAGATTCAGTCCCAGTATCTAAACTTACAGTCCACGACTCTTCTTTCTTAGCTGTACTTGTACTTTGAAGGAGACAGCCATTTTGTCTTTAGCATTCGAGTTGCCCCCTCTCCTGGCTTCCTGTGGACACAGACAGCAGAAGTAGATTAGGATCTCGATGATGCCTCCACCTCTTGAGCAGGCCTACACACTTTCTCAGGATGATCATAACTTGATCAACCATTACTGGTGACCTATTATCCTGCTGTGTTATTTACTCATTCTAGGAAGAGAAATGTGTGTAAGAATATTTATTTCATATTCCACCCTTAAGGTGGAATCATTGTCTTCTTTCTTACATGTGTACAAACCCCACTTTTGAGAGGGTGTTTCTGGACTTTACTATCTATTGCTTCTCCAGAACATGTATACTATTCCTCCTTCTGATTCATATTCTCACATTTCTTCTCCCTTCCCTCTCCCTCTTCCCTTTTCCCTCTCCTCTTCTCCCCCACCATAGCAGGAAGCTGACATTTCTGGGAAATGTCAGTAGGGTGAACTCTGCCCAATCTCTCCATCCTGGGTCCAGCACAGCCAGCCAGAGCCAACACACCAGGACACCAGCAGTAGCAGCAGCAGGAGCCATGGCAGGCACTGCCAACAAGCCTGTCGTTTTGGCGGGAAGTCCCTCTTATGCTCCAGTTCCTTTTTCAAATAGAAAACTTGTTCTCAGTGTAATTACAGTGATAAAGCTGTGTAGCTTGACAGTTCATCCCAAACCTGCTGCTGCTGCTGCACCTACAGCAGCTGCTCCTGCCAGTCTCCCACTGCTCCAGGGTCGCCAAGGGCAGAGGGCACACTAGACGTCTCTTCTAAACCCTCATAGAATAAACAGAGCTGTTCTGGCCATCTGAAACTGCTTCTCCACCAGACCTCAAACTCTGCTGAGCTCCAGAAAGTCTCTGTTTTCCTGGAACACCTCCCATCAGGGCTCAGAACAGGACATCAGATGGTGAGTATTCAGTCTCTATTTGATCAGACTGGAACGCCTGCATGAGAATGTGGTAGGCCTTTCCTCCAGCTTCACAAATACAGAAATGGGAGTCATAGAACACAGGATGATGACTCCGCCCTGACCCCAGCACAAATAGTGATGGCGAGGGCAGGTGTTTCTGCTTTTCTTGCCGTTGGTTTTCCCATCTGCAAAGTGAAAGTCTTTGAGGGATGGACCTCTCAGATTCCAACCAGTCTCAACTTGCAATGTGCAGTTAGACCTCTCCTGCTTTCTGGTCCTCCCAGCTGCTAGGTGGGAATGGAATATTCCTACCTGTGTGTAGATTTGTGTGGGGTGCATGTGTATGGGTATGCAAGTGTGCATGCAGATGTGTGAGTATGCATGTGTGCAGAGGCCAGAAGTCAATTTTAGGTATCATGCTCAATTACTTCTCTACTTCTCAATTTTTTTATTCATTTATTTGCATTTTTAGGTATATGACTTGTTTGCCTATGTGAATGTAAGTATATCTGTAAATGCAATGTCCACAGATGCCAGAAGGGCATTGGATCCCCTGGAACTGGAGGTACAGATGGTGTTAACTGTCATGTTGGTCCTGGGAACCAAAACAGGTCCTCTGTGAGAGCATCCAATGCTCTTAACCACTGAGCAAAGATTAACTGGCTAGTGAGCCACAGGGATCCTCACATCCCCACCTCCCCAGGCATGTGTTAGTTACCATGCCCATCTTTTTACATGGGTGTTGGGGATTCCTACTTGGGCTGGCATACTTGCATGGCAATTACTTTACTGACTGATCTATATCCCCAAGCCCACTTGGCCACATCTCTTATAAAGGGATCAAAAGCGAGTTTGCATCTGAGTGGTATGAAGTGGTATGTTGTGAACTCAACATCCTTAAAAGAATCAATTTTTAGGGAAATTGTGCAGCAGACATATTCAGAACTAACAACAGTTTTTTTCTAATTTTATTTATTATTATTTTTATTTTATGTGTGTGTATTGCCTGCATGTAGATAAGTGCACCTGTGTCATGCAGTGCCCACAGAGGTCAGAAGAGGCTGTCGGATCCCCTGGAACTGGAGTTACAGACAGTTGTGAGCTGCCAATGTGGGTGCTGGGATTCAAACCCGGGTCTTCTGCAAGAACCGCCAGTGTTCTTAACCACTGAGCCATCTCTCTAGCCCCTAACCACAGTTTTTAATAGATAAATTTTCTATCAGTTACCTCATTCAGTCTTCACCCTTTGTCATATGATATCAAAAATATTAACATCAGAGTTGGAGTGATGGCTCAGCAGTTAAAAGCACTGGCTATTCTTGCAGAAAACCTGAGTTCGAATCCCAGCACCCACATGGTGACTAACAACCATCTGTAACTCCAGTTCCAGGGGACCTCATGCCCTCTTCTGTCTTCTGCGGGCACTGCATGACATGGGTGCACTTACACACATGCAGTCATAAGACTCACATACATAAATAAAAAATAAATTTAAATTTTTTAAAAAATGTATTAACATCACCAGTCAAATGAAGAGGAATCTGAGACTCAGAGACTGAGCAGCCTGTTTACAAATGTTGAATCCTGTTCAGATTCCTCCATGCTTCTGAAATGGTTGGCAAGGGATAGGAGGCATCCTCTATAAATTGCCTACTACAGAGTTCTTCAGAAATCTTTCTAGCTGAAATCTGACAGGTTTATTATAACTGAGAACACAGAAGCTGCTTAGAGCACTCCAAATCTAGGTGACACAGTATTGAAAAACCTAAAAAGCATCTTTCCACCTCTGACACTCCTGTTCTAAAACCAGGTCATTGGAAAGCTAGACTAGATGTTATTTCCTAAGGCTGTACCAGATATTTCCAACCCACTTGTGACATTCAGCTGTTTGCACCCTCAGATGCCTTCCCTGACGGCTGCAAACAGTGCACTCCAAAACCCCCTGCCCTCTGGCTCTCATCAGCTTATGGGGTCAGTTTGTAAGAGACTGACAAAGGCAAGTCTCTCTCTCTCTCTCTCTCTCTCTCTCTCTCTCTCTCTCTCTCTTCCCAGCAGTACTCCTGGAAGTAGATATGCCCTTATGTGATTCCAGCTTTGACTAATATAATCCTTTCCTCCATTGCTCCATTTCTCCCAGGAGCCTTGAATGTAGCTCAAGGATGGTAGTAACTCCTGCCACGGATTTACTGTGCTCCCAGCACTTTGCAACTGACTCCTTCCATTAAATTCCTTCTGCTGAATTACCTGCCATGAGTTTCTCAACTGTACTTTGGCAATCATACCATCTACAACCAAGAATATTGTTTCCATGAAATTATAATTTTCATATAAATTATATTTTCATATAAATTGTAATTTTTATTGCATTTCTTGAATTTCATACACTATATTTTGGTCATATTTAGACACCAGCCCCTACCAGTTTTTATGTCCTTGGTCATGAGTATTAAGGCCTATTGAGTCACGTTTCTGTCCCCAAATGTCCTTCTGTGTGTATCCTCTGGAGTCTGGTTATCCTATCCAGCACAACACACCCTTAAAGAAAACCAACTCTCCCTGAGGCTTCTTGTCTACTTCCCCTCTTCTATGCTGGGATTTTGTCTGAGCTGAGTTTTCACGGGTCTTGCGCATACTGTCACTATTGCTAAATGTTCATATGAGTAACTTTCCAGCTGTCTGGGAAACTGTTTTCTTGTGCTCAACAACCTCTGACTTACAATTTTTCTGCACCCTCTTCCTTAGCGGTCCCTGAGGCTTGGGTGACAAAGATTTGATAGAAAGTGTTCTATTCAGGGATAAGCACCCTGCACCTGCAATCTCTTATTCTCTGACCTTTGGACAGTTGTGGCTTTCTGGGTTAGTCATCATCTGTTGCATGAGGAAACTTCACTGGTGAGAGTTGAAAGATGCTTTAATATTTTTCTCTTCCCTCTGTTTCACTAACTTCCTGGAGTCTTCGGTGTAGCGGTTTCATCGTAGATGTGTCACTTAGGGTTGGGTATCTCACAGACACTTATCCTCTGCGTGTGATCAGTGGTGGAAGTTTGTAATAGTCTACAGTTTTTGCACAAAGATGTGTCTTTGCTGAGTCATGAGAAGTACACTTGTGAGTAAACATACGGATATATATTTAGAATACAGGAGGAAATTGCATTGGTCTAGGAACATGAAAAAGTAAGTTTATTTTCAAGGCTCTATGACCTCTAAAGTCATGTGTACTTGGTTATGTTTACAATATCACACATGAGTTCCCTCCCACTGAGCAGGCCTTAAGTCTAGTTAGATTATTGTTGTTTATCTCTAAGATAAAACTGCCACTTTGGCATCAATAGAGATATTTGCTGGGCTGGTCATTGTTGGGGTTCATAGACTTTACAGCTGGGTGGAATTACCAATTTGTTTTCTCCCTTGGCAGTTTGCAAAGTATCCTCTGATACTATGGGAGCTAGTCTTCAGCAAGGAATTTCCCAAGTCAGTTCCAGTTCCTTTGCTTGAAGTTTTGTGTTTGAAGTATGTCCTGTCTTCTGCAATAGGGTCTTATCTTCAAGTTCTGGGAGGCAATCAAGGGCTGTGGTAACAGCCTGTGTTATTTTGGAAGTCTCATGCACCACCCTGACCAACAACTCAAAGGGAAGTTTCCCCTGCCTGGCATTGTGTGTTTTGTTATATAGTCTTCAGCTATACACATGCACAAATGCGTGTGTGGTGTAGTTTTCATTTAAACAATATTTTATTACTTTTATTTTATGTGTATGAGTGTATTTCCTGCATGTCTGTAAGTGCACCAATGTCACACAATGCCCACAGAGGTCAGAAGAAGACATTGGATCCACTGGAACTGGAGTTATGGACAGTTGTTGGCTGCCATGTGGATGCTGGGTATCCAACCAGGTCCTCTGTAAGAGCAATTAGTACTCTTAACCTCTGAGCCATCTCTCCAGCCCAAAATTCAGTGACTTTAAAGAACACACAGACTCAAAGAACTCAAAGATGATAGGAATGAACTCCTGGTTGAAGCTCAAGAAAATATTTTTAGTTTTTTAAGAGTTCTCCGTACCGAGTTCTATGGTGGTTGCACCAGTTTGCAACTTTACCAGACGTGAGTAAGGGTTCTCCTTTCCCCACACCATCACCAGCATTTGGTGTCACTTGTTCTCTTGAGCCTAGTCGTTCTGACTGGAGTTAGATGAAACTTAAAATGGTTTCGATTTGCGTTGCCCTAATTACTAAGGGTGTTGAACACTTTTTAAGATATTTCTTAGCCATTTTTATTTCTTCTTTTGAGATCTCTCTATTCAGATCCATAGCTAAATTTTCAATTGGGTCATTTGTTTTCATAATTCTTTGTTTTTTGAATTCTTTGCATTTTCCAGGTATTAATTTTCTATCAGATATATACCTGGTGAAGATTTTCTCCCACTCTTTGGACTTCCTTTTCATTCGATTGATTGATTCATTTGCTGTACAGAAGATTTTAGTTTAATGGGGTCCTGTTTGTCAATTGTTGACCTTAATTACTAAGTGACTAAAGTACAATTTAGAAAGTCCTTTCCTGGTGCCTGTTGCTTATAGAATAATATGTATGTTTTCTTCTAATAGTTTCAGTGTTTCAGGCTTTCACATTGAGGT
The DNA here is from genome assembly GCF_000622305.1 of Nannospalax galili. NCBI lineage: Eukaryota > Metazoa > Chordata > Mammalia > Rodentia > Spalacidae > Nannospalax > Nannospalax galili. The sequence continues at coordinate 3,499,682 of NW_008355474.1, read as the reverse complement.
TTTTGATCCATTTGGAGTTGACTTTTGCATAGTAATAGATATGGGTCTAATTTCATTCATAAAGATACACATGGAGATCCAGTTTTCCCTCACCATTTGCAGTAGATACTTTCTTTCCTCTAATAGGTGCTATTGAACCTCTGTCAAACATTAGGTGGCTGAAATTACATGCACACATGTTTAGGTTTTCTATTTTGTTCCATTATTCTACATATCTGGTTTGTGCCAATACCATAAAGTTTTTATGACAATATCTCTATTATATAGTTTGAGATCTGGTATGGCAATCCCCCCACCATTGTTCTTTGTGATCAGCATTGCTTTGACTATCTAGAGTCTTTTATAATTTCCTGTGTATTTTAGGTTTTTGTTTTGTTTCGTTTTCTCTTCCAGTGAACAATATCATGGGGATATTTACTGGAATTGCATTGAATCTATAAATTTCTTTTGGTAGGATGGTCATCCTCACAATATTAATTCTACAAATCCATGAGCATGGGTGGTCCTTCTATCTCTTTTTGTCTTCCTCAATCTCTTCATGTCCTTAAAGTGTTCATTGAAGAAGTCATTAATGTCTTTGGTTAGGTTTATTCCTGGACATTTCTTGAGGCTATTGTGAATGGGAGTATTTCCATGAACTCATTCTCTGATTGCTTGTTAATGGTATATAGAAAGACTAATGACTTTTGTTAGTTGGTTTTGTAACCTGCCACTTTGTTGAAAGTGTTGATCATTTCTAGAAGTTTTCTGGTAGAATGTTTTGGAATAGATAATCTGACCTATTTTTATCCTTCAATTTCCTCCTCTTGTCTTAGTACTCTAGCATGAATTTCAAGCACTATATTGAAAGGGATTTGGGAAAGTGGACATTCTTGTCTGGTTCCTGATTTTAATGGGAATGCTTCCAGTGTTTCTCCATTTAGAATGATGCTGACTGTGGGTTTGTTGTATATAGTGTTGATTATGTTGAGGTATGTTCCCTAAGCCCAATTCCCTCTAAGACTTTTATCATGAATGGATGTCGGATTTTGTCAAAGGCTTTTTCTATGTCTATTGAGATGAACGTATGATTTCTGTCTTTAAATCCATTAATATGATGTATTACATATATTGAATCATCCCTGAATCTCTGGAACAGAGCCAATTTGATCATTGTCAAGATCTTTTTGATATGTTTCTGTATACTATTTGTGAGTGTTTTATTGAGAATTTTTGCCTGTATGTTCATTAAGGATATGGGCCTATACATTTCTTCTTTATTGTGTATTTTCTTGGTTTTTGTATTATAGTGATAGTGGCTTCTTAGAAGCTTGGAAGTTCTCCATTTCTTTCTACTTTTTGAATAATTTAAGCAGTACCGGTTGGAGATCTTCTTTCACAGTCTGGCTGAATTCTGCTGTGGATCCTTCTCTGCCGGGCTTTTTCAGTGAGGAGTTTTTGTTCTACTGTTTCAATTTCCCTACTTGTAGTTTGTCTAAGTTGCTGATCTCTTCTCGGTTTAAATTTGGTGGTTCCATTGAATTTAGAAATTCTATTTCTTTTATACTTTCTAATTCAGTAGAGTGTAAACTTCAAAACTATCCCTTTACAAAGATGTGAATCTTTTCAGTGTCTGCTGTAATGTTTCACCTTTTGTCTCTGATCCCTTCAGAGAACAGGATCTTAGAGTCATTGATTCTACGTATTGTTCTCTTTGTTCCCATTCCAATGATTTCTGCTCTGATTTTTTTCAGTTAATTATTTAATAACCACATACTTAGAAGAAGCATTTCATTACAACATCATTGACATATTCAATAACAATTTTCTGAGCTAAGATGCATCTTTTTCAAAATTTGCTGTAAATTTTTAGGTTTATAGTTGAATTATTACAGTTGTACAATATTGTACTCAGTATAAACCCTATAAGACATAAAATTAAATGTGGTTTTAACCTTTAAAAAAATCTCCATTTCATGATTAAAATACACATTTTCATACAGAAAAATTCATTTTCAATGCAATTGACATTAAGATGTTTGCACATGCGTTTCTAATCTCTATATATCTGATTATTATTAGTGACAGTCGGTTACTTTCTGAGCTCCTTGGTATCCGAGCATGGCTATGACATCATCAGGTAGATTTCAATGGTAATGTTTTCCACATCCACCAATTATTAAGGAACAAATTTTTATGCTTTGAAGAATTATTTTTTTTAATTAATTTATTTTTATACTCACTTCCCAGATGGCACCCTCGCATAGCCTCCCTCCCCCCAGTAGAGCCCTTATACTCTGATATCCCTGCTACTGTCTGCTGTGTTGTTGGCAACCCAGCCATTCCCCACTACTTCCCCCTTCTGGTGAATCTAGTCAGCCTATCTAGAGGTCTTTGTTTTAGGAAGGTCAGCTGTTCCTCATCTAGTGGTAATCTGTTGTCAATATTCCTTTGGATAAGATTGGGGTCTGCTGTTCAATTTTCCAGTTCTATGCACTTGGATCCCTGGTGCCTACATATATATATAAAGTCATCAGGTAGATTTCAATGGTAATGTTTATCACCACTACTAATTAACATGACATAAATGTCCATGCTTCCTCCTCAAATATAATATTTTTTTTAATTTGTTGATTTTTTTTGTGTGTATGTGTATATCCCACAGAACATCCCAAACCATCTTATTCGACTACAAACCCACTTTCCAGTTGGCACCCTCTCATAACCTCCCTCCCCCTACTAGAACCCTTATATTCTGATATCCCTGCTACTTTCTAGTGTGTTGTTGGCACCCCAGCCAATCCCCACTACTTGCCCTTCTGTTGAATCTAGTCAACCTATCTAGAGGTCTTTGTTTTAGGAGGGTCAGTTGTTCCTCTTCTGGCAGCAATCAGTTGTCAATACTCCTTTAGATAAGATTAGGTCTGCTGTTCATTTTCCCAGTTCTGTGCTGGGTTACTATTTGGGAGTCCCTTTGTTCATCCTGGCTGTTGGGCATTTAAGGCCATACAGTTGGCCTTGATAAACCAATTTATTTTCACTCTTAAGGTCATTTGAGGACCTGTTCCTCAGGGGTCACATGGGCTTGAGATGAGCCCCTGGCTCTTTTTTTTCTTTTTTTTTTCTTTTTTTACCAATTCCACCTATGTGAAGATAAGTCAAAGGTCCTGCTTGACCATGGTTGGCTTCGCTTGGAAGCATGGAGGAAGTGATTCCTCTGTGTTGACCCTCTTCTTTGTAGACTGGACACTGGTTCAAGTCCATCTGGTGGGGTCACCTCGGCCTCCTTGATCAAGAGGACAGATGACCCACCACCATTACAGGACATTTTGAGAGATGCTCATAGTCCCCTGGAACTAGTCGACCTAGGAGGGCAAGGAGCAAAAACTGTCCTTAACTGTCCTTTATGTCCCTCTGACCAAATTAGTATAGGCCTCAAAGTATGTCTGTTAAACATCCAAGAAGGTTAGTTCCACCAGTCTCGTAATTTAATTACTGTGTGCCATGTAGATAAATCTTGGGCAAAGATCAGTTTTTCTCAGATAAACCTTACCTAGACATATATTTCTTGATTTGCTATGTATAATTTGTCAGTAGGTGGTAGGAGTAATACGGTTCCCTCTGGTTTTCAAAACTAGCTAGGCATTATTTATCTCTCGCATTGTCTCACCCCTCCACCATAGTTGTCCCACTTAAGGTGCCCTCATTTCCCCCCTTTCTCCCTTACTAATACCCTTCTCCTACAGTCCTACCTCTCTTGAGCTCCTTCTTTCCCCTTATCCCCTAGGTTCCTTGTATACCCTTCCCTCCCCGCTCCCTTAAACTAACCCAATTTTTATCCATATCTCCCTTATTAACGCCTGTTTCCTACTGTTCTTCTCTTTCAGGTTCTTTCTTTTCCTTTACCTTCCTGTTTCCCTTCCATTATCCTGGTTCCTGTAGTTATGTTTGGGTACATAACTATATATTTTTATTATTTCTTCTAATCTGCTGGGTTTGTGTTTAGTTTGTTCTTGCTTTTCCAAAGTCTTGAGTTATAGCATTAAGTCATTTATTTGTGCTATTTCTAATTTTAAAATAGGCACTTAGAGCTATAAATTTCCCTCTTAGGACTGTTTTTAATGTATCCCAGAGGCTTTGTTGTGTTGTGATATAATTTTCACTTTGTTTCAGAAACACTTTTATTTCATTCATCATTCAGGGGTGTGCTATTTAATCTCCATGAGTTCTTTAGTTATGAGAGCTTCTTTTGCTGTTGATTTTAAGCCTTATTGCATGTTGTCCAATAGAATACATGGAACTATTTCAAGTTTTTTCATCATTGAGGTTTGTTTTGTTTCCCCCCATATGTGATCTCTTTTCGAGAAACTTCTGTGGTCTGCTGAGGAGAATGTGTATTGGTGCTTGGGTGGATTATTCTGTAGATGTATATTATGTCTATTTGATGTATGATATCATCTAATTCAACTGTTTTCCTGTTTATTCTTTGTCAAGAATAACTGTCTATTGGAGAAAATGGGATTCTGAAGTCATCTACTATTATTGAGTTGGGGTTAATCTGTGTCTTGAAGTCCAGTAGTAGTACTATTTTTTTTTTTAATGAAATTGAATGCACCAGAGTTTTTTGGATATGCTGAGGATTTTAATGTCTTCCTGTTCAATTTTTCCCTTGATCAAAATGAAGTGACCTTCTTTATCTTTTCTAATTTTATTTTGAAGTTTTTTTTTCAGATATTAGAATAGCAATATCTGCTTGTTTCTATACTTAAAGGTAGGATGAGTTTCTTGTAAACATCAGTGAAATGGATTTTTTTCTTAATATGTTCAACTTACCCGTGATTTTTTAATCTAGGATTTAAGGCCATTGATATTTAAAGTCATTAAAATATATGTATTGGTTATTCTCATTTTATTTTCTGTTTGTGTTCTTTGTCCTATTTTGTGTTAGTGTAATCCTATACCTCCAATTTGTTCTTTCTGAACCCATTTGGGTATGTTCATTCTTTTCTTCAGTCCTTTGTATTTCTTTGAGTATTTGTTTGTAGGGCTGGTTTGGTAGACATGAATTATTTCAGCCTATTTGTAGCATGGAAGATTTTTCTTTCTCCTTTGACTACAATAGACAGTTTTTCTGAGTAAATTATTCTGGGTTGTAACCTATGATCATTTAGAACTTGGAATACTTTTCTCTGGTCTCTTTTGGCTTTTATAGTTTGCATTGAACAGTCAGCTGTAATTCTGATGGGTTTTCCTTTGTATGAAGCTTTTTGCTTTTCTCTTGAAGCTTTCAGTATCTTTTTTTCTGTACATTTCATGTTTTTGCCATAATATTCTGTGGGGAGTTTCCTTTTGGTCCTGTCTACTTGGTGTTTTCTGTGCTTCTTGTAACTGTATGAGTATGTCTTTCCTTAATTAAGGAAAGTTTTCTTCTAAAATCCTATGGAAGATCTGGCCAATGCCATTGATCTGAGATTCTTTTCCTTCCTCTCTGCCTATAATGCATAGATTTTGTCTTTTCATGGTGTCCCACATTTCCTGCATATTCTATTCCTGTGGGTTTTGTTTTTAATTTCTCAAATTCTTTGCTTGAGTGTTTCTTCACATTATTGTCCAGTCTTAATACTCTGTTTTCTATTTCATGCCTTTCTCCTATCATTTCAAGTTGGCTTGTTGAGTTTTTCAATCCCATCTTCATTTCAGCTTGAGTTTTGTACAATATTTCTATCTCTTTCATGAATTCACTTTTCAAATCCCTAATTTTATCATTTCTTTCAGCAATATATTCGTATTTTCCCGAGCTTCCATAAGGAGTTTTTTCTTCGAGTTATTTGTATGTTCTTTAAAATCTTGAATTCTTTGGTCATGTTTATGATTATTCTTTTAAGTTCTGTGTACCCGGGTTTTTCTGGGACTTCTCATTGTAGAACACTGTTGTAGGACTGGTCAGATTTGGTGGGAAAATATTATCTTGCTGTTTCATCTTAGTTGTGTTTCTGCATTGTGATCTGGGCATATGGACTTCTTTTGTTGGTTGTGTGTCTGATGTAAAATTCTACCTTGCCTTTGTTGGGTTAAAATTTGGTTCTCTTTTTCTTGTGGATACAGCTCAGTCGCTCTCTGATCAGGTATGAATAGTTTGTTGTTCTATGCTTAAGATTCTCACTTTTGATTTTTTTATTGGGGGTACACAATGGTTCCAGACAGATTATTCAGGAACTCTCCAACAGCAGGAATGTACCTAGTCTTGATTCAGAAAGTTGATGAACAAGTGAGAAGTTTATGGCTAGCTAAGCATGGTAGATGTGAGCCTTGGGCTGGTCCCAAAGCAGGGCAATGATGTCAGAGTGGACAGACTATGCTTAGTTTTCCAGGCTAGTCCTGAGCTCTCAGTCAACAGGAACGGGTCTAGGCCCAAGGAAGGATGTTTGGGAAGAAGTAGGCAGGTTCTTGCAGTTGTAATTTTGATAGAAGTACCTGCACAACTAGATCTGGAATTAAATCTATTTATTGAATGATGGCGATAAGAAGTCAAAAACTTCTGCCATCACAGAAGTTTTTCCTCCCTCAGAGATCTGCTGGTTCAAATCTCCTTATCCCTTTAAGGAATCCAAAGTTCTGAAAGTCTGCAGGAATTGCTTGATGTCATTCAGTAAGTGACTCCTTTCCCAGTGGCTATAATTCTGATTTTAGTATCTATATCACCACAGCATAGACATTTATTTTTATTTTTTATTGAATACCAATATTTACATATGCATTTCTTGAGGGGGATATCACATTTTTGCCTCTTTGCATTGCAAAAACAGTGTTAAGTTCTACTAGGTCAAATGTAAATAATAGAAAATGATGTGGCAGAGTACTCCTTTACTGCTCAATTCATGCCATTGGATCCTATACAAACATAGATGTAAAGGCACAGATTTAGATACAGAGACAGAAAGAAGAGAACAGGTACAGATATAATGTTCTCCCCTTAGGTCATTGCTAACTTTTAAAAGGAATGAAAACAGCATGTGCTCCCACTCACCATGCATAAATCATCAATGACGAGGCCGGCAGCATCTCTGTAAACTTCTCTTAGAGATTTAAAATGTATCAACTTCCCTTTCTTGATGACCCAAGCAAAAATAGTTCAAGGGCAGAGTGAGCTTGGCTGCGGGCAGAGCCTTCAGAAACAACACCTGATTCTCAAAGATTCTTGTGTACTAGGAAGGGCTATTTACCACAAAGCTCTAATCATATCTGCAGAAGACTGTTGGTTGTGGCCAAGAATGCTCCTTCTTAAAGCACACAGGCAAGGCTGAGGCCATGGTCTAGGAGCTGAAGCCCAATAAAGAAACAGGGAAAAGAGAGCGAAAGTGGGAATCTTCAAGTAGAAGTCCTAACCAATCTGAATAGAGAAGCTGGCTTGAGAAAAACAGAAACCCAGCGGCAACTGAAGATTGAAGTAAAAGCCATAATAAACCAGGGATGGACAGGTAGAAGAACTGCCAGTCACTGAGACAGGAAGCCCATAGGACCTGCTTAAGGACATAGTGTTTTTATCCATATCAGAACTCTTGGGACAACTCTTTTTGTCTAGGTTGAAGCCATGGTTACATTCTGCAGTTAGAGCCTCATTGTCTAAGCTCATAACTAAGGAGGCAAAGATATGGAACACAACCTCACCAGTGCCAAGTGATGTCATATACTTGTAACCAGAGACAAGTTACATATTATGGGGACAGCAAATGAGCAAATTCCCCTCCCAGTGAAGAGCTAAGTCAGGCATGCTGGGTATGAGAAACACAGCAAGTCTGCATCAGTTTTATACACACAGCTACCAGACAGGGTAATCAGAAGCCCTGAAAGAGATCCCAACAACAAATCAGTGTCAAGGAGGCTTCAGACCTGTCTTGTCACAATCCTGCCTTCTAGGAATTCACAGAATCTCCTCCCATCCTCTCTCCTTAAGTCTTGAGGATTGTGCTTCCGTCCATGGTGTTCAGTAAATATTTGCTAGATTTAACTTACAATTCTCCAATGTATGCAATATTGGGTTCATCAAATCAATTTTGAATATTGGATGGAGCGTGATCCAGCATTTGCAGAAGCCCATTGTCATTAAATCCTGAACTTCCCAGGTGACGTCTCTCATCTAAGACTGAAGAGCCTGATAAGAAAAGGATGCATTTGCAGGCCTCATGTAGACAATACAAGCAGCAAGGTGTCCAGGCAGGCTAAGGAACCAACAGCACATGTGTGCATGTTGTCATTCTCCGTTGACATAACAGATGAGCTTGAATATACAACGTAGGGAACATGAAGAATAAAGTATGCCAGACCCACTGTTCTCTCCATGTATACAATCTACATCTGATATAAGGTGTGAACTAATCAAGTCTGTTTATGGAAAGGATCAGGAAATAGGAAACAAAGGCAGAAAGCAACATGACTCAGCAAATATGAACCAGAATTTGGATCCCAGCAGATATGTGGCAAGGGCATAGGGACTTGAGGCAGCAGCATCAAGATTCACATGTGAAAGTCTGTTGGCAGAGAAAGCCTAGAAGCCCTTCCCTACCTGGGCCTCATACAACAAATATAATGTTTCTAAGAAACGCTCACAATATACAAATCTGGAGAAGGTAGGTGCTTTGTAAGTGACCTATAAAGGGTTATGGGCCTTGTGGCTCAGTGTTTTCCAAGTTTTTCTATCAACTCATTTGCCCAATCCCATTCACAGGGGTGTTTTAACTTTCTTAATAAACTGTCTCTATTTCCATTTATAAATATTTTTCCGTGGTCCACTTCTTTGTCATGGAACACAAGAACTTGGATTCCTCAGCGGGGGCCCCTGGGACTCAGATCCAAATCTATAACAGACCAGGGTTTAACTTCCATACTCCCAACTCTGGGCTCCTCAGTAACTTGGCCCTCTATACCATGTGCACTGCTGTAGAAAGAAGATGATGACAAGGATTAAAAGAGATGTTTTATAAAAGATTCTAGTTTACTTCTTCCCACTGTCCTCCATTGAAATGTGTGATACATACTTAAAAATAAATGTCTAATTACTTATGAAAGTAAAATACTTTGGAGTCTAAAGAATGGGAGAGAGTTCTTTTGGCTTCAAGATTAAGAAAGATAATTTCTAGAAAACATTAAAGGAGCTCTGAGATACTGGATGGATTTCCTAGGGAGAGGGGAAAAATGCAAGGGGGGGAGAGAGGGAGGGAGGGAGGGAGAGAAGAGAGAGAGAGAGAGAAATTACTTGGGAGGAAGGAAAAAAAATATCAAGGTGTGTTTGATAGTTTCCCAAGGCTGCTGTAACCATGGACTCAGAGGTTAGAGGCTGGTGGATCAAGGCAAGCCTGGTCTACATACTGAAGTTCCAGGATAGCTGGGGCTACAGGGAGACCCTGTCTCAAAAGAAAAGAAAAGAAAAGAAAGGAATGAAGGAAGGAAGCGGAAAGAAAGAGAGAGGGAGAGAGAAGAAAGAAAGAAAGAAAGAAAGAAAGAAAGAAAGAAAGAAAGAGAGAGAAAATAATGACAGACATGGGTCAGGCCTAGATTTCTCCTCTGTGTATGCCCTGGCTACTGGGATCAAATGAGTGTCTCTTTTTCCTGAACACTGTTTAGCCTCCTTAACTTTAATATTCAGACACTCAAATTAATGATCATTCACTAAATAATTAGAACTGTAGCCACAGATGAGACAAAGGTAATTGCTGTTGACCTGCTCATTAGTCAGTTGGAAGCAAGCTCCCTGTTCATGGTTCTTCTGTATGTCCGTGATGTAGTGCATATAGAAAGTGCTTTCCAAAATGCTGTAGGTCTCCTACCATTTTGCTATTCCCTGATTTCAAATTCTTTCATCTTCCCAAATATCCACCTTTGATAGGTGAATGGACATTTGAGATGTTCTTCCAGTGTTATGTCTAAGTAGTCCTAAGTCCTAGGCCTCATAGAAACTCCGAACAGGAGGCAGGGAATGAAATGATCCCTCAAAGGCAAAAGCAGTAGTAGGAGTTTGATTTCTTTGGGTTCTGCTTCCCTTAAGGTCTCTGACCTCCAGCATTTCAGGTGCTAGTAACTACATGGATCACTGAACAAAGAGACTGCAGTCCTGTCACAGGGAGTATCTCGAGGCTCGGTCAGCTGGAGGGTAGTTTGGATGTGGATCTAGTGATGTTAGGCTTGAGTAGTGCCCCTTGTAAAAGGTACTGTCATTGGGCGAAGGGGTATATAAAGAGTTTCTCTAAAGCAAAGCACCCTTTAACAGTGTCCAGCCATTATTCAGAAGAATCTGACTTTAATTCTAAAGGGAGTTCCTTCTAGAACTGTTAACGACAAAGCCAACCAAGAAATCATCATCAGCAAGTTCTGTCTTTACAGAACCAGGTGAGACCTGTGCCACACATATAGCAAGCCTTTCTTTAATGAGGGCTGATAAAAGACCACACTCACTGCACCAAATGTCTAAGCCAGCTCTTTGAAAGCAATATAGTTTATTTGCAAATATACTCATTGAGTCATCATGAGTGAATGAAAACAATACTTTGCTAAAATTTCATTCAATTAAAGAGATACAAAAAGGCTATTGTCAGTTTGAATGTTCTGTATAATAACTCTCATGAAAACCAAACTTGTTTTTATATTCCCTCAAGGTCTCCCTGTACCTAGCAAGATAGATATATAAACATTATATAGTCAGGGAGGGTTGTTCGTGCTTATAATCTTAGGGTCTGAGAGGCTGAGGCAGAATAATTGTGAATTCAAGGCCAGCTTAGGCTACACACTGAGTTTGAGCCTAGCCTAGACTGCAAAGTGATATTTTGTCTCAAAAATACATATGCACACAAATATTTGTGTGTGTGTGTGTGTGTATATATATATATATACATCTCTAAATATGTTTTTCATATGTAAAAGACAATTTCTCATTCACTATTGCCTGGGGAGTTCCACACATTCAGTTTTACTTGCCTTGTCTTGAAAGTGAACCATAAATGTCCAAATTTTGTACAGTCAAAGATACTATAAGTTAGAGATATTAGTGGCTTAATGGGTATAAAACAGCACAGGAAACCTGTTTTTCTTTTCCCTGTGCTTGCTTTGAGCATATATTAAAATGCAGAGCCTAAAAGCTGCCAGTTTCCTTCAGCACTGCCTGTAATCCTATTAAAAAGGATTATTTCATTGTCCTGGGCTATCAGATCTTGGTAAGAACTCCTTTAGGTCAAGCTTTAAGGCAATTTACACACACATGAAAAAAAAAAGTTAAATAAGCCATTTGCTGTGTTTCACAAAGCTGCGCCTTGGGGCTTGACTATGTACAGCCCTGTCTCTTTTCATTTTTCCTGAAAGCTCCATGCAAATTATGACTCTTATGGCCCCTTTGGTTCCTCAACTAGCAGCAAATCCGGGACACTGGAGCAGGAGTCAGAGACTAGTAATTTCCATCACAGGACTGGAATATTAAATCCACTTCAATCACCTCTGCCTGCTACGAACCTCATTCTAAATTCCTTTATTCCATGCAAGATCTAAGGCAGAGAGATGAGTGAGAATACAGTACATGAGTTTAGCCATTCAACTAAACACCAAAAGGTCCCTCCTGGTGGGTTTTTGAATAGTTAAGGAGCTATATTGACCTGTGCTCAGGTTAGCATTCTATATTCCTAGCCTGAACTCACTTCCCCTATCTCTTCTTTCTACTATGTGAAATTCAAACAACAACATCACCAATCAACCTTATCAAAGTTAAAGCTCTGGAGGCAAGAGTTACTCCTTCGTCATCCCCAGAAACCACATTCAATCCATGGTAATTACTTTTCTTGCTACCATGACCAAATACCTGACAATAAGCAAACTAAAGAAGGAAGAGTTTATTCTTACAGTTTGAAGATATTATTCCCCATGGCAAGGGGACATGGCAACAGTCAGGAAAAGCGTGACTGCAGGAGCAGGAAGCTGGCAGATCCCATTACATCTATAGCCAGGAAGCAGAGAATGGACAAGAAGCAGAGCCAGACTGTAAAGCCTCAAGCCTGCCCCCAGTGGCCCACCTCCTTCAGTAAGGTTTCACCTCCTAAAGTTTCCATAACCTTCCCAAACAGCTCCAGTTGGTCAAATACAGGACTGTATGGGGAATGTTTCGCATTCAAATTACAATACCATCAATCTCTTAAACATCACTGGGTTGCCAGCCTCCCCTACCCCCTATTTATTGTCAGCACCTGCTCGTGTGGTTTCCAAAGGCTCCCACCTCATGGAATTCACAGCTTTGTATAAGCCCCTGAAGAAGTCCTTGAACAATAAGCTGGACCTTGAAACATCTAACCAATAAAATAATGTAAAGATGATAGAATGCCACTTTTAACAGAGTTATTATACAAGGCATTCAAACTGATAATAGCCTCTGTAGCTCTTTAATTGAATGAAATTTTAACAGAATATTATTTTCATTCATTCATGATGACTCAATGAGTATATTTTCAAATAAGCTGTGCTGCCTATCAAGGGCTGATTTTAGGTATTCTGGCACACTGAACACAGTCCTTTATCAGAACAGAAAAGGCTGCTAAGCCTTCCATCTTGCTCCAGTTCTGCATCTGCTTCTATTCTGAGGGAGGGAGAGCTACAGGAAGAAAAATGAGAGCAACCTCCAGCGAATAGGCAGCCAAGGACTGAAATCTCAGGCTAATATCAACACAAAGAATGGATTCCTGCCTACAGTCACTGAGGACCCGGGAAAGGATCTGCCATAGCCGAACCTCCAAAGGATAGTAGGGTCACCTTCCCTGTGGTTTGAAAGAAACCCTGAAGCAGAAGACCCAGGCAAGACATTCCTAGATTCCCAAACTACAGAACCTATGAGATACTGAATATGAGCTATTTTAAGTTGTTACGCTGGGAGTCATGTTTGCACATCAATGGATAGCTAACATAGCTTTCTATCCCATCCTCATTCATGCTTGTCTAGAAACTCCTAAGGAGCAATTTAACTTGTTCGCTCTCTCTCTCCTATATTCCTACTTCAATTCATCATCTCCAGTGCCTTAAAGTGATCTTCCTAAAGCAGTCATAATCTAGTCTAGGTTTGGGTCATCAACTCCTGTTTCAACCAGATCACTTCCCTTTCCATGTGCTTTGTTACCCATTTTCTTTTCTTTTCCTTTTTTACTGAATTGTTATATTTTTTAATAGATTTTGAGTGACTCTTTAGATCTCCTCCCCTATCCGCAACCTCACCTTACTATCCTTCATCCAGTTTCATATTATATAATTTCACATATAAGATCTATAGAGTCAAATTTATGCCCCCAAATGCCTTTCAGTGTGAATCCATCCATTGGAGTCTGATTAACCTACCAAGAGTCACACCCTTAAAAGAGACTGTCTTTCCCCTTTAACTGCAGTCATCTTTTGAGTAGTTCCTTGGGTGCAGTGGAGATTTCTTGTCCACTTCCCCACATCTATGTTTGGATTTTTCTTTGGCTTGAGCTTACATGCTACTTGCGTATGCTGTCACCACTGATTTGAGTTCATGTGGTAACTTTCCAACTGCCTTGTAAACTCTGTTTCCTTGTAGACATCCACCACCTCTGGTTCTTACAAACTGTCTGCCACATTTTCTTCAATGTTCCCTGAATCTTGCGAGGAGAAGTCTGATATAGGTATTCAATTCAAGGATAATTACTTACAGCCTCTTGTTCTCTGCACATTGGCCAGTTGTGGGTTTTTATGTTAATCACCATCTGTAGCATAAGGAAGGTTCTCTGGTAAGAGTTGAGAGATTAATTAATCTATAGGTCTAAAATAAATTATTAGGAGTCTGCTTGATGCCATATCTATTCAGCAAAATCACATTGGGCTCTCCCCTATGACTTGTGTCCTGCCTAAACACATGTTCCTAGGCCTAATATCAAATATGGGCTCCATCCTATGAAGCACACCTTATTAGAGAATGGTTAGTTACTCCCATAATATTCATGCCATTATTGAATCAGAGGTCATATCCTGCCTGTGTGATTCTGGAAAAGTCATTTTCCTCCCTTTAACTTCTTTGTTAAATAAAATAACGGGTTACAGTACAAAGTGTTTTGATTTCCTTACAGTTTTTGATTCCAGAACCTGTCACTTGGAGAGAGGAATCCACACAGACACTGAAAATTGCGTACAGATGGAATCAATCACACAGCCAATAGATATGTTTACAATATTTCCTTCCAAATTCACATAGATGCTGATGTGATTAACAAAATGCAAAATAGTTTAACAGCTTTCAGAATTCAAAGTAACTGGAATTATCTCAGTTAACAAGATAAGAAATACCACTGCTGTTAGGTTAGAGAAAGGGAATAGAAGGCAAAATGAATTGTTATTTTAAAAGGATATTCATGGTTGAACAGGTTGAGAACTACTGAGCTATGGTGAGCAGTCAATAAAGGTATGCAAAATTGTATACCATTTGCATATTTCCTTCTTCTGGGGAAAGGTATCAGGGCATTATCAGGCACTTAAATGTGTCTATGACCCAGATAAGATCAAAAACCAGTGTCTGGAAAGACAAAAAACTATGGCTTTCTGGGCCTCTATTATGTCCCATTCCCACCCTTGAAATAAAAGTGACATTTGTTTCTATTTATTGTGTTTCTATTGAAAACCAAAAGCATGCTAAATGTTTTTTTTTAAAGATACCATATTCCCCCAAAGTGACAGCATCAGAAAATGTAGACACAAAGAAACTAAGTCACTCACCGTAAGTGTACTCCAGGGCAGAGGAGGGTTCACACTGAAGGGCATGTGGCTGATGCCTGTGCTCCTCCCATGATACAATATCACCTATTAAAAGTCCACCAGCTGCCAAGAGCAGGACAGACACACAGTGTGGATGAGGGAACCATGAGCCAGGAAAAAGTCCTCAGAAGGGGGAGCATAAAATATGAGCCTTACAACAAAACCCCGTCCTTCTCTTCAATTGGAGATATGAACAGCCATGGTAAAGCACAAGTCCATTCTTCTTAAGAACTAAAAGAAAAGCTAAATAAATGAGTACTCATCAATTAAAAATGTAGTTTTAAAAATGCAATTTAAAATGTATCCTTAAAAATATTCAGGAACAAAATTAACAGTTATGCTAAACCTATCCCCCATTTTTTCAGTTAAATTGGAATTAAAGAGGCGTTCTTCATTATTTTTTCTGTCTTACCATCTCTTGTAGCAAGAACCACAATATAAGGCATGCATAAAGCTTCTGGGGAAGAACACAGCCTCACCTCTGCATTCCTAGTGCGTGGTTCAGGGGAGTCAGAGAGATGGATCTTTGGTTTCAGGGATGATCTACAGCTCTAAGTAGTGTTTGGAGTGAGGAGATGGTGAAGGAAGAATCCTTAGAAGCAGAAAAACCTAACTGTGATTCTCTATGTTTTTACCGCAGTTTTTCCTGTTCTTGGTCCCCAGCTGGGACATGCTTTCCTAGGATTCTCACTTATTCTTAGGCCACGGCCAAACTATTGCAGGCCTCTAGCCATAGAACTCCCTGTTCTTCAATCCTGGTCTCTGTAGCGTCTACCTCCCCCAGTGCTCTCTGTCCACTATCCCTATGGGGTACCCAGTTGCCACCTCGTGTCTCACTTGAGGTTTTGACAGCTACCTGGTGATTCTAAACACATTGTTTGGGGCCTGTAGAAGCAGATAAAAATTTTCTCTAGCAAAACAGCTCTTACCTCCTATGGCATGCTAATCTGAGCTCTATCGATTCAGAAACTGTAAGGGGTTGAATCTTACTTATCTTTTGGGCAACGAGATGGTGAGGTAGGGTGTATCAGTGGCTATCTTTGTGCTGGTACATTTGAGTTCAAGCAAAATAATATCTTTCATCTTGCATCTTGCTTTGTTCTTAAGAGTCTGTTGACTTTAAAATATTTATGTCAAGGACCCCTCTCATCAAAGAAAACTTTGGCATCTTAGAGCATAGCTTCTTGTTCCTTTTCTTCATCTTCTAAGGAATATACAGAGCAAAGAGAGATCATGCTCACCAAATAGCCATGCATTCCACTGTGGCTCCCAGAGAAACTTAAGACAAGCATAGAAAATGAAATGGGAGATACAGTGATACAGGACTCTTCTGTGCATTTTCTTCCATCTCTATAAAATCAACTTTGGAAGCCCCACATTACATATGGTATGTCTGCCTGATGGAAGCCACCAAAATCTCTGAGTCATGTTTGAAGAAGAGAAATTCTATGGTGCTATCCAGCCATTATGCACTGGGTAAACATGAAATAAAGTTTTACTGCATCAGCCTCTGAGGTGGAAACAACACAATACATTCTAACACAGTGTCAAGGCAGGTAGTGCAGCAGGAATGTTGATCTCTGTGCCAGCCCAGCCTGGCAAGCACTAGAGCCCACAGCTGCAGCAGTCTCTGCAGTAACAAGGGTTTATGATGAACATTCTCTCTCCAGCACTGTCATCAGAGTGGGCTCAGCTACACTCTCCATTCTCTCTTCCAAGTCTCATAGTCCCAAGACAGAGATAATCTGATTGTCCCCATCAGAGCAATCAGCCATAGCATGAACCAGGGTTATAGAGCATGAGCATGCTCATGAGGGAACAATCCCTAAATACCAGGGCTTTCCAAAAGCCAGGCAGACAGTAACGAGAGATGGGCAGATTCCTCAATCATTGTTGAAGGCAGTCTTGCCTAACCAGCTCCCCTAATGCATCCTGAAAGCCAATTGTGATTAAAAAACAAAACAAGCCAGTCCTGATGTGCCTGAGGACTGGGGGAATAGGATGTGCAGGGAAGCATGGAGAAGAAAGAATAAAGTAGAAGAGGAGATCATCCAAAGGGGTAGAAAGAAGCAAGGAAGGAGGGAGAAGTAGCTCTCTACCAGAAGAGAAGTCAAGAATGTGCACATTGTGAGCAACCCAGACATGAACGAAAGACTGTGCCCTGCCAGGTTCAGAATACTTAAGAATAAATTTATGATGCTGTCTCTCTCTCTCTCTCTCTCTCTCTCTCTCTCTCTCTCTCTCTCTCTCTCTCTCTCTCTCTCCCTCTCTCTCTCTCTTTTTTTTTTCTCTCGTTTCTTTACTTTCTTTTTTTTTTCGGTCTTTTTGAGACAGGGTCTCCCTGTAGCCCAAGCTGTCCTGGAACTCACTATGCTCTCTCTCTCTCTCTCCCTCTCTCTCTCTCCCTCCCTCCCTCTCTCTCTCTCTTTTTTTTTTCTCTCTGTCTTCCTCTCTCTCACACACACATACACACACTGTAGTGATTTCATTCAGGAAGAACTGGGTAGATCACAGACCCTGAGGCCTGCCCCTTATTAGGAAATTGCCTATTGCCTGTGCCAGGAGAACCCCAACTGTAGTGTCACTCATGTGTGCACAGCCAATTAAAGCTTCTTCTATTTCTTCATGATCCATCAAGCTCTAACTTTCCTGGTTCCAGTGATGGCATGTGTCTGGGATATGCAAACTTTAACCAGGCTATTACTCCATGGTAAAAGATACTTGAGCATTAATGCTTTGTCTTGCTGCCTATAAAGTACATGAGGTTCATGACCTCTTTCCCAAGAACTCCAGAGACCCTACTCTCTGCAAATATGCACTTCTCAAGGAGTTGGACATACCCTTGCTTTTCAGTCCCTTTAGGGCAATTGTTTCCTCTCCTCAGCTAAGTCTTTCAGTTCTAAACTACCTCATGGGACCTGGAGCCTCCCTCCAGATTTACACACTTCTAATGTAATGTCCAAGGCTACTGAGCAGCATAGATTAGGTTTGTGTGCACCATCAAACTCAGATTCCCAGCTCAGCTAAAATGAAAATTCCTGACTGAGATGTTCAGCCCTGCATCATACACACACAGGGAAGGGGCATTAGGTGGTGGTGATAGCAAAAGATTAAGGAAACTCCAAAACCAGTTATTATAATCAGGATTGAGGTGGATCAGGAGAGATCATACTTGCCTCCAGACTGTGGTCAGTTTCTCCTTTTTTACAGAGATAGTGGTTTACAGGCAAGAGAAGAAATTGGAATTTGGAGAAACTTGGGAAACATGACTTCTCTAATGGTGCTTCTCCTGGGACTACACTGCTCTCTCTCTTCTTCATACCAGGAAGCAGATCTTCAGGCAACTTGTCATTAGCAGGTCAAATGTACTCCATACATACACACATCACAGGAAGGATAAGCAAGTAGGAAACAAGGAACTGATAAATGTGTACAAAATCATGAAGAGGCAGCAAAGGCCTCCCTGATCAGCCATCCTTCTGAAAACCTGAAGAAGAGAAAAGGAGGTGGAGCCTCCCGAAGATCTGTTTCTTGCTACCTGATTTTGTTGGAAGGAGGTTGGAAGGGCTGGAGGTCACCTGGAGCCCAAGGTTCAAAGCAAGAGGGCGAGAGAGGATGTACAAGGATATGGGCGAAGGATACGATACTGATCTCAACAAGAAGCCCAGAGCAGAGCTGTGTCCCATAGATCTGAACTCCCTGATCGTGCATCTAGTTCAAATGTGCCCAGACCTGTCAAGCCTGTAAAGTTTCAGACCCATCTGTGTTCTTCCTGCCTTTCTGCATGACTTCTGTTTCTGAGCTTCTTCATAATCTTCACACAATTTTTCCAATCCTAAAAAAGAAAATACTCTAATATTCTCAAGGTGAGTGAAAATCAGTGGCAGAGAAAAAGGCAGAGACACTGTTCTGAGGGTGTTTGAAGACAGAGGGAAACAGAAGATTTTGTTGGCCTCCTGGAATGCACATTCTTCTTTTAGAAAGAGCTGCAAGGTTTTGGGTTTCCCCCTCGAGCTGAGGCTGACTGCCCTATCCCACCTCTGGACACTGCTCTCTTTGTCACTGACTAGAAAACAACAGCATCTTTGCCAAGGGAGGAAAGGTTTTTTGCTGCTGTTCTTGTTTTTCCAAACTGCATCTTTATTTCTAAAACACAGAAGTCACAGGCCAGGCTCCCTTGCTAAAATAAGGTGTTCATGCTTAGCTCAACAACACAACAGAGTGGATGAAGACAGCAGGGGACATTCCTTTCCTGCTTGTAGGGTCAACCTGGAGCCATAGCTCTTTCATTTGATGAGAAACAAAGAAATAATTTCACGGATCAGGGATGGGGAGCAGACATCATGATAGTGATTCCCCCGTGTGATTCCCCTCTGCCCAGGGGCCTTGACTAGGTGGCTTTTCCATGTGTGGATGACAGGTCTGCTGGTCATCTTGGCTAAGGGAAAGCCTGCTTGTAAAACATTTGTCATTTGTTGATTTCGATTCAAAGTGGGGGCTTAAGCTGGAGTGCCCCAACCCAGCCCTGGGAGATGATTGGCTGGTGATGATGCTGCAAAGAAAGATGTTTCCTTAAACAGCACGAGACAGGCCTCAAAGTGCTCTTCAGGGTCCTTCATCCACCCGTTGAAGAACAGTGTCAAAGGCTGCCTCCTGCAAGGATCAGCAAGGGTTTATTCCAAAAGCAATTTAGAGAGCCAAAATAATTGACTTTTTATTCCCTGCCTTGTGGGACTGCTTCTGTTTCATTCCATTGCCTTTCAGTCATATGCAGACGTAACTTCTAACTCTGCAAGTCAAAAACAATTAGCAAGGTCTTGAGTTTTGTTTCTCCTGTGCCATCTATTACAGTGACCCATATGTTAGGCCAGGACAACTACATCACAAGAACTGTAACAAGAGCCTGTACTTCATGGCTTTAAATTTCCCAAGTGGGATGGGTTCTGCAAACACACTTTTGGGCACTCATCACTCTAATTAAGAATATGTTGGTTTTGGTGGAATTTTGAAAAGGAGGTTGTCCAAAATTATGAATCAGGAATTCTAAGTAGCTTTTGACCACTTTTCAGACCCTGTTCTGGATGCAACTGGGAAATCAAAGATAAAGAATCCAATTGTGACTCCAGAGCTCATGCTCTAGTGGGAGAAAAAAAAAACAGGAGGCAAGTGATTATGATTAAGGCAGATAACAGTAAGTATCAATATGATAAAAAGCAGAACACAGGGACTGGAGAAATGGTGCAGGAGTTAAAAGCACATGCTGCTCTTGCAGAGGACTTGGGTTTGTTTCTCAGCACCTGTGTTGCAGCTAACAACCGTCCATAACTCCAGTTCCAGGAGAATCCAACACCCTTTTATGACCTCCACAGGCATTGCACAACATGGGTGCACTTACACGCAGGCCAAACACTCGTACACATAAAATAAAAACAAATAAGTAAGGGCTGGAGGGATAGCTCAGCAGTTAAGAGCATTGCTTCCTCTCACAGAGACCCAGGTTCAATTCCTAGCACCCACATGGTGACTAACAACCATCTATAACTCCAGTTCCAGTTGATCAGACTTCCTCTTCTGGCCTCTGTGAGCATCTTATGACACGGGCACACTTGCATACATATAAAATAAAAAATAAAGAATGAAATAGATTACAGCTTTATAGTTAGAATGGTCTGAAAGACGTTTGCTGGGCTAGGCCTCAGAAGAGCAACGGGGAATAAAAATTGAAAGCAGGTGTCTGTGGACCACAGTATCAGAGCCACCATATTAGGAGGTACTTTGATGTCAAGTGATAGATGCTTACCACAAATGGGCATCAATGAAGAAATTTCACATCAAGCAAAGTGGCTCACCGTAACCACAAACGTCAAAGAAGAGTTAGCTTCAACACAGCTCGGTCCAGAACCAGCACATGTTGTGAGCAAGCTGTTACTATCTTTCCCTAGTCTCAAGTTCCTTTCCTTCTCTGTTGGTTTACCCTCAGGTGAGCCTTCTGTATCTGGTGTCCCTGGCATTTTAAACTAACAATATAATTATCAACATTTTTGGAAAGAAAAAATACATGAAAAATTTGCTATTTCAGCAGTGTCCAAATCTAGAAATGAATTTCTTATGTTTCAACATATTTATAATGATTCATTTTAATCTTCAAATTGATTTGATTTGGAATTGCCGGGGAGACTTACTTCTGGACGTATCTGTGATTGTGCTTCAGGGGGGTTTAACTGAAGAGAGACCTACAATGAAGGTGGGTGGTACCAACTCTGGACTGGGGTCCAGAGTGACTAAAAAGGGAAAGTCACAAATCTAGCTGAGCACAAAATTTATTTCCCTTTGTTTCCACACTGCAGATTCAATATGACCATCCCCGCCACCACAAAAAGAGCTTCCCTGCCAGCATGAACTGTATCCTCAACCAGTGACACAAAATAACCCTTCCTTACTTCTTTAAGTTGTTTTGTCAGATAATTGTCACAACAATGTTAAAAATAATAGTGTAGGTCAAATGCCAATATGTAACCTAACTGAAAAGAATGAATGTTCCCGCTCAGCACATATGGATTATGTCCATCCTCTGGAGTAAATGGGTAGGAATGAGCCATCCCACAGACAAAGTGTTTGAAAAGATAGAATGATAGAATGAGCCAGGCGTGGTGGCACATGCCTGTAGTCCCAGCACTCAGGAGGCAGACGCAGCCAGATCTCTGTGAGCCTGGTCTACATAGTGAGTCCCAGGCCAGCTGGGGCTTCAGAAAGACTCTGTTTCAAAAAGGCCCAAAAAAATAAATTAAATAAATAAATAAATAAGATAGAATGGAGGCCAATGAGATGGCTCCGTGGAAAAGGCACTTGCTTCACAGGCCTGGTAATCTGAGTTCAATAAAGGTAGAAGAAGAGGATCAACTGAATGAATTGTCATCTGACCTCCACACACTTGCTGTAGCAGGCATGCAGACACAAATACACACAGACAGACAGACACACACACACAAAATCACCTGTTATGAATAATAATAACAATAATAATAATAAATAGTTTGTAAAGTATAGAATTGATTTCAGGCAGGTACAGAACAACTGAGGTTCTACAGGCAAACAACAACCTGTCCAGGAATGTGGCAAGCAAAGAAATTTGAATGTCATTAACATGATCAGCACATTGAAAGTACGAACTGTGTTATAAGATTGGACCAATCAGGGAATTTCTCACATAGGAAGCAGAAAGTCTGAGAATAGTATTATTAAGAAGAATGACTACGATAGAGGAAAACAATCCATGCAAGGCTGAGGAGCAAAAGCAGAACTGGACACTGATGTGGTGAAATAGTGTGAAGTGGGGAGAAGCAAGAAGGGAAATGGCCTGGGGTTGTACATGTGTGGTCAGGGCCAAGGATGAAACTCAGAGTTCTTTTTTTTACAGCAAAGACTCTAAACAGTTGCCCATCAGAATCACTTTGGGAAATTCACTAAATGTACAACTATCTGTTCATGTTGGTCTAAGGTGCTGATGAGGTAAAGATACTTTCAAATAACATCAAGTCTGCTACTACTGCAGATTACAAGGCTTATGTAAAGGGTTAATCTGACAGTTTCTAATGCTGCTTCCCAAAATGTGTTCCTGAGAACACTAGAGCTGCAAAGTTTTCAGATGCCCCTTTGACAAAGATGGAGTCTATCACGGAGACACATCGGTCATACTGGAGGATGCCTGGTGGCTGTGGACTTCTCAGAGGCTATCCGCGTGCTAGAGAGCATTGTGCATTTTTGTGCTGATATTTGCAGTGTCACCCAATAGAAGATCTTTCCCTATGAATTAACTCTTGTGATTCATGATCTACAAAACACATGTTGGAAAATGCAGTTTAGGTTGATTCTTCTGATGGTAGAAAGGGGCTTTAACCAAGAAGAATTGTAAAAGACTGACCTGTGACTTTCTTTAGCTTATGCCATTGTACAATAGGTTCAACATATTTCCACATGCCTGTCATCCTCCCCCAAACACACATCTATGGATGCATACACATGGTGTATATGCACATATGCAAACACACATACACACACACACTTATGCTCACATGCATATCTCTTGAGCCTTGTAGAAAACAGAACAAGATGCACATAGATAGCAGCTCAGTGATTGCCATATTTCTCAGATAATCACAGGTTCTTCCAGAATTCCCATATAGAATCTCTCTCTCTCTCTCTCTCTCTCTCTCTCTCTCTCTCTCTCAAAAGCCTTGTTTGAGACCATGGCTCACCTATCTATCTGAAGCCCTATTTCAAGGTAGAGACACCATCCACCTCTGCCCCCTCCCCAAACACACACAAGGGGCTAAGTTCTAGAAGTTTATATCCATGGATGGGAGGATTCATAATTGTTCCCAACCCTGCAGCATATTGGTAGAAAGGAAAAAGTGGAACAGGATTGATGAAGACACAGAGCTCCTTCTGTGTAGGTAAAGTGACTCCATCCAGAAGTGGCATCAAACCAATAAGGGGAGGAAACAAGCTAATAGTCCTGGTGTTTTAAACTTTACTCTCTACTCATCAGTAATAATAATGATACATACTTTAAAGATATCCTGATGTGGTTTCCATCTTCTACAAAATCTATTTTTTAAATATGCATTAGTCACTTTTCTGTTGCTGTGATAGAAACACTGACCTAAGCAATTTATAGAAGAGTTTATTTGAGCTTACAGTTCCACGGGAATTACAATCCATCTTGGCAGGGAGGCATGGTGGCAGAGGTGGCTAGAGGAGGAGCAGAAGCTAAGCTCTCATATCATGCAGGCACAAGAAGCAAGAGAACAACTGGAGATCCTGCAAAGTTTAAAAACTCTGTAAGCCCACCCCCAGTGACATGCTTCCTCCAGGATAGCCACACCTTCTAAAACCTCCCAAAGCAGTGCCACCATCTGGGGACAAAATGTCCAAATACTTGGAGCCTATGTGGGACATTCTCATTCAAACCATCACATTCCACCCCCTGGCCCCCATAGGCTCATGAGCATATAAATGCGAAATGCATTTAGTCCAACCTTAAAAGTCCCCATAGTCATTATCAGTCTCAAAACTATCCAAAAGTCCACAGTCTCTTCTGAGACTCAAGTAAATATCTTAACTGTAAGCCTCTATAAAATCAAAAGACAAATTACATACTCCCAACATACAGTGGAACTGAATACACATTACCATTCCAAAAGGGAGGAATGGAGGCATAGTAAGGAAATACCAGACCAGAACAAAACCGAAAACCAGCAGGGCAAACACCAAATCCAGTAGCTCCATGACTGACTTCTGGGACTTCCAAAGGGCTTAGATGGCTCAGCCTCTCTAGCTTTGCTGAGTGCAACACACATCTCTCTCTTGTGCTGGTACCAATCCCTGTACGCAGGTCTTCTTGGCAGATGCCTCACAGCTCTGGCATCATGGACATCTTCTTGGGGTCTCCATTGCCAACCAGGCTTCACCTTCAGAGCTCCATGGAATGGACTCTCAGGGCCTTCTCTAGGTAGGGGCATCCCTGCTTCATGCTGCCTGGCCTCCAAGACTCTCTGAAACCTCTGAGGAAGAATTGACAACCCCTTCACTATTCTATCTTTCATTCCTCTAAAGTCAGCACCAGGTGAGCAACACTACCAAGTTCAACTGCAAATTTGGGATGGACTCCAGCCTGCTTTATCCATTTTAGAAGCTTTTCTCTTCAGTGGCCCCTGCAGCATTTTCCTTTCAAGATGGAGGTTTAATTGGGTGTTGTCTTGCCCTAGAGGCACTCTCTTCATTGTTTAAGTTTGAATCTCCAGGCACCTCCTTAATTACTTTCATCTCCTTAATCACTTTAATCTCCTTATCAATGGGATCCTCTCCTAATGCCAGGGCTCCAACATTTATCTTCCTAGTGCTCTTTTTCAATCCAAACTGTACTTCTTTCTGCCCCATTTGCTCTCTTTCACTGTAGATCTACATAATATTCACCATTAATAGCCACACCACTCTTTCTACATTAGGCTGTCTTGAAATTTCTTCTGCCAAAGAAATTAGTCCATTACTTTGCAACTTAGCCTCAGGCAAGCTTTTTTGTCTAGGACAGACACCAGCCAGACTCTTTGCCAAAATATCCCAAGTGCTGCTTAAGTCCTTATTTCTCTCTGAAACTACATTGTTCTCAGCACTATTTTCTTCCAGATGTTTACTAGAATGGCCTGTTAAGCTCTGCTTATAGCAATCAACTACTTTTCTAGCCCAAACTTCCATAGTCTTCCACATTCCTGCAAAACCCCACATGGTCAGGTTCTTCACAGTCAACACCCCACTTCTGATGCCACAATCTGTATGTAGGCAGTGTATGCTTTGAATCAGCATCCAATATATGGTACAGTTTCTCCTATAGCCAGGATTAACGGGTCCCAGAATCAAGGGGTGGAAGTGGGAATGATTCTACTATCACCCCTAGTGACCCACTAGGAAAATTGTTGCTTCTTATACCCTTAACTTTGCACTCTGCTGGCTTAGATGCTTTGGTTCCACAGGACGGAGTGCTTCTGCCAGGAGAGACAGCAGACATTCCATTGAACTGGAAACTAAGACTTCCCCTGGCTACTATGGGCTTCTGATGCCCTTAAGTCAGCAGGCTAAGAAAGGAATAACAGTGTTAGGAGGGGTGATTGACCTAGACTACCAGGGGGAAATTGGACTCGTTCTCCACAGTGAAGGTAATGAAGATTATATCTGGAAGGCAAGAGATTCCTTAGGGCGACTTTTGGTGTTACCATGTCCTGTGATTAAGGTCAATGGGAAACTGCAACAACCCAATCCAGACAGGCCAACAAATGGCCCAGATTCTTCAGGGATGAAAGTATGGGTCACTCCTCCAGGGAACGAGCCAAGACCTGCAGAGGAGCTTGCTGATGGTAGAGGAAATACAGAATGGGTAGTAGAGGAAGGTAGTTACAAATAACAACTTAGGCCACGAGACCAGTTGCAGAAACGTGGATTGTAATTGACATGAGTATTTTTGTCCTGTTTGGTTAAGAATAGGCTTGTGGATGTATACACATATGTTAAGCAAATACTTGTGTTATTCTTTTTTGAATGTGTAATTGAGATGTGTTAAGTGGTTAAGTGTTGTGAATCTATGTGATTATATTGGGTTATGAGACACTAAAGGACTAAGTATTCTTCAAAGACCTTATTACCTACTCTAAGATAGATAATGCATTGGTCACTGTATGATGGGATAGTTATATCATGTTAGGTGAAATTGTGACCTCAACATTTTTTTCATTTGAAAATTAAGCATGACATAGAGAGATACTATTGGGTGTCAAGTTGACAAGGGGTGGACTTGTGATGGCTAATCCTGGGTGTCAACTTTACTGGATCTGGGAGTAAATGAGAGACATCTTCTTAATTAGATCATCTGAAGCTGGAAGACACACCCTAAATGTGGGTATTACCTTCTGATGCAGCCCATATAAAAGGCCAAGGCAGAGGAGAACGCCGGGCTTCTTGCTGCTTGCCTTCTTTCTTGCTGGCAAGTTCATCTTGCTGCTGTAGACTGAAGACTAGCTGATCTTTCGGAATTTGTCAGACCTTCAGCACCAGATTAGGACTACTGAGACATCCAACCTTGTGGACTGAGTGACTAAGGATTTTCAGCCTCTCCAGTGTGGTGCAGCCATTGATGGACTACTCGGATTCTATCCTATGAGCTAAGCTGATAAATCTCTATATACATATATATTCATTCTACTGGTTCTGTTTCTTTGGAGAACTCTGACTAATACAAAATGGTCCCAGGAAAGGATATGGGTTTGGAGGACACACATTTTGAGTCTTCCATGGGAAGAAACACTACTTCCAGGTTAGCCAGATTTGCCTGATCATTTAAGCACTTGATATAATTTTCTAATATTCCTGCATCTCCCCTAGGTCCTTTGAGCCTTTAGATTCAGGAAACTGTCTTTATAACTGCCCTGATGATTCTAGCATTACATAGAGTCTGGAAAACACATTTGTGAACTATTTCAGGAATTCTTAACTGAATATTAAAAATCCCTGGGAGACTGCTGAAATC
Source organism: Nannospalax galili (assembly GCF_000622305.1). Lineage (NCBI taxonomy): Eukaryota > Metazoa > Chordata > Mammalia > Rodentia > Spalacidae > Nannospalax > Nannospalax galili. The sequence goes on along the minus strand of NW_008355474.1, from coordinate 3,472,843 downwards.
CTCCGATGCCCAGCCTTACCAAACTGATGTCAGGAATGAGATCCAAGAATCAGTGTTTTGTAAAGCTTCCCAAGTGGTTCAAATGAGCTACTTGTTCCTAACATAAAGCTGGACAGAGGTTGTAAAAATGTTTTATTTATTATTTTTATTTTATGTATATGAGTGTATTGCCTGTGTGTGTATAAGTGCACCTGTGTCATGTAATGCCTGCTACTGTCAGAAGAAGGTGTTGGATTCTCTGGAACTTGAGTTAAGGACAGTGGTTAGCCACAATGTGGGTGCTAGGAATTGAACACAAGTCCTCTGCAAAGAGCAGTTAGTTTTCTTAACTGCTGAGCCATCTCTCCAGACCCTAGACAGAAGTTTTACATGAGCTCATATAGATAAAAAAAAAAAATAAGCATAGCATCTGACTCACTGTAAACACCCATCATAGATAATCTGTGTGATCATTATGCCATGTGATAAAAATGAAATAAAAAAGGAGCTCCAGGTAACAAGGTGCATCTGTGAGCTTAGATAGAAAAACAGTGGACATTTTAAAAATCAATAGAGGGAGCTGGAGAGATGGCTCAGCGGTTAAGAGTAGTGGTTGCTCTTACAAAGAACCTGGGATCAGTTCCCAGCACCCACATGGAGGTTAACAACCATTCATGACTCAGGTTCCAAGGGATCTTATGCCCTCTTCTGACTTTCATGGTTATTACACAACCCAGGTGCTCTTCCACACATGCAGGCAATACACTCATACACATAAAATAAAAATAAAAATATTTTTTTTAAATCAATAGAGAAATAAGAGAAAAAGCTAAAGAAAATAAAAATTCCCCTAGATGGGATTTTCTTTATAAAGAGAAACTGAACCAGCTGAACCACCCTACTCACACTGAACTATGCTTAGCTGTACCTACCAAAGAAGTGCCTTCATGAGTTCTGATCTTTGTGCACTGGGAAAGCAGGAAAGAGACAGTCTATGAAAATCCTACAATAAAATCCATTACTTTGTATACAAATAGAAAAGTGAGGGCTGGGGAGGGCGATAGCTCATCAGGTTAAGTGTTTGCCTTGAAAACACAAGGACCTGAGTTTGATTCCCATAAACCACATTAGGAAAGCTGAGACCAGCATATGTAATCCTATCATTGGAGAAACTGAGACATTTGGCTCACTGAGGCTCACTGGCCTGCCTACCTAGCCTACTTGATGAGCTCCAGGCCAGTGAAAGATCCAGGATCAACGTGAACAGCATTTGAGGAACAACACCTGAGGTTGTCATCTGCCCTGCAGCATAGGTGAATACACATATATGTGAACCCACACAGACATGTGTACCTGCATATACTGAACACACACATACCCAGAGACACACACCACAAAGTTCTAAGTTATGGGATTTGGAGTCTTCTTAATAATTCAAATATACACTTAAGTATGACAACCATTTTACTGAGATTTGCTTCTCCATTTAACTTTTTCTTCAAATATCTATACACATGTACTTATCCGTAGACCACAGAGTCTAGTTTATAATTTGCAAATTTACATGAATGACATTATTTTCTAGATATGGTACTAAAATGTTCAATCCACTATTTTAGAAGAATCATACACATTGAGGTAAAGAGATCAGTCACGTATTTCATTACTATTTCCTTCATCTCATTAATGTAACTTGATATAGCCATTCTCCCTTGATGGGAATAATTTCTAGTCATGAATTACTGAGATTGCCACCACAGAAAAAATCTTTACATACATCTGCCTGTGCGGAAGTGTGAGTATTTCAGTCCAGTGTGTTCCCATGGTCTTAGGATACAGAATTTTTCATCTTCACATACACTGGCAGACTAGTTTAAAAGTGTCTATCAAATTCCTATCCTGCCTTCAAATAGATGCCATTTTCCTGCATCACTGGCAATATTTGGGATTATAAAACTGTATATTTGATAGAAAAGCATTCCTGAGGCTGGAGAAAGGGACTCAACAGGTAAAGTGCCTGTTGTGCAAGCACAAGGAGATGAGTTCAGATCTCCAATACTCATGTAAAACATCCATGTGTGGCCTAACACATCTGTAGCCTCAGCATTGTGTAAGGAGAAGAGGGAAACAGGTGGATCCCAAGAACTTGTTAATCAGCCATTCCAGCCAATTGGTGAGAGCCACGTTCAGTGGGAGATCCTGTCTCAAAATATAAGGTGAAGACAAATCCAGGAAGATACCCAACATCAACCTCTCTCTCTTTCTCTTTCTCTCTCTCTCTCTCTCTCTCTCTCTCTTTCTCTCTCTCTCACACACACACACACATACACACACAGAGAAAACTGTTTCAATTTTTAAAAAGGAAAAATTCTGACTGACTCATGGGAAAAATATGTGGAGAACTCTGGATGATTTATAGAACCATCAACCACGAGAACTGAGAACCTGGAGTCAAGGCTAGTCAGCCAGTTATAGCATCTAAAATCCAGTTTGTTGATGATACCATTACCAGGTACCATTTACTCTAAATACTAATCACTGTGTCTGTACCAACTATCACTTCTAACACTGGCCCCTCATGACCTTGCTACCTTGGAGCTAGCACTTTGTGTTCCCAAAACCTCTTAGAAGTTACAGTGAGCAGGATCTGAATGGTGGAACCCAAGTCGTGTGCTCTGCTCGGGCTTGAGCTACAAGAGAGGGTGAGACAGGAAGCATCTGGCATTTGGGAGTTCTTATTTTCTTTTGTGTGTGTGTATACAGTGTTTGTCCGTGTGTGAATATAAATGCATGTGAGCCATGGTACATGTATGGAGGCCAGAGGAAAGCCTTAGGTGTTGTACCTCACCTTCCACCTTTGATATAAGGTCTCTTATTTATTCTTCATCTGGAGATTCACCTGTCTGTATCTCTCATCGTGCCTTATCAACCTGGAATTACAGCATGCTACTGTACCTGTCTTTATGTGAGTCTTGGGGATCTGAACTCTGGCCTTCAGGCCTGTATGGCAAGTGCTTTACCTAGTCCCATCTGGATCTCAGAGGGAGTCTGGCCTTATCCCTCAGAATGGAGGAATTCCCTGCTCATAGAAAGCAGATTTGGATGATAGATGGACAAATTGATAAGCATCCACCAAACTGGCTCCCTACTGAATATGAAAGGATCCTACTGCTGACTTACTTTACAATTCCTCATTACTATGGAAATTAAACATCTTTTTTCATATTTTTGTTGCTCATCTGGATTTTCTCTTATGAGAAACATTGTTCATATGTTTTCTCCATATTTTTTCACTGAGCTGTTTGCTCTTTCACAGTGATTTGTACGTTTTATACCCTGGATAATTATCTTCTGTCAGTTATATATGTGATAAGCATTCTGTTGTGTTACATCTACTTTTATTATATTTATGGTATATTTTGTCAAATAGTAGTTCTTAATTTCAGTATTAGTAAAGTTTTTAGTAAATTTCTTTAAGATTTACATTTTGATTTTTAGGGGTGCCGGTGCCAGCTGGCCAAAACAGACAGTACCTGAAAGGGGGAGTGAGGATTGAAAGAAAGGAAAGGAGACAGAAAAGATGCTGCTTGGGAGGGCTCACAGTCAATACTGCAGCCTCAATTTATTTCAGTACTGTCTTTTTATACAGAAGAACTCAATTAGTTACAATTGCTGTATTTCCCCCCCTGTATCTGAGGGTCAGGGAGCGGTCAGATCAAAGGCTTCCTCTATTGCAGGTGTTGTGAGGCTCTCCATATAAACATATTCCTCCTAATAAGGCAGATTAGATACTGGTGTGCATAACACACACTCAGTAAACAAGCCTGACACAGCTCAATGATTAGCAGCTCCC
>NW_008355474.1:3467202-3468616 GCF_000622305.1 Nannospalax galili | reverse complement strand
ATAGGCAAACCGCTTCCCAATCCAAAATAATAAAAATTCATCGCCACTTGCATCAGGCGTTTTGAAGCAGGCTGAGCAATTAACCAAGAATCATTCACAGTCATTACTATCTCTTTTTCCTCCCATATCACGGGGTGCAATGTTGTGGATCAGGAACATAAGTCCAGTATAATTCAGCCACGATCACTTGTAGGAACATCATCATCAGCCACGTCTGTCTCATCATCATCTTTTTCTACTTCTTTTTACTTTGGCCCTCATCCAGCAAACCTCACCAGCCTTTCTGGCAGCCAACTGGCTCCATCAGCATCCTGTGGAAAGACACAAACATGCCCTCTTCCCCATATCAATACAGAGTCGGGGCCATTCCATTGTCCAGTTAAAGGATCCTTCCACCTGACTTGGGGATGTCCCAACCGGCCACACCCTAAGCAGCTCCCCCCAGGCCCTGCCGCCCGTCCTTTTTGCCCTTTTGTTTGTTGAAAAAATACCTCCTGAATAGGCTTTTCCTGAAATGCCACAGCCATGGCTACGCCTTGGATGTAAGATGACCCAATATCAGAGCATAATCTTATATAGTCTGATAAATCACCTTTCTTTCTAATAGGCCTAATAGCAGCTTGACAGGGTCCATTAGCATTCTCAAACGCAAGCTGTTTCACGAAGAGCAAACCTGCTTCACTGTCCCCCAGCAAGCGACCAGCAGTTTGCAGTAGTCAAGCCACAAAATCCTGATACGGCTCATCCGGACCTTGCCTGATCTTAGACAAATCCTCAGTCTGCCTACCACTAGACGGCAGTTTATACAAGGCTCTTTGGCCTGCAGCACTGATCTGAGCATAGGCCACAACATCATACTGCAACTGCTGAACAACATCCCTACATTGTCCTTCACCAGCTAACATATCAAAATCTATGGGTATATTCTGTGCTCTATTAACATTTGCTGTCACCTGGCACTGTTCCTTATACTCAGATTTCCACAACAGATAATCTCCCCCTGAAAGGCAAGCACGTGCCATGTGTTTCCAATCTCCAGGAGGAAGCACGTCCATGGACAGGGATTCTAACAAAGCCTGGGTAAAAGGGGCAGTGGGACCATACTGAGCACAAGCAGTCTTTAATTCCTTAAGCTTCTTAAAAGGCACAGGTGCATGAGACCGCACCCTGTTGCCCTGCTGATCAACTTGCTCAGAAACTGGGAAGACCTGAAATCCATGCACTGACTCTCCTCTCTCTACCACAGCCCCAATGGCCTGTTGTAGTGGAGATTGCATGGTTCTAAGCAGATACCAGATTCCTGCCGAAGGCTCCTGAGCCATGGCAATCATGGGAGGCACAACAACCTTCGGTGGCCTCAGAGGAGGAGGATCTAATCCTACCATGATAGAGGGTGTTGGGGTGGTCCTAATTC
>NW_008355474.1:3394425-3467059 GCF_000622305.1 Nannospalax galili | reverse complement strand
TCCCTGTCACCAAAGCTGAGAGTATAGGCATGTGCCATCGTGCTCAACTTTTACGTAGATGCTGGGGATTCCAACGGGAGGATTCCACCGTGCCGGTGCCAGCCGGCCAAAACTGACAGTACCTGAAAGGGGAAGTGAGGATTGAAAGAAAGAAAAGGAGACAGAAAAGGTGGTTGGGAGGGCTCACAGTGAATACTACAGCCCCGATTTATTTCAGTTCTGCCTTTTTATACAGAAGAACTCAATTAGTTACAACTGCTGTTTTTCCCCACCTGTATCTGAGGGTCAGGGAGCGGTCAGATCAAAGGCTTCCACTATTGCCTGAAGGTCAGGTGTTGTGAGGCTCTCCATATAAACATATTCCTCCTGATAAGGCAGATTAGATACTGGTGTGCATAGCACACACTCAGTAAACAAGCCTGACACAGTTCAATGATTAGCAGCTCCCGACATAGGGGATCCTGCTTAAGAAACTTTTTCTTTCTTTAATGTGTATTTTATTGAGTTTTTGTGCATTTAATACAATTAATCTTAATCATATTTAGACCCCCTTCTCCATCTGTACTCCCTTTAGCCCCCTCCCACCAGATTTCCTGCATTGTGTCATAAAGGTTAAGGCCTACCTGGTCAAACTTTTGTACCCAGATGTCCCTCAGTGCAAGTTCATTCACTAGAATCTAGTGAGCCTATCTACAGTCACTCCCTTAAAGAAGATCAACTCTCCCTCAGCCAGCAATAATCAGTTGCCATAGTTCCTCGGCTGAGGTTGGGGCTTGCTGCACATTTCACCCAGTTCTGAAAAGACGTCCTAGATTTTTCTCTGGGGATAATAAGTCTACCTCTAATTATCAATATCAAATGCATTTTAGCTAGATACTCTCTGTTATGTTAAAGATTTCCTTTCTTACATGTTAAAGGTTTCCTCTCTTGGTTTGCTATATTTTAGTTACAAATAGATTTTAACTTTTCTCTGTGTGTATATGTATGTAGGGGGTACATGTGCATGTTTTGTGTGTGTAGGTATGTGCACATGTGTGTACTGTGTGTGGAAGCAAGAGATCAAACTCAGGTGCTGCTCCTCCTCAGAGCTGTCCTTATTTTCTGAGAAGGCTCTCTCATTGGGACCTGGGGCTCCATGGCTAGACTGTTGTCTGGTCAATAAGCCCAAGGAATCTACCTGGCTCCACCTCCTTGGAGCTGGGATTATCAGCATCCACCACTATGCCACCATTCCTGGCTTCTCACATGGGTTCTTAGGCTTGCATGGAAGCACTTCATCAATTGAGCACTTCATCAATGTCTCCAACATTTAAAAATTTCTTAAAAGCTTTTTCATCATTTCTTGAGGTGATCATATTTTAGATTTAATATGGTGAGTTACATTAACAGCTTCTAATGCTAAACTTTGGGTTCTTGGAACAAATCTGATATTTCTTCTGTTGTGGTTTACTTTTCCATTTTCACATTTACTTATGAAGGTCTGTAGGACTTTTTGCATAGGGTTCTGGAATGAGAGCAGGCAGTGATTCCATATACTCTTCCTGTCAGGTTTTTATCCTCTAAAAATTAGAAATTATTTGGGAAGTTTTTCTCCTTTTTAACTACAGAAGATTTATGTAAAACTGATTTATTCTTTAATAATAAACCATGGCTATTTTTTCAATTCAGATTCTTTGTTGTCCTTATGAGTACATTTTTAAAAGGCAAATGGCTCTCTTTGAGATTAAACAGTTTGCACATTTGTTTATAGACCAAAGAAATACATCTTGTTTTTATGTCTAAATGATTCAAATAGAAGCATCAGTAAGATGACAGTGACCAAAGGATCTGAGTCAGAGCAGAATTTGAGACTCAAATCCAATGGCCAGAAGTTGGCCTTTGAGAAGAGAAAATCCTCTTGATCTTTTCTGTGCAAAGTGTTGGATATTAGCTGATCCAGCCTGGTATAGCTTAAGGTAAGGTCCACTTTGAAGCATGAGAAATAGAAAGGAGAATTATCTAGTATCTACTGAGGCTTTTGCCACTGTAACAAAATGTCTGGGTTAAACAACCAAGGAAGAAAGACTTAGCTCATGGTTTCAGGTGTTTCTGCTCATATTCTGCTAGCTCCATTGCTATGGACCTGTAGTGAGGCAGAGCACTATGGCAGCAGAAGCATTCAGTGGACAGGAGACAGGGAGAGACTGAAGGCAAAGGTATCCTTCAAGCACATGCGTCTAGACGTCTGCTTCCTCCAACAAGGTCCCAAATGTAACCAAATTATGAATCAAGCAGTGGATTGATCTACTCATGAAGCCAAAGCCTTCATAATCCTGTCACTTTCCAGGATGCCTACCTCTAAACGTTGCATTGAAGACCAATCCTTTAACACAAGAGTTTGGGGCAAACATTTGATATTCAAACACTAGAAAAGCAGGCTCTAAGAGGACTTGCAGGTGTGTGACAATTTTCAAGTATGTGCTAAGCTGTTAAGAAACAACAACTAAGCCCAATGCATTCATGTCCTGCCACACCTTGCAAATTCAAATTGCTATGGTCTGAATGTGATGGCAGCTCTCTTGGTTTCAGAATTAAATGCCATATTTTTCAGAAATGTATTGTAAAACATAAAATTCAAATACTTCCAAGTTCTAGTAGTGTTATTTGTTAAAAGTAATAACTCATACAGATATTGGCTAGATATGAGGATAAACAAAATGCCTGATGTGGTTTGGATGTGTAATATCCTTCAAAAGATGATACGTTAAATAAAGGTTTGATCCCAAATACAGCAGTGCTCAGATGTAGGAGATGACAAAATCATGAGTTATTCAATAGATTCATCATTTGATTCATTCACAGCTTAACAAGCTATTGGAAGGTGATGGAAACTTTTGGAGGTCAGGACTGTTTGGAACAAGTAGGTCACTGGGGATATGCCTTTGAAGAGTATCTTTTTACCATGGATGCTTTCTCACTCTCTCTTTCCTTTCCGTACACCAGAAGTGAACAGCCTTCACCATGACACACTCCTATTGCTACAACGTTCTCCCTTCCCTCAGCCCCAAAGCAATAGCTTCAACTTGTCTTGGACTGGAACCACTGAATCAATGAACCAAAAATAAGCCTTTCTTCCTGTAAATATTTTTTAGGTAGATACCCACTATGCAGCCCTGGCTGGCCTGGAACTTGCTACAGAGACCTTAAGCTCACAGAGATCCACCTGCCTCTGCCTCTGCCCCTGCCTCTGCCTCTGCCTCTGCCTCCACTACTATACCCAGCTCCTTTATTCCTTTAAATTGTTTATCTCAGGTATTTTGGCAAAGCAATGGAAAACTAACACAATGCTCTTTAGATACAGAAGTGTGTGTGTGTGTGTGTGTGTGTGTGTGTGCCTCAATTTTGCCACTTACTAATTGAGCTACACTGGAGTAGTCAGCTAACCTCTCTAAAACTCAGTTTCTTCATACCTGAAGTAAGGATGATAATAATATCCAACCTCATCAAGCTGTTGGGACTAAAAGAGCTAAAATATGCTAATGTATAGTTGTTGTCTAGAACAAGGTAAGCACAGAATAAATGTCAGCAATTATTAGTGGAAGGCAAGGCCTAAGTTACCAGTATTTCCTCTTCAAGTCCTGAGTCCTACATGAAACCAGTGTCCTTAATAAGTTTTAAGAGGAATAAAGAGTAGCTTAGCAAACCTTGGGCAAGTTTATCCTCAAGGAGACTTAGGGGAATCTGCACAGTATTTTCAGTGGGCTGAAAATAGGGCTGTCATGAAAAGGGAGGAAAGCAATATTTCTCAGTGGCTGAGATGAATGGAAAATCCTCAGGAATCAGAATTAGCTCCATACCTCCTAAGATGGGAGTGAGTTTCCTGGGTCCCTTCCATGCCTTTTGAGGTTCCCAATGGCTCCTATTTTCTTCCTTCTTGTCTGGGGTCACAGTGAATTTCTTCCTCTGGAGTTCTTCAGTCTAACCCTGGGAATTTCCGCAGTATGGTATTTAGTATCTCAGACGATCTCCTTTTTCCTTGCTTTCCATGACAAAGGCAGGAATCCTTTCTGTTCTAAAGGGTATTTTGTTTGTTTGTTTGGGGGAAACTGATAGCTAACACATCAGAAAATCAGCTAAGAAAAGATATAAAGACCTAACTAAAATCTAAAGCTGATGTAGATTTAGACCTTTGCTAAAATCCCTGACTTCTTTCAATGGTAACTAATAATGTTGTTCATATACTGATGGCAACTTTTATTCTTGGGAAATAGATTCATGAGTTCTCTTTGCTCCTTTATTCCCAAAGTCAGTTTTCTACTTGATATATCTGAAAAAGCCATCAGAGAAAAGCAATAGGTAATCACTGGGTGTCTAAGGTGACAATTTTCCTCTTGAGTCCACCAAGCTAGGCCACTAGTTGCTTATGGGCCTCTATTTATTTTGTATATTTAAATACATACCTGGCATGGTAAAGAGAGTCTCTGTCAGCTCTCTCAAGAAATGAAAGAACAAGCCAACCATATGGAATAAGACTCAAAAATCATCCAGACTGTTGACTCTTCTTGTCTCTATGCCTTAGGACTCTACCCTGTTACTCCAATCGTCAAGATTTGCAGGATCTGGGAGAAGTCCCCCCTGAAAGAGCCACCCAGGTTCTGCAGATCCCTACACATCCATATCTGCAAACAATTAAACACTGTATTTCTACACCAAATTTTATTCTTGACAAGAAAGTGTTGGAACCTCCAGTGTTGGAGAGTTGGCTCTAGGGCTTTGTCACCATGAGCCTGTGACTGCCTTGCTGGAATGTAGGGTCCCACCAAAGTTCCTTCCCAGAGACGTGAAAATTAGATCCAGTCATGAGCCTTGGACTCTGCATTTCCAAAGATGGTTTGAGTTTGTCCTTGGACTCAGAATGCTTTTTTGGTTTCAAACTAAACTTGTTTTAGGTCTTCAATTTCCATTCCTCCTGTCTAGCAACACGGCTTTCTGGATTATTTAAGTCTGACCCCTAAAGGTCAGGAATGTCTATATTTTGACATATCCACTTGGACAGTGCCCTCTTGGGCACAAGGTCTATGTAAACATTCTTTCTCACAGAATGGATGGGAAACATGACTATATTTCCTGGGGGTAAATAAGAAAGACTGGTTCCCTCCAGGGTTAATTTTGCAGGATGCATAAATCACCCAGATCTGTAGGAAATGTGCTAAAATTCTAAAAGTCCTTAGCTTGTCCTATTATTTTAACTACTAAAAACATTCTCAACGGTCCCTTGGGAGATGTAGATCCTTGACTAAACGGCAGTGAATGAAGCAGTTCTTGCATATCTGGTGTCTGGTGAACTTACTTGGAAAGATATGGTTCTCCATTTAGAAAACACCCAACCACAATGGAAAAGGAAATAAAAACAAAGGGCCTCTTATAAAATTATTACCTTGTCATTTAAGTCAACAGCAGCGATGCCATGATAGAAACCAGCAGTTGTATCACATTGTTTTATCACTCTAATTACATCAAGAACACAGTAACTGTCTGGCAGAGATAAGATTAAGGGAGGCAGAGCCCTTCTGAAATTTCCAATAGACAACACCTGGATTTATGGACTGGATTTGTGTTTGGACATTAAGTTCAATTACCTTGCTTTGGCTCTGAAGAGTTCTGTCGCCAGAGATATATCAGCTGGTTGTTCCCTCATCACTGTAGCCCCTCCCCATCTCCCACCCTGCAGGCATTGATCTATCTACACCAGACAGGGTCTCACTGTCAGGGGCAGAGGCTGTCTGTTTTTCCCTTCCGTCTCTGCCTCTTTGATAGCTGAGAAGCTTTGGGTCAACAGGTAACACAATGACAGAATGTCAGTGGTAAAGGGGCCCTTTAGAGTCATCTTATCTGGCCTCTTCCCTCTATAGTGGTAGAAACTGAGGCTCCATGAGTAATTGTCTGAGTTGACAGTTGGAACATCAAGCAGAACCAAAATTTACAGTTTTCTGGGGAAATACAAAACTTACTACCTTCTCGTGCTAAACCCATGTCTCTTTGCAGAGTTCAGCTGATGCTACACCACAATGTCTGCTTTTCAGCAGCAGGTGCACAGGGCAGTTCAGGACTTGAACGCCCTTCTCTTCTCCTCTTCCTTTCATTAAAATGGCTTTCTTTGTTCCTTTTTTACTTTTCCTACTTTCTTTGAGGTGGAGAGAGGTAGTGATAGGTCAGAGATACAGTTGTTCTTTTCTTCTTTTCTTATGAAGTTGAAAAGAGCAAAATGAATTTGGGGAGTTGCATGCAGGTGGCCCTCTGCAGGTTGCTTATACAACCTGCCAATACAGCTGAATTGTCTGAAGGACTTTTAAAAATTCAGATTCTTGCCCCTGCCTTGGCCTACTGATCAGAATCACTGGGACTGGATTTAATATGTAGTCTGTTTCCCATGGGTCTGTTAAGTGCCCAACCCAGCATTGATTAACAGACCACAGCTTGACAACTGGAGCTTGGAATGGATAAGATAAAAGCTTGCAATAAAAAATAAAAACAGAATTAAAACATCTCAAGGCTAGGAAGATAGCTCAGTTGGTAAAGTATTTGCCCCACAAGGATGAGAACCTAAATTGGATCTCCAGTATGCACAAAGCCAAGCGCGGTGGCACGTTCTTGTAATCCCAGCTCTTGGATGGCAGAGGCAGGTGGTTGCCTCTGGCCAGCCAGCCTAGCCTAATTGGCGACCCCCAAACCAGTAAGAGACCAGTCTCAAAAAATCAGGTTAGATGGTGCTTGAGGAACCATACCTGAGGTTGTCTGCTGGCCTCCACACATGTGGGCACAGTTGCTCATGTACACACACATATCTTAACACACACTAACATATATACATTCATACACATATCCACATGCACCCACAAAACAATTTCCTGTATTAAAACTGGTCTTTTGCATGTATTCTCCACCTGTATCTGTGCAGAGCCAATGTGTAGCACATGTTCAACAACTAGCGGCAGTGTGCTCCCAGGGCACTATAGCTTGTCAAGCTCATACCACACAACTGTACCCCTGGCTTCTTCCTGCCTGCTTAGAGTTCAGACCCTTCCTGTCCCTTTTTATGGGCACTAAGCAGTAAAAGGCCATCTCTCTAAGCCTCTCTACTGATAGTGCAATCACAAATCAATAGGATAATTGTGATTATGATGTTGAAGGTGGAATCTATGGGAATCATCACTGAGGTGCCTACAATTTCCTGTTCTGTTCTATAAACATGTAAGCTACTGTAAACTAACAGGAACCTGGACATCATGGCTGGACTCTGTGCTGCCTGCCCCTGAAGCAGCAGAAGCACAGCTTGGATTTTGTTTATTTGGAAGTTTCAAGTCTTCCCATTGGTCAGCCAGCCTGGCCTAATTGGTGACCCCCAAGGGGAAGAGTCTTCTTTGGTCCCAGCAGGAGAAGCTCTGCAGGAGCTGCCGTGTCCTCTTAAGAAGCTCCATCTACTACCTGCCCAGAAATTCTTTACCCACCAACCATTCTGTGTGGAATATGTGAAAGGGGCCTCTAATCGCTCATGAGTCCATCCTTAATTCATTGCAATTTGCCTCTTACATGCAATAAGGTCACCAATGACCCTTTAATCACAAATTCAATGGCTTTACTATGATTTCATTGGCATAAATGTGTTTCCTAACCCTTGTTAGAAATGGTACTTTTCTAAATCAATTTAGCAAGCCCTTCTATAAAGCTTACAATCTTTCAGGCAATGTCCCAAGTCGTTTTCAAATGTTACTTTCCCCCACATCAAGCCCTATGAGGTATCACTTAATAAATATTCAAAGGTTTAACAACATTAAATAACTTGCCCATGGTTTTGAAAAGTCAACCCTATGTATTAAATAATATACTGTCAAAAATGGTAAAGCCAATTTTGAATTCACACTTGACAAGACTATGGAGACCAGCTGGCCAGCTAGACATTAAATTACTGCATCCTTTTTCTTCTTCCATTGTATCTTGAAAGAATTTCTGAACCTAAGAAATAGGGATGATGTCAAATATTTTCTCCATCACAGTCATTGTCTTTATGTTCACTTCTTCAGCTAACACAATGCCATTGCCAATGCCACTTGTCCACTGTAACCAGGATGTGAGAAACTCCTGTTTCAAGCAGGTGTCCAACATACCCTTCACAGCTCTCTGCAGGCTTCAAGGTACCAGCTTTAAAGTCTTTACAAGCATCACAAAAACACATCCCTTCACTGGTGCCAGATTGCCTGGCGTCAGGTCATTGCTATTCACTGAATCTCCATCTCCTCTATCCCTTCAATTACAAAGAATCCACATTTCCTGAATATGATGACCACCTTGTTTCAGCTTTCCTGGTTTTAACCCCCACAGTTCCACACATTAGGAAATGTTTTACTGGAAAAGCCAGGACAATTAGTCACCCAAACCCAAAGAGTAGGTGTGAGACTTGATTCTCTTTTCAAATTCTTCAAGACTGGAAAGCAAAAATTGGAACTACATAGAGATATTTGCTGGTTGTTGAAGTATGTTTCTTTAAATGTGATACCATCCAGACTGAGCCATACGGACACAGGAGCTTATTTGGGCTTCATTCACCAATATCATTCACCACCAATGCTTCCCCACTTATTCTTGTTAGCTTACTATCAAACCCCAGATCATCTCCTCCACCCCACCCCCCTTACATATGGATCCTCTTCTGAACATTCTAGTTTGGAGACATTGTCTCTCCTCTGGATAGTTCTGGCAAGTAGCATGCTTATACTTCTGCTATTATATCTAGTGAATCTTGAATAACCTCACAGAGTAAGTTAATATTTGCATTTCATTATTTTTGGTTTTTAGCCTGTCCGCAGGTCATTTTGGAGAAAAGTTCCTTGGCAGAAAAGAATTGTCATGTGCCTATCTATCTTCAAGCTAAAGAGCGCTGGATAAAGAACTGCTGGGTCAGTATGTGCTTGGCTGATTTTGTTTAGACATGGTGTTATTATCTGGGATTTTATGTAGAGAAACAGCATGAAGACAGTAGGTCAGCTCTTAGCATGTTGGTTTGAGACTAGAAAAATATAGGTTTTTTTAAAGAATTTTAAAAGAATATACCTAATACAGCACAGCCCAAGAGATCAAGCAGTGAGAGATAAGAAACACAGGAGTAGAAAAAAGGACAAAGATACAGAGCAAATGAAGAGGGAAAAAGAGGAGGTTAAGTTAGGCAAGAATCTGAAATCATCGTCCTCAGGAAGGGTTTCCCCATTATGTGGGTAAGTACAGCATCTACCACAAACATTAAGCTATGTTTTTAATATATTTGAGTATTATACTACTTGTTGCATGTATATGTATGAAGGCATATATGTAATATATATATATACATATTATATATGTTCATATTGTTACTGAATTTTCCTAATCTACTCCAAAGCATTAATAGTCTCTTAAATAATATTTTGGTTTTATTACAACCCCTTATTTGAAATAATTCCTTTCCAAAACCCATCTTTTAATTTATTTTTATTTTATGTATATGGGTATTTTGCTTGAATGTATGTAAGTTCATCCATGTCTGCGGAGGCCAGAAGAGGGTGTTGGACCCTGGAACTGGAGTTAGTGGCAGTTGTTAGCCACCATATCAATGCTGAGTGCTGAACCAGAGTCCTCAGCAAGAGCAGCCAGAGCTTTTTTTTTTTTTTTTTGCATCTATTTTTGCATTTCTATTTAACTTTTGCAATTTTCACCCAATATAGTTTGATGGTATTTAGATCTGTTCCCCTCTCCCTACTTCCCATACTGACCCCTGCCCAGTTTAATGAGCTCTTTTACATGTATAATTAGGGCCTATAGAGAATGTTTTGTGTCCCTCAATGTCCTTCAGCGTAGATTCATTCAAGACCCACCAAGATTCCCAAACCATACTGTCTTCCCCGCTCCCAGCAACCATCAGTTGTCAAACGTTACTTAGATTTGGTTGGAATTTCTTACCCACATCCCCATGTCTGTATTGGGATTCTGTCTGGTGTGAGCTTACACAGGACTTGTGCATGCTTTCATCACTGCTGTGAGTTCCTATCCAGAGCTATTAACCGCTGAATTATCTCTCTAGCCCCTCTAAAACTCATCTTACATTATGTGTCCTATCAGCATGTTTTCTCTCACTGTGATTTATGTGCAGAATTACCTCCATAGCTCAATATGGGAAAAGCTGAAATACAGAGCTCCACCTTCAGGTATCCAGAACCCATCACAAATTTTGGCACATAACAGGCACTTAATATCATCATTGTATTTGATTTACTTGAGCTGAGAATGGTATCTCCACATTATGGGATGGACAGATAGGGAGCTGAATTCATTTGTTGTTGAAGATCTGATGAGTCCCCTATTTCAGAAGATGCCAACAAAAGACTAAAAAGATATTCATAGTTCATAAATGATATAAGTCGTGTGTGTCTTTCTACTTGTATAATTCAGGCACTGTTAGAACTTGCAATGAAGGAAAAACTGAGATGCCCATTAGTGGATGTAGGTTTCTAGTGTGTCCTTTCCCTTTGGTTGATTTCTTGAAATATGACATTCATTTTACAAGCTACATGCTTGAAATTACTGAAGGTCCCAGAGAAATCCTCACCTCCTATTAGTTTTCTAGTTTTGAAACCCATTCATATATGAATGACATAGGTTCTCACTATGTAGTCAAGCTGGTCTTAAATTCACAATGTTTAAGCTTCAGCTTCCCCAGTGCTGGCATTAGAGGGATGCACCATCATCCCTGCCTTGATATATTCAAGCCTCACATTCTTCAATGTGCCAAAAAGTAAGTGTAAGAGGATAATGTGAGAACCAATCAATGTAAAGAATGTGGCGATTTTAACAACAACAAAAAACTTGGACAGTAGTAAGTTTTCAACGAATCGAAGAACAAACCACACAGAAATGAAGAGAGAGAATTATTAGACAGGCTTTACAGGGCAGTTATATGCATATCACCCCTCCTGCTCTGCCATGAAGTAGATCCTTAGTAAACAGTAGGACCCTTCTACCTGCTGTGGATCTTCACTCAAGTATTGCTGAATTGCTTGTACACTTCCTCAGTCAATCAATAACTGAATTGATGAATATTTGACTTGGAATTAAGTAGTTCTATTTCAGGCGCTTTTATGAGTAAGCAAGTCTAGGCTCCTTTTAGTATCATGAAACCTTTCCTTCAGTTATTTGTTGCTCTTTCAACCTTTACTCCACAAAACTTCAAGACTCAAGGTGTTCAGTGTTCTCTCTTGAAACCTCGTGAAAGCTTTTCTTGGACCTTTTGGGTCATAGGTTTAAAAAATGATGCTGGCATCTTTTACTGACAGATACTCAGAAAATTCTGGAGACAGCATCCACCTTGCCCCAACTTTTGAGTAAATCCAGTGTCATATAACAGGGTACAGATATTTAGGAAGAGGGCCACACATTTGACCAAGTTCTAAGGGCGTCAATGTGGAAAAAAGTGGACAACATGTGAGGCTGGACATAGTTCATGCTTGCAATGCTTAAGAAATCATCCTGGAGATGGGGGTGGCCTCATTCTGTGCATATGTAGCCTGGAAGGAATGGTCTCCCCCCGCATACAGTGCCCCCTTCCCCAGCTCAAGCCTGGATTCAGTACATTTTCACAGGGCCCTCAGGGTCCATTAGTGACCACTGAAGTCATCTCCTCCAGCTGCTCCTACAGTGCCAAGCCACAGTTGCCAGCCATTGCCTCAGTACTGTGTACACTCTGAGCAGGTGCTGCTTGGCCCACCCATGTCCTTAAAAAATCTCTTCTTTTACAATTTTAGAGTAATGAAACATTCTAAAAAATAATGCAACTAATTTACGTGTGGTCTTGATAACTTCCCAAATTTTTAAACTGTTTTGCCTAATTGGCTTTATCCTCCTCTCTATGTATACTATACATATTCTAAAGCATTTGTAATTTGCAGACATATGGACACTTTGTGGCTAATACTTTCATTATGCATTTCACAAAAACAAGAGCATTCTCTTCTATAACTTCAGTACAAATTTGTAAAACAGCAAATGACCATTGACAGAATAGGATTATCCAATTTACAGATTTTGGTCAAATCTTAACCATCATTCCACTGCTACCCTTTAAACCAAAAGAAAAACTTCAGAACCTAATCTTGGCCTCACATTGCTTTCAGTTGCTAAGGCTTCTTCATCTGCTTTGATCTGAAAAAGACCCAGGCTTTGTCTTTCATGACCCTCTTATCTTTGAAGAGCCCAAGCTAGTTCTTGTATAAATAGGCCCTCAAGGTAGGGTTGTCAAATATATCCTTGTGATTTGTCTCAAGTTGTACATTTTGATAGAATAACTCAGAAGTCACGTCATGTTCTCAGCCCAACTTATGGACACACGTGATAACTATTTATCTTTGAATCTGTGATATTAACTTGGATCATTTGGTTAAGGTGGTGTCTGCTGGGTTTCTCCACCATGAAGTATGATTTTTCCTTTCTGTAATTTATAAGTGCTTTTTGAATTTTATAATTTATAAGTGCTTTATAAAGAGGTACTCTGAGACTATGCAGATATCCTGTTTCTCATCAAAGTTCCCCTCATTAAATTTAGCATCCATTAATGACTCCTGCCCAAAAAATTATGACTGTAGATGCTGCCAAATGATAATTTTCTAATTTCTTCACTCTCGTTGTATTTCAGTAGGAATTCTAACATAAGGGTGAAAAAAAGCTTTCCCTTGTGACTTCTGTGTGTGTGTGCATGTGTGGGGTATGTGTGCATGTGTATGTGGGGGGGTATGTGTGCATGTGTATGTAGGGGGTATATGTGCATGTATATGTGTCTTTGTATCCATCTGTATAGGTTTCTTATTGCTGCTATAACAAATTGCCATACGTTTAGTGATGTAAAAACAACAATAATATATTATCTAAAAGTTCTGGGAGTGAATAATATGTAAGGGATTTTGGAGAGCTAATGTCAAAAATCACCAGCCTGCATTCCTCTGGAGGCTCTAATAGAAAATCCATTCCTTATGTTTTCAGCTCCCAGAGCCCGTCAGCATGGCTTGCCTTTTCCATATTGTTCCAGTCTCTGCTTCAATCAGCACATATCTTTCTTCAACAGTCCTGGCTCACTTTTTTATTTCTGAGAAAGAGCCTTGTGACTAGATCAGGCCCAACAAGACAACCCAGGGAAATCGCCTCAACTCAAACTCTTTTACTTAATCATATCTACAAAATCTGTCCTTTTGTCATTGGAAACATATTCGCAGGTTCTAAGGGTTACTGGGGGGACCCCTAGATATTTGGGGGACCATTATTCTTCCTACCAAAATTAGCATGAAATGATGAATAATTATTTTATTTATGGATTATAACCTGCTTCATATTGATTTTGCCTTTCAAACCATACAAAATGTGGCCAGTGGGAAAACCCTGCATAGCTGTTTTTGTCCTTTTGACCAGTCATAGAATGAGCCATAGCCTGAGAAGCTCTGCTGGGATGTTTGCTTCTTTTGTCTGAGGCAGGGTTCCAGTTCATAGCCCAGGGTGGCCTCCAACTTGAACTCAGGATTCTCTTGCTTCCGGGTGATAGGATTATAGGCATTCCCTTCGACGTCATGTTCTACTTGGTTTTGTTGAAGAATATCATTTAGGAGCTAAAATCTAGGCATTCAATTTGCACATTGGGCTGTCTCCAGCAAAGATAAAAGATATATAATACTGTATATAGTATCTATTTATGATAACACATGCACAGACCTCTACTATACTGTCTGCCTGTCCTCTGTCTATCATCTCATAGTATGTACCCAAATAAGACAAAATTCATGGTACCCTAGATGTCATGCCTAATCCAACATGTCAGAGTTTATTCTAACCATCTTCCTTTCCACATTGGGAAGACCTTCTCTGACTCTGAGAAGTCTAGGTCTCTTTGTCCTCAATGTGCCATGCACATTTGTAAGTATCCCAAATATGTTCAAAGTCATTTTTGAATTGTGAGCCCTGTGCAAGGAGACCTACTAACTATACTTGAGTATTTGTTTGCAGTTCTTTTTGTCTGTAGCGTGAGGGTATATAGCCAAACTACTACAGCAAAAGGTACTTGGGTTAATCCTCCACCTCTGCATTCTATGTCATTTCATTTCTGTGATTTTTAAATCTTGTTTACCTCAGTAGGAATGATCCCTTCATTTCACCAGGCAGATGTTGATCAAACAGTGTGGAACATTTCCTGTTGGAGTCGGTCTGTGTGACAGTTCCCTTGTAGCAATTTCCATTTTATCTCAAATTGTTTTCATTTCTCTAGGTTCCTACAGTCTGAATGAATGTACAGTAAGGGTGTGAGGTTGAGCTCTCATGGTTCTAATCTTCCATAAAGCCTCCCAGACAAAGCATATAAATTTTTGTGGGATCAATGAAAATAGCCCTCTGGTTATAAAAAAGTGCCAAAGATGATTAAAGGGATGAGAAGAAAGAAGCTGAAGCAATACAATCATATTCTTTACAATTCTACCTTTTTTGTTTCCAATAACAGCAATATTTGATTTATGTGTCTATGATGTCTAAGGTTCCTATTTGATCTTCACAACATCTATTGAGCATAGAAAGGTAGATATTACTGTTCTCATCTTATAAAAGAGAAAATTGAGATTCAGATGATTAAATAACAGACAGGAGTACCCTGTTAATAATGAGATAAGAAAAGAAATCACTTATTAAGAAAAAAATTTCCTTTAACTTAAAACATTCTATTATGTAGGCAACATGCTCATTGTAACAAACTGAATGATGCAGGGATGTAGGAATAAAAGTTAGTCATCTCCTCTCCACACATGTTAAGAATGTAAACATGCAGTGTGTGCCCTTCTGTATCTTTATCTTTCAAAACAAGCAAAGTCTTTTGAATGCCAAGATTCTAAAAGTAAAAGATAGTTGGCCCACACAAGAAGGGGAAACTGAAGCAAAGACCTCACAAAGCCATTCCAGCCCTTGTGTGTACCAAGAGATCCAAATCATGGAGAGGTGGACTTTCAGATCATAATCACCATGGAGAAGAGAGGTTCTACCACCTGGAGGCCCCATGGCCTTTGGGGAATGTGATGACTTCTGTGTCAGACTCAGAGGGCTATGGGGTTTCCTAGATCAAATCATTTTCTAAGTGTGTTGATTGGGCATTTGCAGCTGAGATCAGCAGGGCAGATTTCTCTCTCGGTGTGGGTAGTTACCATGCAACCTGTTAAAGACCTCAATAGAACAAGGGAAAATGTGGAAGGAGGAGGAATGCATCATCTTTTTCTCTAAGATTGAGATGGGCCATCCCATTCCATCCTCCCCGGCCCTCAGACTAGGATTTGCATTGTTGGCTGCTCTGGTTCCAAAGTTTAGTTCTTAGATTGGATTACTTCAGTTTTCCTGAGGCTCCAGAAAATAGAACTACTCAGACTTAATAATTGTATGAAACACCTTCATAATAGCTCTATCTGTCTCCCTCCATCTAATACAAAGACATAAAAATGGCTTTTCAGGTACCCCTAAGTCTCATTTTTCTTATCAGCAAAATGGGAATCATGGTCCAGCCACACTCTTCTTGAGCTGGATGAATCTGTGATAAATTATTTCCCTATCTTTTCCCCAAAATTTTATATATTCAATTTATTCCCATGTTAGAGGTGGGCATATAAGAGAATGCAAAGGATTTCACATCCTTTGGGGGAGCACTCACTTTATTTGGAGAGGTAAATAACATTGCCAACAGTACATGACTCAATTGCCACAGGATCCATGAGATCCTACCCTTCTCCAATGTAATACTGGAAGTTAACATTTGTTGAAGGCGGAAGGATCATTCTCTTCATGGTGTAGCCACTGATAAGCTGTCCTTGCTTCAGTAAATAACCTCGCACCGACACTCATGCAAACAAATCAAACTCTAGGGGTCACACACACACACACACACACACACACAAAACACATGGAAGTAAGCAAAGAAATTGTGGAGAAGCAGCATTCCAGGGAGAGGGAGAGGGGCATCAGAAAGAGGAGTGGAACTTGAAAATGACTAAAATGCATTATATAAATATATGCAATTGTCAGTCAGTAAAAATATTTTAATGAAGACATGAAAGAAACTGAGATGTTCACTGACAAATAACGATGTAGTACACATCTGCAAGGAAAAAACAAAGAATTCCCGTTTTGTTTTCTACCAGCTACGTCTCCTAGCAGCAGAAACCTCATAGAGGATGGTCACATCTGTTTCTGCTCCAAAATGACTGTTGAGTAGCCAGGCTGGACAGTTGTGTGTCTAAAGAAAGTCCTGGTCTTTCCCAACTGCTTTGCCTTCCTGTATTTGACATCTATAATTTGACACTAATTACAATCATGACTTCATTCAGTCTCTCATACAAAGTCCCAGGTCCCAACTCAGCCACCAAATGAGTCTCTGACTCATTAACAGTAGAGATAGATAAGCCTCTAACCATCTTACTTTGCTCACAGGATGTCTGGCAACCGGTTCTATCCTATAATTAGAATAGGTAAGAGTCACAAACCCAGCATCCTACTGGACCTTGGTGGTTGAATTTCCATTCACTGTGGAAGATTTAAACTTCATAGAAAAAAAAAATGAGATTTTACAGCTGGCTCAACTCCCAGAAGGCACATAGCTTCTAAAATTAATTGTATCTTTTTATTTCCCCCTTATTCCTATACCTGTTTTTGCATTGTTACTCACCCTGGCAAGATGGTCAAAGGTATGCTTCAGCAGTTCACAACCTGGGGTCTCTAGACCTGTCGGGATCCAGGAAGGGAATTGTGGAGGCTTTGAGCTATTTTCAGTATTTCCTAAAGCTTGATAGAAATTGTATATTATCTGAGATAAGGCACATAGGCTAAATAAAGTGTCAAGTCATTCAGCTTTTCAGCTGTTCCCCATCAGCTCATTGGGTAGCTTTGGTTATAGGCATTGATCTAAAATTGGAACCCATGGGTCATGAGTGCATTTAATAAATAAGAAGGGAGAAACCCTATTAGTTATACAGGTTAGTTGCTCATTAGACAACATATGTTAAGGCATGAGGTCTCTATGGAAAAATAATAAAGGCAGCTCTTGATAGCAAAGCACTTGGAATCCAGGACTAGCTGCTCATAGGCTTCACCCACAAATCCCCTTCACATTAGCATTCCAACTTCACTTAGGGAGATGCCTAAGTGGAGTTGTCAACCACAATAATTCCTTTCCTGTGGCATATTATATATATATATATATATATATATATATATGTGTGTGTGTGTGTGTGTGTGTGTGTGTGTGTGTGTGTGTCTGTATCTGTGTCTGTTGTGGAGGAAAGCCAGGCATATGCTTAGGCAAACACTTTCCAATTCAAAGAACCTTTAAAGGAATTTGGAGGGAGCTGTGTAAATAAGAATTCCAGCAAGAGGCAATGGTTCCTGAAAGTTGTTACCATGCCAGCACTCATATGTTTCTGCATATATGAGATTGTCTTTATAAATACGCATGTATGTTTGCAGGACAGGTCAAGTGGGGGGAGAGAGAGAGAGAGAGAGAGAGAGAGAGAGAGAGAGAGAGAGAGTTGTGTTTTCATGAGTGGAGATTTGAGTATGTTCTGGTGAGGGGACTCACTGGGAAGACATAGAAACCTACGCACTCATATATTTGCATATGGGTACGCAGATAGTGAATGAAGCCCAAGAGTCTAACCACTCAGAGAAACTCTGCCCTAAGCATCTTGTGAACATGAATGCAATGGACAAACTTATGATTTGATAAATTCTAAACCAATGAAGGTTAAATCAAGTTCACCCGAAACAGAACAGCCTGGTGCTGCAGACAGGGGCTGCTAATCTTGTCTTTAAAACCCAGTTGCAAAGATTGGTTGCTTTCCCTTGAGATCATAAAGTAATGGTTCCTGTGTGAGCACTGGCCAGAAGACAGAAGGAAATCTGTCCTAGACAGTGGCCTACAATGAGAGTGATCAGAGACACATAGGAATCCTGGGGATCCTCCTATGGGGAAGAACAGCAAAACACAGTCAAGGACAGAGCCTCCCTCCTACTGGCCTGCAGAGAACACAGGCTGAGGTCTCATAGGCATAGATTCCCCCATCACTTTATACAATGTAAGGTATACACTTTATATAATGGAATGGAACAGAACTTTGAGACACTTTGTTCTGCTGTCAGAAGACCTCTCAAGAACATGGACTCCCTTGTTCCAAGGGCTGAAGATTCACAACCAGGCCTCCATTCTCAGCCGAGGAGAGTTTGAAGTCTCCTGATAGTTTTGTTTTGCTTTCTACTTCCTGCATTAGCTACATCCCACAACATTTAAGGACTTTCATTTGTTACAGCCTATTCGTTCAATTGGCAATCTCTCAATGCATACCATGAGCTCAGAATGCTGGGCCTAAGCTGGAATATTCAAAGCCAGAAAGCATGAATGGGATTCCCTATCCACTGTCCCAGCCCCCAGGCCTGCTTGGTGGCATAGCTCCCTGTACCTGCTAGACTTGTAAGTTCCACTAGACCTGTGAGTTCCCCAACTGCAGCAACCCTTGTCAACCACACCAGCACCCCAGAGCATCCCCAAACCTCTGAGTTCCCTGGCACCAGAGTCCTTTTTATATCATCCCACAATGCCAGGCCTAGCTCAGGTTGCCCAGCCATTGCGCCTCGCGTGCCATTGAAGCCATCACTACACTTCCACACATAGCTGGGGTTGTGGAATCTCTACATCAGCCTAATTAGACTCAGTCAATAGATACATATGTACATTTTCTTGGTTACCACATATTTGAATCACCCCATCCTTCTGATCAAAAATCAATACTAACCTGTCTGCCTACCCACTCACATAACAGCCAACCAGACTACCTCGCCATTCCAAGACTATGTGTCCTGGAACATCAAAGTAGAAGCCTCACCCATCCCGAGCTGAATTGAAATCACCTCTTACACTCCACTCACACAGCAACACAGAGTGGCCTTTAGACTGAACACCAAGTACCAATAGGCTGGGCTGCAACCTGACAAGTTGGAGTAACAGCAAATAAAAGTATAAACACCCACTCAACAAAGACAAGATCAGCTATCTATACCAAGAATCACCAGCCACAGCATAACTCCAGATGCTCAAGTACCAGGTCTTCTCCAGAAATTAGCACCTCTATCATAATGTTTCCTTAGAAAGGCAACTTTTCTAGTCTGCCTTCCATGGATTGCTGTGACAAAGCTCTCTGACCAACACCAACTTGCGGGGGGGGTGGGTTATTTGGCTTATATCTCCAGGGTCAAAGTTCATCAGGGATCCCAAGGTAGAAACTCAGGGTAGGAGCTGAAGCACAGGCCATGGAGGAACACTGCTTCCTGGCTTCTCCCCTGGCCCATGCTCAGCCTGCTTTCTTATACAACACAGAGCAACCTGCCCAGGGGTGGCACCACCCAGAGTGTGCTGGACTCTCCCACATCACTCAAAAATCAAGAACATACCCCATAGACATGGCCACAGGCCAGTCCAATGGAGGCAGTTCCCCAATTGAGGCTCCCTCTACCCAGGTGAATCAAGTTGACAATTACACCTATCCAGCACAATTGGCCTCTTGTCAACTTGACACACAAACACATCACACTATTAAGCCACAACTTCTCCATTTCTTGTCCCAAGATATGATATTAACAATATCATAACATAAGATAATACAACCTTGAAAGTCCTACAGTCCTTAAAAACTCCAAACACTTAAAAGTCCATAGTCTCTTTAAAAAGTCTCTTAACTGTGGACTCCTGTAAAATCCAAAATAAGTACTGTCTTACTTCAAAAGGGAAGGATTGGGCACACCTAAGCTAAACCCAAGTCCAGCAAAGTAGTTCAAACTGGACATCTGGGATTCACTCAAGATTTTCTGGGGTCCAACCGGTTTCTGCAGCTCTACTTCTCTGACTCTGCCATCCACAACACACACAACTCATCTCCCAAGCCCAGGCTGGCTCAATTCCACACCTGCTACTGCCCTTGGTCATGGTCCCATCATTCTGGCATCTACAAAAATGTTGGGTCTCCACTGAAACTGAGGCTGCACATTTACTGGTCTCTCGGAATGCAAAGCCTTAGATTCTCTCCATGACTACTTTTTAATCTTGGGGTTCTTTACTGCAACTGAGGCTGCAGTTTCACCAATGACCTCTCCTGACCTCTCAGGGTGCAAAGCCTCAGCTGCTCTCCGTGACCCCTTCACACTTTCAACACCAGAACCATGTAGGAAACTTACCTATTACCAAGTCCTGCTTCCATCTGTTCACTGACCCTGAAGAAATACTTCCCAGAAGATTTCACCACAGTGATGCTGGTCTCTGGTTACTCACAGCTGATTTTTCAAGCCCCGCTAACCAGCGTCAATTGTCCCAGTAAAGCAAAGGTTTTATTTCAGTGGTTCTGGTCTCTTCTAAATCACAAGTGATTCTTAAGCCCCAGTTGACCAGAAGCCACAGGTTCACAATTCAAGATATCACACAATGGAGGGGAGGGGGTGGGCATGGATTTGATCAAAACACCTTATATGCTTATATGCCTGTATGAAATTATCAATAAATTGTTTTTTTTTAAAGATATCACACAAACAGCTGTGATAGTCTCCACTTTCCTTTGTAGCTTCACAAGTCAGGCCTCCATCATTCACAACTGTTTCAGCATAATCGTTCCAAGCTACACAGCAACAAACTCTAAGCACGCAATAGTTTTTCCAGCCCAAAGTTCCAAAAATTTCCACAATCATCCCCAAAACACTAAGGTCAGGTCTGTCACAGCTATACCCCAGGATCCTGGTACCAATTTCTGTCTTAGTCTGCCTTAGATTGCTATGACAAAACACTCTGACCAATATCAACTTGGGGAAGAAAAGGTTTATTTGGCTTACCTCTACCAGGTCACAGTCCATCAGGGAGCCCAAAGCAGGAACCCAGGGCAGGAACCTGGAGGGAGGAGCTGAAGCACAGGCCATGGAGGAACACAGCTAACTGGCTTGCTCCTCTGGCCCATGCTTAGCCTACTTTCTTATTTAATACAGAATAGCCTGTGAGGGGTGGCACTGCCCACAGTAGGCTGGACCATCCCACATCACTCAAAAATCAAGAAAATACCCCATATACATGGCCACAGACCAGTCCAATGGAGGCAATCCCCCAATTGAGGCTTTCTCTACACAGGTGTGTCAAGTTGACACCAAAGCTATCTATCTAGCACAGCCACCTAGTTGTTGCACAAGACAATGGTTTTAAAATAGTAATATAAAATATGTCATATATTTAAGCACACATTGTATATATTATATACATATGTCCAAAGAACTTAAAGATATGAATAAAAACTGAATGACAATGATAAAAACACAGTTGAATGCAGTATTTAAAACATAAAATTAGAATTTTTTAATTTTTATTTTCTGTGTGTATGAGTGTATTTTCTACATGTATGTAATTGCATCCATGTTCTGTTGTGCAGTACCTGCAGAGGTGAGAAGAGGGCATGGGCAATGGGTCACCTGGAACTGGAGTTACAGATTGTTGTTAACTGCCATGTGAGTGCCAGGAATAGAACCTGCGTTTTCTGAAAGAGCAGTCAGTGTTCTTAACCTCTGAGCCATAGCTCCAGCCTCATAAAATCAAAATTTAATTTAAAAATTTCATGATGAAGATCTAAACTAAAATGAAACTTGGGGCTGGAGAGATGGCTCAGCAGTTAAGAGAACTGGCTATTCTTACAGAGGACCTGGGTTCAATTCCCGGCACCCATATGGTAGCTAGCAATTGTCCATAACTCCAGTTCCAGGTTATCAGATGCCCTCTTCTCACCCCAACAGGCGCTGCACAACACAGGTGCACTTACACACACACAGGCAATGCACTCATGCACACAGAAAATAAAAATAATCAATACAAATATTTGAAAAATAAATAAATAAAACTTGAAAACCTCAAGAAATCAGACAGGAGTTCAGAGGAAAGCCTCACCAATACATTGGATCAAAAGCAAGATAGAATATCAGATCTCAAAGATGAGGTTGAGGAAATGGATCACTCAGTCAAAGAAAATGCTAAAGTAACCCAGGAACAGAATATGCAGGACCTCTGAAACACTATTAAAAATCAAACCTATACCTATTCACAAATCATAGGTATAGAAGAAGCAGAAGAAATCTAGGTCAAAGACACAAAAATATTTTCAAAATAATCCTAGAACATTTCCCAACTTTAAGGAAAGCGATTTCTATCAAGGTGCAAGAGGCTTACAGAACTCCAAGTAGAGAGGACCAAAAAAGAGGCATCCAATACCACATAATAGTCAAAATACTCAAATACTCTGTTTTATGCAAAACAAAGAAAAAGCTTTGAAACACTTTTGAAAGCTGCAACAGAGAAAGACCAAGTCACATATAAAGACAGGTCTATCAGTATAACTGCTGACTTTTCAATGAAGACTGAAAGCCAGAAGGGCTTGGACCAATGTCCTAAAAGTCATGAAAGAACACAGATGCCATTCTAGACTACTATATCCAACAAAACTATAAGTTGTAAACAATAAAAAGAAACTTGCATGATAAAAATAAATTTAAAAAATTTTTGTCCATTAAGCCAGCTCTACAGAGTATATTAGAAGGAACATTTCAGGTTGAAGAGAAAGTTAAACACACCCAAGAGAATAAAAGAAATAAGTAAACAATTCTAGAACAGTTAACCAAAAGAGGTCTAAGGAAGTAATCCTATAATATCAACATAACATCAATTAATAAACACAGGTTATAATAAATACAGGTTATAATAAATATACTCAACACTGTTTAATATTACCTTTCAATATTAATGGTCTCGATTCCCCCAATAAAAAACAGACTAACAGATTGAATAAGAAAACTGATCCATCTTCTCATTCCCTCCAAGAAACACACCTCATCATCAATGATAGACACCACCTTAGGGCAAAAGGGTGGAAAAAGGGAAGAAGGCATAGCTATTCTAATATCAGACAAAATAAACTTCAAATTAAAACTAGTCAGAAGAGATAGGAAGGATTTTTTCATACTCATTTAAATAAAAATACCCTAAGAGGACATTACAACCCCAAACAAGTATGTACCAAACACAGAGGCAGTCAATTTCATAAGAGACATTATTAGATCTAAAATCACAATTTGACTCCAATACAGTGATGGTGAGTGAGTTCAATACCTATCTCTCGCCAATAGACAGGTCATATAGACAAAAACTAAATGTAGAAATCCTGTAGTTAAATTACAACACAAATCAAGTGGACCTAACAGACATTTACAAAATATTTTATTCATATACCAGTGTGCTGGATAGCTTCAGTTATCAACGTGACACACTGGGGTAGAGGTAGCCTCAGTTGGGGAATTTCCTCCATTGGACTGGCCATATCTGTGGGATGTTTTCTTGAATGTTGAGTGATGTGGGAGGGTCTATCCCCCTGTGGATGGTGCCACCTCTGTATTGTATAAGAAAGCAGATTGAAGCTTCCTCATGCAGCAGAAGGCCAGGAACACAAAAGGTTACAAATGCCAAAGCATAGAGATCAAGAATCTGCTGAACGATGGTCCTTGGACAGGACTCCTTTATTAAACTTCATCCACCCAAGGCTCAAGGAGCATCATGGAAGAGGAGGAGGAAAGATTGTAAGAGCCAGTATATGACCATATGGAAACAGTTGTCCTACAAGCACCTGGGAACCTGCTCATATGATTTTATGGCGATGGTGACAGTATACAGAAGTCCCATGAAAACTCAGGCAGACAAACGCTCAGCATAGAACTGGGAAAATGAACAGCAGACCCCAATCTTATCTGAAGAAATATTGGCAACTGATTGCTGCTAGGAAAGAAGAGCTGATCTTCCTAAAACAAGGAATTCTGGATAGGCTGACTAGACCTCAGTGGATGGACTTGCACTGGGGAACCACTGGGGATACTGACAACACAGTGGGCCTTAACAGGGATGACAAAGTATATGTACTCCAGTCGGGGGGCTATGGGAGGGTGCCAGTGGGGATGGGGATATAAAGATGATTAAGATTATTTGAGATATTCTGTATGAAATGAAATACAGAAAAAATTCAATAAAAACATTTTTTTTAAAAGCAAGCAGGTTGAGCAGGGGCCAGGGGAGCAAGCCAGTAAGCAGTGTTTCTTCATGGCCTGCGCTTCAGCTCCTGCCTCTAGGTTCCTGCCCTGAGTTCCTACCTTGGGTTCCCTCAGTGATGAACTGTGATGTGGGAGATGTAAGTCAAATAAACCCTACCATCTTCAAGGCAGTTTTGGTCAGTGTTTTTATCACAGCAATTGAGGGTAAACTAGAACACAAATTGGTACCAGAGAATGGGTTATTTCTGTGACAGACCTGACCCAGTTTTCTGGGGGAAGATTATGGAAGCATTTGGACCTTTGGGCTGGAAAAGACATTGAGTGCTTAGAGCTTAGTGAGCTGTTGTGGATCTTGGAACAGTTCTTCTGAAAGATGTGTAGACAATGGAGGCTCCCTCAACCCAGGTGTGTCAAGTTGACAACTAAAGTGATCCAGCACAACCAGATAACACATTCTTCTCAGCTGCCCATGGAAGTTTCTCCAAACTCAACGACATATTAGGATACAAAGCAAGTATCAACAAATTAATGAAAATTGAAATAGCATCCTCCATTTTATCTGGCCACAAAGAAATAAATCTGGATATCAACAACAATGGAAATGGAGAAAAATACACGAATTCATGTACACTAAATAACACACTATTGGATGAAAATTGAGTGAAGAGAGAAGAAAGAAAGAAATTTTCAAACTGCTAGCATTTAATGAAAATGAAACGAAAATATGCAAAAACTATGGAACACAATGAAGGCAGTCCTAAGAGGAGAGTTTATAGCACTAAGTGCCTATATTCAAAAGCATTAATGCCAGCACTCAGAGGCAGAAGCAAGTGAATCTCTGTGAGATGGAGGCCAACCTGGTTTACATAGCAAGTTCTCGGCCAGCTGGGGCTACAGGAAGACCCTGCCTCAAAAAATAAAATAATAGAGGACTTGAAGTTGGAAGGGGTGTTGTAGGGTGAGGTTAGAGATGGAGGAAGGAATCTGAAAATGATCAAAATACATTGTACGAAATTCTCAAAGTAGTAATAAAAATATTTATAAGTAAAAGAATGTATTAGCGGTATGGAGATGTTGGTGTGGAACTATTGCCCTTTGGTGAGTCCAAAAGACCAAGCTAACCTCTGTAGAGAACTGACTGCCTTCTGAACCTCTCTCTTCCCTCTCCCTCACCCACTTTGAGCCATGCTTCAGACTGATAGAACCTGCTTACTTCCCAACCCTCCTCCCTCTAATACATCCCCCAAATCCTAGACACTCTGATTTCAAGTCCAAATATGACCATGTTGCCCTTTGACTCAAAATATTTTGTCTGAACCAAAAGCACTAAAACTATAGCTTTTCCTGACATGTCAACTCTTAGTTTTGTCTTTGAACTGTGCCTTCCTCGGTGGATGTTGTTGCTTCTAATTGCATTTACAGCACCTTTTGGCACTGTCAAAACAAGTTTCTCCATATGGCTATTAAGGATTAGCTAAGGAAAGAGAATCTGAAAACAGATGATAATTTGTTAGCTACATTTCCTTCTAACATTTTTTAATTATGCTGTTTAATTTTTCCTCAGTCTGAAATTTACATTTATGAAGTTTTTTTTCAAAGATAGGGAGCAATTGTCTCTGCTCCATTCACCCTTTTCTCACTGATTTAAAGATGCTAAGTCTGTTACACAAAGAAAGTCCACACAGTCTTTCAAAGATCTTACCATCTTAGTCAACTGATATATTTATTTATTTAAAATGTTTTATTTATTTTTATTTTATGTGTACGTGTGTAGTGCTTACATGTATGTAAGTGTACTCATGTTGTACATTGCTCATAGAGGTCAGAAGAACACGTTGGATTCCCCCAGAACCAGAGTTACAGACAGATTTTAGCGACCATGTGGGTGCTGAGAATTGAACAAAGATCCCCTGCAAGAGCAGCAAGTGCTCTTAACTGTTGAGCCATCTCTCCAGCCCCATATTTATCTATTTTAATTACAGGGAAATGATAGCTGCTGTGCAACTATGCCCCAGCATCTTCTTTTTAAAGTTCATGACGTAAGTTTTTTTACATTGTTTTAAAACTTAAAAGTATACTTCCTGATACATAAAAATATCTGAAATTAAATTTTTTATATTTATAAATAAAGTTTTCCTGGAACACAGCCACCCTCATCAGTTACATATTACATATGACAGATTTCCTGTGGCAGAATGAGATTGATGCAACATAAACTATATGACTCAAGAAACTGAAAATAATTTGTTGTGTATGCAGATAAAAATGGCTTATGCCTGATCTATTCCAAAATCAACATAGCAGTGTTTAGTTACTCTAGGCTTGTGTTTGTTTGTTTGTTTGTTTGTTTGTTTGTTTGTTTGGGGTTTGGGGAAATTGTGTTTTGTTTCTTAGTTTTGATGTTTTTGAGAAAGTCTCCCTGTAGCCCCAGCTGGTGTGGAACTTGCTAACAACAGCCTAGCATTGATCTCAGAGAGATTTGCCTGCCTCTGCCTCCCGAGTGCTGGAATTAAAGGCATGCATCATGAATTAACCTAGTTTTATAAGTTTCTGAAACCTACTAAGTGGGGAAGATTGTATTTTGTGGGATCTAAACTCAATATAAATAGGAAGGTCCTCTTTTTATTTGATT
Organism: Nannospalax galili; assembly: GCF_000622305.1. NCBI lineage: Eukaryota > Metazoa > Chordata > Mammalia > Rodentia > Spalacidae > Nannospalax > Nannospalax galili. The sequence goes on along the minus strand of NW_008355474.1, from coordinate 3,440,259 downwards.
TTAAAAAGCAGTTTATTTTTTCAGTTTTTTATTGATTTTTGTGTGTGTATGTGTATTTCATACAGAACATCCCAAACAATCTTATTCATCTTTATACCTGCATCCCAAATGGCACCTTTCCATAGCCTCCCCAACCCCACTGGAGCCCATATACTCTGTCATCCCTGATATTGTCCACTGTGTTGTCAGTGCCCCCAGCCATTCCCCAGTGCTAGTCCATCCACTGAGTCTAGATAGTCAGCTTATCTAGAGTCCCTTGTTTTAGGAAAATCAGCTCTTCCTCACCTAACAACAATCAGTTACCAACATTCCTTTAGATAAGATTGGGGTCTGCTGTTCATTTTCCCAGTTCTATGCTGGGTTTCTGTCTGGGAGTCGCTTGGGCCACCCTGGTCAACAATTCAAAGAAAGGTATCTCCTGTCTGGCATTGTTTTTTGTTATGTAGCCTTCTATACACATGGACTCCTAAAGAATTGTATTGATCCCTTTAATCTTTGGTTACACTTTCCTTTTGGGTGTTTAAGACTACACAGTTGGCCCAAATAAACCAATTTATTTTTACTCTTAAGGTTGTTTGAGTATCTCTTCCTCGGGGGTCACATGGGCTTTGGAGGAGCCCCTGGCTCCTTTCTTTTACCAGTTCCATCTATGTGAAGACAAGTCAAAGGTCCTGCTCAACTATGGCTGACTTCACTTGGAAGCCTGGAGAAAATGTTTTCTCGGTATTGATCCTCCTCTTTATAGAATGGACACTGGTTCAAGTCCATCTGGTAGGGTCTCCAGGCCTCCCTGAACAAGAAGAGAGGGGACTCGCCACAGTTACAGAACATTTTGAGGGATCCTCCATAGTCCCCTGGAACTTAGTTGACCTTGGAGGGTAAGGAGCAAAAATTTTCCTTTAAGTCGCTCTGACTAGATTAGTATAGGCCTCAAAGTGTGGCTGTTAAACATCCAAGAAGGTTAGTTCTGCCATTGTGGTACTTTTAATTACTGTGTGCTATGTAGATAAAGCTTGGGCAAAAACCAAACATTCTCAGATAAACCTTGACTAGACATATATTTTGTTTCTTGAACTAGTTGTATGTATAATTTGTCAGTAGGTTGTTGAACTACTATGGTTCCATCTGGTTTTTTAAAACTAGCCAGGCATTATTTATCTCTCTTTCTGTCTAACCAGGAAGGTCCCCCTTTTAAAGATAATATATTTACTCTTTGAGAATGCATGCATACAATGTATTTTGGTTATATTCACCTCCAACTTTTTCTTCTAACTCCTTCCAGATCCTCCTCCCACACCTCACTCCCAAATTGATACCCTCTTCATGTATATAATCCACAGAATCCAATTTTTGTAGCACATATACTCATGGGTGTGAGACCATCCACTGAAGCCATGAGAGAAGAGTTGTGATATAGATGTCCATTTATAACACAGTACTCCACAGATACTTTTTCTCTGCACTTTAACCTTCTCTGAGTTTCTGTCTTAACCACCATCTACTGAACAAAGATATTTCTCTGATGAGGTCTGAGAGTTGCACTAAAGATATATAGCTATTTAGAGAGAAGTTTGAAACTATGTCCATTAAGCAAAATAATAGTAGTAGGTTTACCCTTACGGCCTATGAGATGCCCAGCCATAAGTCCTTGATCAGATTTACAATAGGCATGCATATGTTTCCTCCTGTTGAATAGACCTTAAATTGAATCAGAAAGTAGCTGGTTACCCACATAACATTTTTACCATTATTGTATCAGTGGGCATATCTTGTCAGGCAGGTTGTTGTTGTAGTTTGAAGGGCTCATTGCTTTTTAAAACTGTTGACAACATTTTTCCTCCAATAGCCTATAATAGCACCTTCTGGCACTATGAAAGCTAGTGAGCAAGGAGCAAGCTTCCCTATCTATACCATCTTGATTTCTACATGTCCTATAACCAAAGTACATGGTGTCTTCAGCAAGAAGATCTTCAAGTTTTGGTGGGAAGTCAAGAGCAAAAGCTATAGCCTGTATTGTTTGAGGGTCTCTGAGACAACCCTGATCAAGTGCCAAGGTACCCCATACTTGGCCCTGGGTTTTTCATTTGAAAAACTATTGCTTCTGGGGGGAGCAGTATCCCCTGTGTAAGGCACCTAGAATTAAACTCTTTGGTATGCGAATATACATATGAATCTTATAAAATAGTAGTTTTCCATATGACTTTCCCATACATTCTCAGTGTTACTTATTCCTCCCCAACCCTCTTGGGCCCTACTCTTCCATCCCCTTCCCATTTAAACTTTCTTCTACTTTCCCCATGGTATCACCTGTGTTCTATTATTCCTCCCCCTTCTTTTTAAAGTCTTTCTCCCTCCAAAGGTCTTCTTGAAAAACTTGTCAGAAAATAGCAGAAAAATGGGCATAAAGGTGAATATTTACTGTGAATTAGGAAAACGATTACAAGTTGGACATTTTAGAGTTTGCAGTCAGGTATGATGGCACATGCCATTAATCCCAAGGCAGAGGTAGGAGGATCTCTGTGACTTCAAGGCCAGCCTGGTCTACATAGCAAGCTCCAGGTCAGCTGGGTTCACAGGGAGACCCTATCTTAAAAAACTTTTTTTAAAGAATTTTTAAATACTACAAGGAAAACAAAGTCCAGAAACAATAATATCATTTACTCACCTGACTTTGTGATCTTTCTCCTCCATTTTGGCATTACATATACTTTCTCACTTTCTTTACATGAAAACACCTTGCTAATATTTTCTTCAGAAAGAATAAACAAAGTTATTCAGACTTCCCTGTAGCACAGATAATTAAAATTTAGATTTTTCTTATTGATAACTTTTAAAAGTGTCTTTTAGGACCACCCCTCATTACTGGAAATGTCAGGCAGAAGTCTGAGATTCTGAAAAAAAAAAACCCTAAAAACTCTCACCAATTTCACTCATCCCTGAGCAGTGAAGTTTCAGTGTATTTCAAGTTTTCATGTGCTGTCATGACTCTGTGACCCTTTGAACTCATAGCACCTGCTACCCAGTTTCATGCCAATATAATAATTTTTTTCTTCTGACCTCTTTCCCTATTTATCAATAAATAAATTTTCTGGGCATGGTGATACATTCTTGAAGTCCTAGCATGTAGAGAAGGCAGAAAGTTCATACCAAGTTCATAGACAGTTTTGCCTACAGGGAGAGTTCTGGGAATTCCTGGAGATCTTATCCTCCACAATTTAGATGGGTAGACAGATTTTAGATATATGATAGGTAGGTAGGCAGATAGATAGATAATAGATAGATAGATAGATAGATAGATAGATAGATAGATAGATTATAGGATAGATAGATAGATAGATAGATAGATAGATAGATAGATAGATAGATAGATAGATAGATAGATAGATAGATAGATAGATAGATAGATAGATAGATAGATAGATAGATAGATAGATAGATAGATAGATAGATAGATAGATAGATAGATAGATAGATAGATAGATAGATAGATAGATAGATAGATAGATAGATAGATAGATAGATAGATAGATAGATAGACAAAGAAGCCTCAGAACAAAGTCTCAAGACTTCAGTCCAGAAAGGTAGGGGAAGAACGGCAAGATGTTAGTGAGCACATGAAACTGAAATGGGCTACAGAGATGGCTCAGTGCTTAAGAGCACCGCCTGCTCCTGAGGAGGACCCAGGTTCAGTTTCTAGCACCCAAGTGGCAGTTAACAACCATCCATAACTCCAGTTGCAGGGGATCCGACACCTTCTTCTGACCTCCACAGCACTGCATGACATGGGTGCACTTACATACATACATACATATACACATACATGCAGGCAATACACTCATACACATAAAATGAAAATAATAAAAATAATTTTTTAAAAAGTTTCAAAAGAAGCTACACTTCAGTTCTGTTTAGATCAATAGCCTATAGTTTCTTTCATTGAATGATCACAAAACTTCTTTCCAAATTGCAGGTTTGAAAGTGTCTTCAAGCTCTATCAACTTAGTAAATAAATCTTGAATCTCATTCGTTTAAGAGTTTCTTACTTGAAAATGAATTTTAAAGTATAGGAACTAGGACTGGAGAGATGGCTCAGTGGGTTGAGTGCTTGCCACACAAGCATGACCTGAGTCCTGAGTTTGGATCCTAGCTCTCATATTTTGAAGAAGCCAGGCGTTGTAATGTGTACAGGTAACCCCAGAACTGTGAGATAGGGTGCAGAAGGCACCCTGAAGATCAATGGCCAAATGCCCAGATAAATTACTGAGTTCTAGGTTCAGAGAGAAATCTTGTCTTACAAAATACAAGTAGAATATCATCTGGAAAAGACAACAATGATCTCTGGACTTCACATGCTGGTACACAAACATGCACATACAGACACAATAACAAATGTGTACACTACACATAGCACAATATACAAACATAGCACATTATTCACACACATAGAATCCTGGAAATATCAGTAGAACTGTATTATAAACTTTACCTGTTCTAGCTAAGGAAAAGTTGAAGAAGACAAGTGGGGCTCAATTACTGCTGTCTGATTTGGTGATCACTCAACCTTCAACAGTGGACACTGGACCTTCCAGCCCACTGTGAACTGTTCTGTGGCCTCTCCACCCACCCTGGACAAAAGTCAAGATTAAAACAAAAAGAGAGATGCCATTATAAATTCTTATTTAGACCATTTTTACAAAAACATATGTTCATTCAGTACAGAGTTAGCTCATCTCAGAGCCTGGGCCAGGGAGTCACGGATTCAAGCTTCATTGGCTTTCTAAGATATCTCAATATGCTTATGTTTCATATTTCCCCTTGACATCCAATTTCAAGTTTACCTTGGCTCTCTACTTCCCCGTTTTCTGTGCCCTTGAGAATCAGATTGTCAAGGTCCATGGAAAATCGTGTCAGATTTTAATGTGATTGGATTGAAATTATAGGCAAGCTTGAGTTTTCTTCTCATCCGTCGTTCCTGTCCTGGCTGAGTCTTTGTTTCTTTGGGTTTTGTTGCTGGGTTTTTTTGTTTGTTTGTTTTGTTTTCTTTCACTCTGTTTTCTTTTCTTTCTTTGTTTTGGTTTTTGTTGTTGTTGTTGTTTTTTGAGACAATGTCCTTCTCTTCAGTGGAGAGGGCCTCGAACTTGTGATACTCCAGCTTTAGGATCCACCGCAACCCCCAGCTACACTGATCCTACCCGTCATTCCTTCAGGCCTTTTTATGTACGTCCATATGGTTCTGCCGATCTCGAAATACAGATTTGGCACATACTTTTCTCTCTGCTGCCTGTTTGTGCCTGTTGATTTTGAGTTATGTCATGACTGCACTTGTTAGTTCTGATATCTGACAATAGTCTAGGTAGAAGATTATATTGTCTGCAGTGAAATGGATATTTTTGTCTCTGCTTTTCCCATATTTAAACCTTTTCTTTATTTTCCTTGTCTTAGTTCATTAAATACACTCCCAAGCACAGTGCTAATGTGTGCAACAGATACCTTCACCTCATAAGAGGAATTGTTGTGTGTTTCAGGTTTTCTAAGAAGGTTCTATACATTACATGGAATTTATTTGTTTGGGATAGATGCTGAATAAGAATAAGGACCATATCTCATGTGACTTGGGATTAGCAAATAATTCACCCCTTTCTGTTAGTGTAATGATTTACATAAATAATGACTTTGTGTTTTCTTTCTTTTCTTGGCAAATATAGATTAACTTTTAATGCACGGTTGGAATAAATTTGATAATGTATCATTGAATGTTTGTGTCATTTTCACAAATGAGACTGAACTACTTTCTTTTACTCTTCTGTTATTTTTTTGTCTTCTTTTTCATGGGCTATCCTTATTAAGCTTGGGTATTAAGATGAAACAGCCTCTTAAATGAGGTGTCTGAATTTCTACATTTTTATGACTAGAATAATAGAAATTATCTTCCCTTTAAAAGTTTGCAATAACATCTGAAAAGTTGTCTATACCCCCTGTCATTTGTTATGGATAAGTGTCTTACTATCTTTAATCTTCTTTTTATATGTACCAGTCTGTTTGTGCTTCCTAGTTTATAGGCCAATTGAGGTAATGTATATTTTCTTGAAAAAATAACATACTGCATCTATATTTACAGCACGATTTGTACTAATTTGTATTTTTTCAATTCCTTCATTGCTATGTTCCCTTTTTAATTCAAAATTTCTTATGTCATATCTCATCTTTCATTAAGTAAACTTGCCAAGGATTTATTTTACTGCTCTTTTTATGAAACGGCTTTGGGTTTTATTAATCCAAGTTACTTTTTCTGTTGTTTGTGCTTTTTTTCATTACTTTATTACTACACAATGGGAAGAGATTTGAATTAGCAAAGATATAATATTAGAATAGAAAACATAAGAGAGAGAGACATCCCAAATTATGTGCAAAGAAAATTCAGCATCCATTCACATGATAACTCACAGAAAACTAGGACCAGAAAGGAAAATCTTTGATCTAGTAAAGAATTTCTAGGAAACAACCAACAGTGTCACATTTACCGGTAAGGTCATGACTATGCTATCCTTAGATCAGAAGTAAGGAAAAGGAAAGTATTTCTTCATCACATCGTGTTAAGCATTGTAGCCTTGCTCTTTAGTAAACAACAACAACAAAAATTAAAAGCATAAGAACGGCAAAAAATGTTAAAATGCCATGATTTGTAGATGACATGATTGTTTACATTAAAAGTCTCAAGGAATCTGCAAACCAATTAATAAAATGATGTTAATTTAGTAAGATCATATAATAAAAGGTAGTATGTAACAATCAATTGCTTATATTCTAAATGTAAATAATTAGACAATGAAATATAAAATTCCAATTGCAAATACAACAAAATATGTAAAAATATTTAGTAATGAACTTTAAGTTTATTTATAAGACCTAAAAAATAAACACAAAAATTGAGAATTACTGAAGAGGTTTTAAGTAATTAAGAGACATATAATGCCATGTTTTAAAAGATCAGTATTACTAAGATTCTGTTTCTCCTCGTATTAATCTGTAAGTATAATTCCCACTCAAATTCCTAGCAAGCTGTTTCTAGAAATGAACAAGCTGAATCTAAAATTTGAATCAAAAAAAATTTTAAACCTGGAATATTCCAAAGTAATCCTGAAACAAAATACTGAAATACTTGTTTCTACTGATTTCAAAACATATATAATAGAATGCCTGAAATCAGTGGGAGGTATGGGGGGTATAGATGGGGGAGGGAGTCTAAACTATGATTAAGAGGTATTGTATAAAATGAAAAAACATCAATAAACATATACATTGAGGTAAAAAGAAGCTGAAATGAAGGAGAAAATGTGGAAAAAAAAACACTTTAAAACATCTATAATCAAGATCCTGTGGCAGAGTGGATGCTAGAGGATTTGGATATGTATATGAAAAGGAAGAGTAATGAGCCTCTATCCATACCCTGTCAGAGGACAGATCAGAAAGCCCAAAGTCATACATTTTACTCCATTGTTACTTGATTGTTGACAAAAGCATCAAAACAATTTTTTTTAATTTTTACAAAAACTTTATTGAGAATATCATACATGCATATAAGGCATTCTGATCAAATCCATGCCCACTCCCTCCCCTCCAACATTCCCCCCCTCTGAAGAGGTAACCCTAAAATATTTTAAAGATCAGATTCAAGCTCTCAAATACTTTTGACATTTTGGGCCTTTGGAACAGAGTATGTTGCTAACCGTCCCAAGGACATTTTTGACTTTTAGCCAAGAAACTGGCTACATTTACATGGGGTCTTTTTTACCCTAACTGCCTAGCCAATTCCTACCTCCTATGCTTATCATGCCATCCTCTGAAGGGGTTACCCAAATTGTCAATAGGGAATAGGGACACAGACTGCTCTGGCTTCTTCCATGCTGAACAGGGACACAGGGTGAGGCAATTGGTGTACCCCTTCAGTATGTCTATCTAAAAGACTCCCAAATTTCATAACTCTTTTCTCTAAGGAGAAAAGAAAGTCCTTGAATCCTGAATAGGAGATGTGAAAGAGATGTAAAGGCAAGAGTAATTGGCATTACAAGTTCTAGACAGGGAACTAGAAACAAGTCAGAACAGGACAATTTTCAAATGTTCATGAGAGTTCATTGGAGTTACTTGATAAGGGCTTCCAAAAACATCCCTCTATTGGGTTCTTCCTCATTTTTCTTTTGTCTTCCAAGGCTGAACTAGTTGGCTGGGAAGAGTGGCTGGATACTCAGGTGAGGGTCCAGTGACCCTGCTTGGCACTCCTTTAATGAATGAGCACAACTATCAACAAGCCCAATTGTGACTATGTTTAGCGATCAGGCTCAGCTGAATTCATGATAATGGTAGTTATTTCATGCAGAAGGGACTGCTGTATAGCATCATCTCATTAGAAGTATCTGGAATTTAAAAGGATTTGGTGCTAGGAGCCACATATGAGGGAGAACATACATCGTTTGTTTTTCTGAGTCTTTGTTACTTTACTTAGTATAACAGTTTCTAGGGCCATCCATTTACTTGCAAATTTTATTATTTCATCTTTCTTTACTGCTGAGTAGAACTACATTGTGTAAATATACCACATTTTTGTTAACCACTCGTCAGTTGAGGGACACTTAGGTTGCTTCCATCTCTTAGCTATTGTGAAAAGAGCAGCAACAAACATGGTTGTACAAGTGTATCTACAATAAAATGAGTCCTTTGGGTATATGCCAAGGAGTGGTACAACTGGGTCATATGGTAGGTTCATTTTTAGATTTTTAAGAGCTCTCCACACTGTTTTCCATAGAGGCTGCATGAGTTTGCAATCCAACCAGCAGTGAATGAGCATTCCCCTTTCTCCACATCCTCACCAGCATTGGTATCATATGTTCTCTTGATCCCAGCCAGTCTGATTGGGGTAAGGTGATACCTTAGGGTGGTTCTAGTTTTCATTTCTCTAATTACTAACAATGTTGAACACTTTTTGAGATGTTTCTTAGCAATCTTTATTTCTTCCTTTGAGAACCCTCTGTTTAGATCTTTAGCTCATCGTTTAATTGGGTCATTTGGTTTCTTGATTCTTTGCTCTTTGAGTTCTTTATATATTCTGGATGTTAAACCTCTGTCAGATGTGTCAGTGGTGAAGATGTTTTCCCATTCTGTGGGTTTTCTCTTCACTTTTTTTGTTTCTTTTGCTGTACAGAAGCTTTTTAGTTTAGTGAAGTCCCACTTATTGATTGCTGACCTTAATCCCTGAGCAACTTCTGTCTGTTTAGAAAATCCTTTCCTACACCTATATCCTGTAAGTTACTGCCAATATTTTCTTCTGATAGTTTCAGGGTTTCCAATTTCACATTGAGGTCTTTGATCCATTTGGAGTTGACTTTTGTGCAAGGCAAAAGATAAAGATCTAGTTACATTCTTCTACAGGTAGAGATCAAGTTTTGCCAGCACTATTTGTTGAAGATGCTCTCTTTCCTCCATTGTGTGTTCTTGGAACCTTTGTGAAATATCAGGTGGCTGAAATTGCATGTACTCAGGTTTGGATTTTCAATGATGTTCCAATGATCTATGTGTCTGTTTTGTGCCAGTACCATGCTGTTTTTATGACTATGCTCTGTAGTATACTTTGAGATCTGGTATAGTAATCCATCCAGCATTGTTCTTTGTGCTCAGGGTTGCTTTGGCTATCCGGGGTCTTCTGTGCCTCCATATGAATTTAAGGATGGATTTTTCTAATTCTGTGAAGTATGTTAAGGGGATTTTAATTGGGATTGCATTGAATCTATATATTGATTTTGGTAGGATGGTCATTTTAACAATATTAATTCTTCCAATCCATGAACATGGGAGGTCCTTCCACACCTGGTGTCTTTCTCAGTCCCATTATTTATGATTTAAAATTTTCATTGTAGAGATCTTTGGTGTCTTTGCTCAGATTTATTACAAGATATTTTAAATTTTTTGCAGCAATTGTGAATGGGAGCATTTCCCTGTATTTTTTCTCCAATTGCTTGTTATTGGTATATAGAAAGGCTACCAGTTTTTGTAGATTGATTTTATAACCTGCCACTATACTGGAAGTATTGATCAGTTCTAGGAGTTTTCTGGTGGAAATTTTGGGATCTCTTGGGTATAATATCATATCATCTGCATAGCTTGACCTCTTCTTTCCAATTAGTACTCCTTTAATTTCCTTCTCTTGTCTTATTGCTCTAGCAAGAGTTTCAAGCACTATGTTGAAAAGGAGTGGAGATAGTGGACATCCTTGTCTGGTTCCTGGTTTTAATGGGAGTGCTTCCAGTTTTTCTCCATTTAGAATAATGTTGCCTGTGGGTTTGTTGTATATAGCTTTAATTATGTTGAGGTATGTTCCCTCCAGTCCAATTCCTTCTAGGGCTTTGGACGTAAATGCATGCTGAAGTTTATCAAAGGCCTTTTCTTCATCTATTGAGATGACAATGTAATTTTTGAGTCCATTTATATGATTAATAAAGTTTATTGACTTGCATATATTGAATCATCCCTGAATCTCTGGGATAAAGCCTACTTGATCATGGAGAATGATCTTTTCGATGTGTGTCTGTATGCAGTTTGCAAGTATTCTGTTGAGAATTTTTGATTCTATATTCATTAAGGGTATGGGTTTATAGTTTTGGTTTTTTTTTTTGGTTTTTAGTTTTCTTTTTTGGTTGTATCTTTACCAGGCTTTGGGTATTAGAGTGATGCTGGCTTCATAGAAGGAATTTGGAAGCTCTCACTCTCTTTCTATCATTTTGAATAATTTAAGTAGTATTGGTTGGAGGTTTTCTTTAAATGTCTGGTAGAATTCTGCTGTAAATCCATCTGGGCCTTGGCTTTTTTCAGTTGAGAGGCTTTGTATTACTGTTTCAATTTCCTTACATGTTATGGGTATGTTTAAACTGTTGATCTCTTCTTATTTTAACTTTGGAGGTTCCCATGATTTCAGATATCTGTCCATTTCTTTTAGACTTTCAGATTTAGTAGCATATATGTTTTTAAAATATTCCCTTATAATGATTTGGATCTTTGGGGTGTGTGTTATAATTTTTCCCCTTTCCTCTCTGATTTTGTTGATTTTGATTTGCTCTTTCTTTCTTTTGGTTAACTGGGCAAAGGGTTTGTCTATCTTGTTTAGCTTCTCAAAGAACCAGCTCTTGGATTCATTGATTCTTTGTATTCTTTTCTTTGTTTCTATTTCATTAATTTATGCTCTGATCTTTGTTATTTCTTCTCCTCTGCTGGATTTGGGTTTCATTTGTTCTTGCCTTTCCAATGTCGTGAGTTGCAGTGTTAGGTCATTTATTTGGGCTCTTTCTAATCTTTTTTTTTGTCTAATTTTTTAATGTAGGCACTTAGAGCTATAAACTTCCCTCTTAGAACTGCTTTTAATGTGTCCCAGAGGTTGTGTTGTGTTGTAGTGTCCTTTTTGTTAAATTCCAGGAATTCTTTTATTTCTTTCTTAATTTCTCCATTGACCCACTAATTGTTTAGGAGTGTGTTGTTTAATTTCCATGAGTTCATGTAGTGACTAGGGCTTCATCCAGTGTTGATTTGAGCTTTATTTCTTTGTGGTCCAATAGAATGTATGGAATTATTTCAATATATTTGCATTTGTTGAGGTTTGTTTTTTGGCCCAGTATGTGGTCAATTTTTGAAAAAGGTCCATGGGGTGCTGAGTAGAAAGTGTATTCTTTGGTGTTTGGGTGGAATAATCAAAAGACATCTGTTAGGTCCATTTGATGTATGGTATCATTTAATTCAGACATCTCTCTGTTTATTCTTTGTCCACTTGACCTATCTATCTAATGGAGACAGTGGGGTATTGACGTCCCCTACTGAGTTGGGGTTAATCTATGTCTTAAAGTCCTATAACGTTGTTTTTATGAATTTGGATGCACCAGAATTTAGTGTATATATGTTAAAGATAGTAATATCTTCTTGGTTACCTGTTCCTTTGATCAGAGTGAAGTGACCCTCCTTATCTCTTCTGATTAGTTTTACTTTAAAGTCTGTTTTGTCAGACATTAGAATTGCAACACCTGCTTTTTTCTTAGTGTCATTTGCTTGGAATATTCTTTTCCATTGTTTTACCTTAAGGTAGTGCCTGTCCTTGAAGGTGAGACAGGTTTCTTATAAACGACAAAGAGATGGATTTTGTTTCTTAATCCATTCAGTTAGCCTGTGTCTTTTGACTGGGGAGTTCAGTCCATTAATATTTAAGGTTACTTTTGAAAGATGTGTATTGGTTGCCCTCAGTTTGATTGCTTTTTGTGTTCTTTGCCTAATTTTGTGTTTCCTCAATTTTACCTTTATTTATTTTCTTTCGTTGCCCCTGGGGTATAGTTGTTCCTTTTTGCTGGGTAAAGTATTCTGGGCTGGCATCTATTGTCATGTAGAACTGAAAATACCTTGGTCTAGGCTCTTCTGGCTTTCAAAGTTTGCATTGATAAGTCAGCTGTAATTCTGATATGCTTTCCTTTGTATGTGACTTGTTGTTTTTCTTTTGCTGCTTTCAGTATTCTCTCTTTGTTCTGTACATTTAGTGTTTTTACTATGATATGACATGAGGAGTTTCTTTTCTGATCCTGTCTATTTGGTGGTCTATGCCCTTCCTGTATTTGTATGGGGATGTCTTTCCTTAATTTTGGGTAATCTCTTCTACAATCTTAAGATGTGGTCAACACCATGAACCTGAAATTCTTCTCCTTCCCCTATTCCTATGATCTGTAGATTTTGCCTTTTCATGCTGTCCCACATCTCTTGCATATTCCATTCCTGTGTTTTTTTTTAAGTTTTCCATAATCATCGCTTGAGTGGTCCAGATCTTCAACTTTACTTTATCCACCAGTGTTGATATTCTGTTTTCCATTTCATCCATCCTAGAGGTGATGCTTTCCCCTGTTGTTTCAAGCTGGCTTATGGAGTTTTGCACTTCCTTCTTCATTTCTGCCTGAGTTTTCTTCAATGTTTCTATCTCTTTTGTGAATTCATTCAGAAGTTTATCCCTATATTCTTTTAGCACTTTGGTTTGTCTGTTTGTGTGTTCTTTAAATTCATTGACTTCCTTGATCATGTCTATGATTCTTTTAAATTCAGTGTCCTGGGTTATCTCTAGGGAGTTCTCCTTGTAGAACTCTGCTACAGGATTGGTGAGCTTTGATGGGGATGTAGTGTTTTGGCTTTCCATTTTATTATTCTTTTGTTGTGGTTTTGGCCTGTGAATGTCTTTTGTTGTTTATGATTCTGATATGAGAATTAAGTTGAAGTGTGCTTCTGTTTGCACTATCTGGGTGCCTAGATCCTTTCTTTATTGGTTATATAAAGCTGGTTGGTACAAGGTTCAGGTTTTCTCAGGTTTATTTTGGAGGGAACTGATGGCTTCAGTTCAGCTATTCAGGGGTACTCACAGAAGCCCAATTCAGATTCCAGTCAGGTACACTCAGGCTTCCTTCACGGTGTGGAGGCAGGATCCAGGCACTTTCAGGCAGTCCTGTGCATTGTCAACCCTATGCCAGAGGGAGGCCAGAAGGGGGCCAGAACTCCACACTCTCTGGTGGTCTGCTGAGATCCCAGCCTTAGCCTACCAAAGCCAGATCTGCCCTGGGGCCTTGGGAGGGGCCTCACAAAATCTCGGGTATGGGGATGGTATGGTGCAATTAGGGGAAGCTCACCACCAGTGAAGGCAGGATCCAGGGGCTGTCAGGCAGTCCCCTGGTTCTCAGGGCCTCTGGTAGTTGGAGGCCAGAGGGAAGCCAGAACCTGGCACTCTCTGGCAGCCTGATGAGCTCCAACACATCAAAAAAATTTAATGGGAAATATCATTTAAATAAAATGCTACCAAACTAACAGATACCCATATTTAAAAAAAAACAAAAAACCTCAACTCCTGACTCACACAAATACAAAAATTCGTTGAAGATTTATCATGGATATAAAGTGATAAAAGGAAAAGGAAAAGATAAAATGATTATGCTGTTGGAGAAAAACAAAAGAAAAGATTAGAAAGTAGATGGAAGTTTCTTAGCAGAAAACAGTTGTCATTCAAGAAAAATAATAATTGAGGTTTTATCATAGTTAAATTTTTTCTTGCCATAAGATACTATTTGGGAAATGCTTAGACAAGCTACAGCTTTCAAGAAAGTATTCATAAATCATGTATCTGTCTATGGACTGTCATCCCAAAAACAAAGACCTCTGCAACAAATAATGAGATGAATAACTCATTAGAATGTGGGCAAGAGATTTGAATAGATATTTTACAAAATAAGATGTATGTATAAGCAAAAATTTTTAAAAAACAGGTTAAAAAATCATTAGGCATCAGAAAAGTGCAAATTAAAATCATAATTAGATGCACTATATACATGAAGAAAAGATTATAATTAAAAAGATGGACAATACCAAATACTTGCAAGATTGCATAACATTTGGCAGTCTTGTGCTACCTTAGAGAGAATATCTAATGGTGCAAATCTTTGGGAAATGGTCTTTGACTTTCTTATGAACATATAGCTTCTTTATGACTCAGTATTTTTACTACCAGGCATTTATCTAAGACTTGTGGAAATACATATATATATGGCAAGACTTGTACAATCATAGTCATGTGCTTCTATTCATAATAATCCCTAAGTGGAACCAGGTGTCCATCACAGAAAATGAATAAATATAAGGCAATATGCAGCTATATCTACACATTGAAATAATGCTTTGCAATAAAAAGGAATGTGTATACCACAATGTCATGAAAGAATCTCAAAAACATTATTCTGATTGATAAGTATCTTATGCCAGAATCCGTACTGTAAGGTTTCTTTTGTTTGAATTCCAAGAATGGACACAATTAATCTACAGTATGAAAACTATCTAAATTTGCCTTTATAGTATGGAAAGTAGGAGCAATGACTGACTGACAGAACATTCTAAGTTAATGACTAGGTTCAGTATCTTTATTCGGAATTTGAGCTATGCAAATATTTGCATTTATCAAAGTCCATGTACTTCCAGATTGGTGCATTTCATTGTAGGTAAATTTGATTTCAGAAGATAAAAACACTTCAAACAAATACTGAACTAGAAATCATGACATAAATGCTGAAACATTTATGGAAGCATATACTGACATTGCACTTAACTTTGAAATGCAGCACAAATGGAATCGATTCAGGGGAATGTAAAAGTAGACAGAAATTTGATAAAGTAAATATTAAAATGTTAATGGTATGCACTGAATGGTATGTGTATATATATGCTTGTTTTTTTCAAAATTGAAACTGTTATATGGTTGAAATTTTTCATAATAAAATTCCAAAAAATTGAAATGCCCAAATCTTCAAACTTCCCATGTTTGAATCTTGTAGATGTCCCAGCTACATCAATTTAGCTTGAACCGTCCCTACAAATGAAAGCAGAGATACCTGCCTGTTTCCAAAGTCATAATAAATTCAAACAAAAGGGTCTCTTCCTTTGCATGCCCTTTGCCTTTGTAAAGTGAGAATACACTAGTTAGTTCTAATGCTTAAGCGTTCACTTATGCCTTCAAATTTATGAGAAGGATGGTTGAGAAAAACTGAGAATTGGATGTATTTGGAACTTGACAAATGCCTTTCTGTCAACAATAAAAGGAAAAGCTAGAACCTGGGATATTATATACTTTGACAGAACTAGTCAATTATAGTTTTCAGAAGTAATAACTTATAGTCAGTTTAAAAAATCAGCTGTACATAGAGAGCCAAAGTTTACCTCCAATCCATCTATTAATGCTCCCTGGCTGAGCAACCCCTTCTCGGAGATAAAAGTCTTTGTAAAAGGATTCTCTGCAGCTCTGATCTGGAGATTCTGGCAGGCAGACTGCAGGTAAAAATCACACTGAGAGAGAAACATGATGCTGAGTGAGGAGTTGAGAGCCAATGAGCCTTAGGTCACCACAAAGTTGACTTCAAAGCTTCTCTAACACAATTTTTTTGTTGCTATTGCTTTGAGCCCCTGTGTCACAGACTTTTTTCAGTTCCAGGGTCAGGCACATGGCTCATCTGGTGGAAAAGCAGCCTGCTAAGTGTGCAATTAAACTGGTGTTCCTCTAAATGAATTTACTAAAAGCCATTTTATCAAGAAATGTAAAGGCCAGAATAAAGATTTTGAGCAAACTTCATGCCAATTTTCTTGTTAGGACATAATCACTGAAGTCGTGATAACAGTATTAGGGATTTCTACTTATCAAGTCCCTCCTCTGTGGAACATGCTGTAATAGTTAATCTTCATTGTCAATTTGATTGAGTTGAGAGACACCTAAGAGTTTAGTTAAACACACTTGTGAATGTATCTGGGCTGGGGGGGGGAGCATTTCCAAAGGTGATTGACGTGGGACAGCAACTAAAAAATAAGACCTGCCCTCTATGTAGCGGGCCCAGACTGAAGAAACAAGAAGAAGGAAGAGGTGAGGTAAATTATGCTTAGGAGGAAGCCAGCCAGAGAGTGTAAACTTGATTGTTTCTGAGCAAGTCTGACTACTTCTACTGCTATGTCTTTCAGCATCAACTTACAGGACCTTCCAGGGCCTTAGCCTTGGATCAGGGCTGCATCATTGATCCTGTCTATATTCAGGCATCCAGCTTCTTGGAGTAAAATGCTGCTGGATTCTTTGCCTCTCTAATATGCAGAGAACCATTGTTGGAATATCCAGCCCCAACTGACACATCCACAATGCAACTTCCACACCTTATTTCCTTATTCTTCCTGTTGCTACAGCTGGCCTGAACTTGCTATTTAGACCAGGTTGGCTTCAATCTCACAGAGATCCTCCTGCCTCTGCTTCCAGAGTACGCTTAGATTAAAGGCATGTGCCACTGTACCCACCATCCATTTGACTTTTAATTAATTAATTAGTTAATTAATTAACTTTTATTTTATGTGTATGAGTGTTTTGTCTGCATGTACATAAGAGCACCACAAGTGTGCAATGCCTGTGGAGGTCAGAAGAGGGCATCGGATCTGCTGGAACTGAAGTTACAGATGGTTGTTAGACACTGTGTGGGTGCTGAAAACCAAATCAGGGTCCTCTGCAAGAGCAGGCAGTGCTCTTAACCACTGAGTCATTTCTCCAGACCCCCATTTGACTTTTAGGTCCTACAACACAAATTCTGGCTGGAGAAAAGAAGAGAGGTAGTATTTCAAAGCTGAAACCTGTGGGGGTATTCTCAACCTATAGGCTATGTGGCCTCAGAGTGAACAAGGAGAGGAGATGGAACAACAAAGACTCATTACTAGAGAGCCTCAGGATCATGCATCCATAGATGCATGCCACAGCCTTCCAAATGTCTGCTCTTGGTGGTGTTGGTGATCCAGAAAACATTAATTCATTACAAAACATCATGAAAATCATTGACTTTTTTGTCTTTTTAATCAAAAAATTAAATAATTGAATTATTATAATGGAAAATGGAGGCAGGTTAATATTGACCTAAGAATATTTTGTAGACATACATAATCAAGGCAGAAGCCCAAGACTTCACTCCACCCAATATGGAAACCAGTATCAGCCTCAACACATTGTTAGCTGTGCCAATTCTTTAAGAGAACATGCAAAGTTGATTTTAGTTACCTGGACAATTTTCCTGATTGATTAGACTATAAACTTAGACTTTCACATGACCACTGGATCAGATGTTCTCAGTAATAGGCTTTCCAGATTCTCATAGGCATCCTCCAGACCCCATCCACTGGAGTCAGTCCTCAACTTCAATATAACTTCCCTCCACCATCCCCACAGAAAAAATAACCCTTCTGTTTCCTGAAAGAGCCTTCATTTCCTGGGAATTAAATGTTACTACCTTCCAACTATATGAAGCTGATAATTTAATTGAGAAAATAAAGAAAAGAAAGGAACTGGGCTTAGAAATAATTCTTTCACATAAAGTTCATAGTAAAACTGTGATTTTTTTTAATAAACACTTGCAACTTAATAACTTCATTTAAAGTGCTTCTGAAAAGTCTTTAAAAATCATTTGTCAAACATGTAAGTAGCTTGAAGACTCACCACAGTGTGTATGCTGACACCTGGGCCATTGCTCAAACCAGGTGTCTGCCTGGAAGCCCATTTTTAGGCAGAAAAATGCTTCCCCAGCATTTTAGGGATCTTTTGGAATAGTGAACAACTCCAGTATGCAATCGGCTAGACCAGGACCACATGGCAGCCCTGATTCAAACTTGCTTTGTGGTCTCCGACTCACTGTGCTGCTATGAGCCTCAGGTTTCTCTACTGGAAAATGGAACTGATAGACCAATTACAGTATTTTCATGAAGACAAAATAGGGTCCTCAAGTCCTGCAACATTCACAGGGAGGGAAAGACTAACAGCATTGTCATAGTCCTGAGAGCTCTTGAAGCCACGGAGGCCGCTTCAGTTTCACGTTCTTTCTTATACTATGTCTGTATTTTCTTATACCATGTCTGTATTTCTACTCCTTCTATGTCCTCCAGCTGGGTGGACATCCTGACAGACGGCACCAGCTGTTGTTACTCTCCTCTCCCTTCACATCTCTGCCTCAGTCTGAATCAGCCCAGGATCCTTCCTTCTTGACTGTCAGTTTTCCTAAAGCTGTAAGTGTACAGCAAGATTTACCACAAAGTTGGAGCAAGATTTCTCAAGCTTTGCACCATTGGCATTTGGGACTGTATATTTCTTTGTAGTGGGTCTGTTCTTACAAAGTGACTGTTTAGCACACATACTCTGGCCTCTACCAAGAGACCCAGCAGTCCTGCTAACCCTAGTCATGATAACCACAATCATGTCTTCCAACATGGTTAGAACATGGCCTGTGCAAGCAAGACAAGATATATCACCACTTACCCCTCGAAAGCTAAAGCTGGTTAGCTTCTACTTGACACACCTGGGAAGAAGTAACCTCAACTGAGGAATTTCCTCCATCAGATTATGCTGTGCCTGTGTCTATGAGGCATTTTCTTAATTTCTAATTGATATAAACAGGCCCAACCCATTGTGGGTGGTTCTGTGCCTGGGCAGGTGGTCCTGGGTTGTATAAACAAAACACAGAGCAGAGGAATAAAGCCAGTAAACAGCATTCCTCCAGGGACTCTGCTTCTGTTCTTGCCTCCTGGCTCCTTCCTTGAGTTCCTGCTTTGACTTCCCTTGATGATGGACTGTGAGCTGTAAGCCAAATAAAACCTTTTCTCCCCAAGTTGCTTTTGGTCAGTGTTTTATCACAGCAATACAAAGCACACTAGGAAAAAAGCCATTGCAGTATAAGCAACACACAGGGATAAGGCAGTGGCATGAAGGACAGCACAAGCAAGCATCATAAAGCCTTCCCTCTCCTGAAACCCATCATTTCTCTGTCTTTCCTTTGTGATGGACCCAATGTCCCATGGTATCCTTCTAGACCTGTCACTTCATGCTGTTCAATAACTTAACTTTCTTAAACTTAGTCTACCTTTACTTAAACTACCAACTCCAGAAAAAGACATCCTTAAAAAAATACAAAACAACAACAACAAACTGGACTCCCTTTCCCCTAATAGAACTCTTGAAATTGTGAGCAGTTTAAGTAGAGCACTTGACACTCTCGGACCACCAAGAACTTGCCTGGCAGAGTAGACACAAATAGATAACACAGATGAAGTTATGTTGCCTGCTGTCACCGTCCTCAACAGTGATAATGCAGGTCCTTTAGCTTTCTTAGTTTCCTACCAGATACCCCTAGAAAAGGAGCTAACTTCTTTTGACTTTGGAATTTCTCTGTAAGAGTTAAAAGCAAACTTCTTCCACTACTGTACCATGAAGCATCATGGGGAAGATAGCCTTCAATACCACTAATAATAATAAGTATCTCTTGCATAATACAGAAAGTCACAAGCTCAATTCCTAGAAGGGATGTGCTTTGTGTCTGTGTATCTGTGTGCCTGTGTGTTTGCTTCTGTGTGTGCATGTGTGAAAACAGAACTAGTTGGAAAGAGGAAGGGAATCAGCTGGAATGTGATGTGGATAAAAGAATGTAATGGGGGATGAATGTAATCAAAACATTGCGTGTATTAAATTGTGTAGGCATAGAAACTCATTTTATATATTATTTATAATTAATATATGTTAAGTAATAAATTGAAAAAAAGAAGAGAGAAATTGGAACATATACACGCAGGGAAGAACAGACAGAGCAGGTTAACAGCTGGGCAGCGATTGGAGTATGCTATCACAAGTCAATGAATCCCAAGAATTGCTGGTGACCACCAGACGGCAGCAGAGGCAAGGGCAGATTCTGCCCTAGGGTCTATAGAGGGAGCCTGGCCTGCTGACACTTTGATCTCAGACTTTTATCCTCCAGAAAAATGGTAAGAAAAGCCCATTCTTCTTATTTATTAAAACATCCCAGAGAACTCAGACAGCATAAGGCGTGTGACTGGGCTGCCCCAGTAATGAACACCAGGTAATCTCCAATTGTTTCTCATGACTGAATGGACTCCTGGCCACATCTCTTTACCTTCTTTTCTCACTCATCACCTCACATTTATTTCTCAATTTTCCCTCTTCATTAATATAACACCTTCTACAGTTCCTATACCATTAATACTTTCCTAAGCTTTCTTGAATACTAATTATTTCAACACATGTTTATGGAACACAAACATATAATTGGGTCTGTATTTCTAAGATTTCTCTTATTAGTTTTGTGTGTGTGTATGTGTGTGTGTGCACATGTGCATGTGTGTGTGTGTCACGTATGTGTATGTGGCCATGGAGGCCAGAAGGGAGTGTCAGACACCCTGGAGCTAAGGCTACAGGCAGTTGTGAGTCTCCTGATATGAGTTCTGGTAAAACAATTCCGGTCCTGTGGGAAAGCAGCAAGTGCTCTTAAGCACTGAGCCATCTCTCCAACCCCTATAATAGGGTCTTAACAAAGGTTTCAGGGACATAAAACGTTCACTTCCCCTGATGGAGTTCCTGCTTTAGGAAGAGCTACATTGCATGGAAGTCTCTTAACACATTAACACACCCCTGCAGTGCTTCCGGTTAGCTCCATTTTCAAATGAGGCAAACCTGACACTTGTGTGCCTAATTTCATTTCTTTAGGTCACACAGTTAGTAAAAAGTAAGGCCAGCATCCAAATGCAAGTCTATCTAACATCTAAAGACTTCTTTGCACTGTGTTACTCCACCTGGATTTTCCTACCAGACCAGATGGGAAAGAGCCTGGAGAAGGTGGAAAATTCAAGAACAATTCTCCCATTCTAAGCTCCTCCTGTTAAAGCTTAGGAAGCACTACTACCCTCAGCACAGACCACCCAGATCAAATTCTAACTTCTCCACAGACAATCTTGGGCATGCCCCTTAATTCCCTTACACCTAGATAATAAATACTCATTGTGGACACAGTAAGAACAGCATGCAAAGGTGACGCGCAAATGTCTTAGGATAGAACACAGTAAGGATTCGTAAATATTACTGTTAAAACTATAGTCACCAAGTTCCAGCTCCATTCCCTGATGTGTCCTCAGAATTCCTCTAGCCAGTGCATCACACGCTCCATTCTGAGCACACCCAGCCTAATGCCAGCTCCAGACAGATGTATTAGCTTGAACTATGTGACATTGCCCATATAAAATTGTTTTCAACCTGCAAAACTGAGACTTTCATATAGTTTGATCTAATAGATGCCAACTCCGACTCTCTGTAAAATGAAGAGACATAAACAAAGGTGTCATGCTAGCCTTCTAGAAGAGAAATTTAAAGATCATTTTAAAATAAATTCAATCCAGTTGGGAAAGGCTGTGGAGTAGTACAGGGCTTAGGCAGTTTCCCTGGCAAAGAAGAAATGGGAGCCCAGAAAATGTGCCTCTGGTGGGAAATGGGCTCCAAAGCCCACTTCTGTGCTGTGAGGCAGACCAGGCATAAAGGCAGAGCCCTCCCCCAGCCCCTCTATGCAGGCAAAGACTCAGATGATCCAGAACATAATAGTTTCCACTTGGGCTTCTAAAGAGGGAGGGGGAGGAGGATTACTTTAAAAGTTGTGAAAAAGAGCAAGAGAACATCTTCTCTGAATCTCCACGTTGTCTTCCTCAGCTTTCTTAAGGACCTTCACATTGACTTAGGGCAGGTGGGCAGGACTCTTTCTCAAGCTCCCAACTCAACTCCTTTGAAGGCTGGCTCAGATCTGCTCTTTCTCCCAGAAAGGCCCTCCTGCCTCCCTCCCCTGTGTTCGCACCTCATTAGCACCCTGCCAGCAAGGAAATCTATTTAAACAGCTCTTGCTGACACAGCAAGCCTCCCTTGGCTTCTTCACTGCAAATTCTCCTTCTGTCTCTTTCCCTCGGCACAGGTGGGTGAGGGGACATGCTCAGCTCATTTCCAAACCTTGCTTAGCTCAAGCCCTGGTACATCATTGTCTCCTGGATCTGTCATCCCTTGAGGAATCAAGCAGAGGCTCTCCCAGGACCAGGCTGCATGTGATACTGGAAACCTTCATTTCCTTCTTGGAGAGTGATAGACGAAAGATACACAACCTCAATGTCAACCTTAGGCCTCCACATGTAACCATATAAGTCACACACACACACACACACACACACACACACACACACACATACACACACACACACACACACTCACACACATATTCTCCCTATGTTAAGTAACTGTATTTATAGTTGTTGAAATACAATAAATATGCTCGCTGAGGCATTGTTAACCACACTCTTAGATTTACTTGAATATAGTCATTCAAATGTCTTCAACAAATCTGTATGAACATCTACTATATAAAAGAAACAATTTTAAATTTTCCATGGATTGCATTCCTTTGTCATGGCAAAGACCAGGACAATAAGATGGGATGGGAACTGAGAAGTGTTCACAGGGAGCATCTGCAGTGAGTCTTGGAGGCACTGGCTCTCAACAAAGAAAGAAACCCTGTGGTCTTAGGGTAACTGGAAGGTTTGGAGTTTTGTTAATCTGACAGAGTTTGACCAATGGAAACAATACAAACAGGTGTACTAGTGCTTTCTGAAATGTTTCTAACTTCTAAGTCTATTTGGCATCCCTTAGCAATGTTGGAGTTTGGACCCTGTAGTAGACTTTTAGAACCCACCTAGTCATAGCCACTTTTAAGTGAAATGCCAGAACTTGCTTACCTCAAGCCCTGGCTACCCCATGGTCTCCTGTATCCCTTGAAGAAGCAATGTGCTCAGGGTCAGACACAGGCAGTCATATTTGTGTTAAATGATCCCTTGTCTGACACAGCTGATTATACCAGGTGAACATATAACATGGGTAGTTCTTCATAGACTTGGCATGAAAAGGCAAGCTGAGACAGTTGTCTCAGTTTGTGCATTTGGGCCACAGAGGAAGATGGAGCATGTGGCAGCAGAAAGCATGATGAGATGAAGTGAGCAAGTACACTGAGTTCGCATAAGCCAATTCATAAACAAACAAGGCTCCCGGGAGAAAAGAGCAGATGCCCAGCAAGGAACAATGGTGACACAGAGGAGAAAAGGGAGGGAAGAGGAGGGAAGGGGAAGGACGTGGGAACAGAAGGGGAGAGAAGGAGATAGAGCTGACCTGTAAAAGAGAGAAAAAAGCTTTAAAGTTTCTTCAATCCGTGATTTCTCAGTTCATTCAGTTCACATGTACATGTACAGGCAACAGATTCTCCATTTCTTTAATTTAAATTACTTATTTATATTTTTATGTCTTTTATTTTTAATCTGTTGATTTTTGTGTGTGTGTGTGTATATTCAGAACATCCCAAACAATCTTGTTCATCTATATACCCACTTCCCAAATGGCACCCTCCCATAGCCTCCCCACCACCACACACACTGGAGCCCATATACTCTGTCATCCCTGTTACTGTCCACTGTGTTAACACCCCCAGCCATTCCACAGTGCTTGTCCATCTGCTGAATCTAGTCAACCTATCTAGAGATCCTTGTTTTAGGAAGATCAGCTGTTCCTCATCTAGCAGCAATCAGTTGTCAACATTCCTTTAGACAACAGTGGGGTCTGCTGTTCATTTTCTCAGTGTTCATTTTCCCAGTTCTATGTTGGGTTACTGTCTGGGAGTCTCTTAAGCCACCCTGGTCAATAACTCATAGGAAGGTTTCTCCTGTCTGGCATTGTTTCTTGTTATGTAGCATTTAGCTATACATATGGACTCTTAAAAAATTATAATGACCCCATTAATCTTTGGTTATACTTTCCTTTTGGGTGTTTAAGACCCTACAATTGGCCCAGATAAACTTATTTATTTTTACTCTTAATGTCATTTGAGGATCTGTTCCTCAGCAGTCACATGGGCTTGAGGTCTCCTTTTTAAAGATACTTGAGCATCCTTTGTTCCTTATAAAAGGAGGCTACTAGTTAGAGCAGGCTGCTGGATTATGAACATTTACCTATGCTGATAGGTAAATAGAGAATTGTAGGAAGTAGTCCTGCTGCAAAGCCTCCTTCTGAAATCTTCTGGGTTAGTGATATTTCAAGAGGCACACACACCTTGGGTTTCAGGAAGGGAATGCAGGCATTTACTAAACATTATATACCTGCTGCAGGATCTGGGGTAGCAACTGTAACCAAACACATTCCTATGTATTCCAAATGTATTTCTATAGTGAAACATGAATATTCACACTACATAGATAACCTTGTGCCAGGTAAGGTCAAGCTTTGCAGCCAAGGGAGTTCAGATCAGGTCAGGTTTTGCTGCCAATTAGCTTATGAATAAAGTTTCCATTTTCTGAACTGAATGGATTTCAGAATTGCAGACAAGGCATTGTGAACATTTTCCGTATGCCAGGAAACTATCAAAACTTCTGTCTGTGGTTTTCTTCCAAACCAAAACAAGGAAGCTCTAGTGGTACTTGCTTGAGCATGGAGGTGATGCCCACACAGGAAGCAGCGGGAGGGCCTGGGTGTGTGGCCAGCTCCCCTCCTGGAAGCACAGTCCTGGCCTGGAGACCTCCAGCTGACAACTGGCTGCCCATTAGTATGTACTCAGCCACCAAAGCCTTCCTACAGAGCAATGATTCTTTTCACAGGACCAGCATATCCAGCCCCCAAAGGAGCAGTCAGTTTCAATGGCCCTGTGCCAAAGGACCTCATTAGCCCTGCCTCCTGTGGGAATCTGGGCCTCCTGGAGTTGCCTCCCTCTCCCTGGTTTCCAAGACAATTGTTTTATCAGAATTACTCACTAGTGTGCACTTCTTAAGGAAAGGGACCTTGGGGTACTTAACAGTTCTCTGTCTCTCTGGTTATGTATCTCAAGGGGAAAGACCAGATCTTTCTATTTTGTTCTGAGAGATGATTGTCAGTGAGGTCTTTCTATCTACCTCCGTTCACTAAACTGTGGTAAGCACTTCAAAGCATGAAGCCTTAGTCTAGACAGTTCAGAGACTACAAACAAGCAAGTCTGAGCTGCTGTTCTAAAGGTGAGGGAGAGGAAACTATCATTTTTGTGGCTTGTTAGTGTTGGATGACTTGTGTACATTCAAGGCATGGAAACTGTAACACCCAAGGGAGCTCGGCAGGCTCATCTTATGTCATGGGCTAGTCAATGGTCTATCTCCACTCCCTAGTGTTGCAGATGTGTGGAGCAGAAAGCAAAGCCTCAAAGTCAGAAGCCCCATCATGCATAACAGTATTATCTCAATCCCTCCTCCCATTTCCAAATGGCCATACTAAAGGCTGGGCTTGGTGGTGCATGCCTTTAATCCCAGCACTTGGGAGGCAGAGGCAGGTGAATCTCTACGTTCGACACCAGCCTGGTCTACATAGAGAGTTCCAGGACAGCTGGGGCTACAGGGAGATCCTGACTCAAAAAGACAAAAAAATCAAAAAAAAGAAGAAAAGAAAACGAGGATTTCAAACGGCCATACTTCTAAGACCTGAACCATAATGCTCCGAGATTAAAAGGCGCAGAAAAGCCCCCTGACATTGGTTTGGTAATAAACTTCTGAAGAGCACCACCAAAAGTATAGGCAACAAGAACCAAAACAGACAAAGAAGACTAGGTCAAAGCAGAAGTTTCTGCACCACAAGTAAATCTTCAACAAAATAAAAAGACGGTCTACGTATTAGGGGAAAATATTTGTA
This sequence comes from Nannospalax galili, assembly GCF_000622305.1. Lineage (NCBI taxonomy): Eukaryota > Metazoa > Chordata > Mammalia > Rodentia > Spalacidae > Nannospalax > Nannospalax galili. The sequence goes on along the minus strand of NW_008355474.1, from coordinate 3,414,146 downwards.
AATTATATACCTGATAAGGGGTTAATGTAAAAATATAGCAGGAATCCATGCAATTCAACACAAAGAAAATATGAATAACCCCTTTTCTTTTAAATTGGGCTGCAGATATAGCTCAGTGTACAGCATTACGAACATACTCAAGGCCCTTGGTTTGATCCCTACTACTGATAAAAAAGAAACTTTCCTAAAGCATATAAATGTGTATGCAAAGGCACTCAAGGGAAATATAAGTGAGAACTGCAAGGAAATATCTCCTCATACTTGTTGGGAGGGAGATAACCAGGATTGGGGAGTATGAAGAGACAAATCCTTATGTAATATTTGTGGAAATTATTACATTGACATGACCATTATTGAAAACAATATGGATATTCTGGAAGAATTTTACATTAACTGCTATATGAAAGCTATCCTTCTTCTGAGCACACACCAAAGAAATGGAATCACCACCTCGTAAGCACATCTGCCCTCCCATATTCATTCCAGTATAATTCACAGCAGCCAAGATATGGAAACAGTCAAAGGGTACATCAACAGATAGATGGATAAATAAATTCTGGTACAAACACAAGGGAATAGTATTTAGGCTTTAAAATATCCTGGTCTCTTAGTCTCTATACTTTGGCTAGTTGTGGCCTTCTCTGTGAAGTGTACTCTGTTGCATGAGGAAGCTTCGCTGATGAGAGTTGAAGGATGCGTTAATAGTCTCTCTACCCCTGTTCCTTTCCGTTTCATGAGCCTTGGCTATAGAGGTTCCACTGTAGATGGGTCATTTAGGACTGGGCATCTCTCAGACACGTATTCTGTGTGTGACCAGTTGTGGAACTCTGTAATAGTCTCCATCTGTTGCAAAAAGAAGCTTCTTTAATGAGTGGTGAATAGTATACTTGTCTGTAAATATAAAGATCCATATTTAGCATACAGTAAGAAAGTACATTTGCCTAGGAATATGACAGAGGTAGGGTTTTCTCTAGGATCTATGACCTCTCCATTGCAGAAGAGGGGGAAGAAAGATCATAAGAGCCAGTGCTGGTGCACGATCATAAGGAAACAGACTCTTCCGGGCCTCTATGAACTCACTCATGTGAGATTACTGCGGCGATATCAGCATGCACAAGACCCATGCAAACTCAATCAGACAAAAACCAAGCAGACCCCAACCTTAGCCAAAATTATTAGTTGCTGATTACTGTTAGGCAAGCAAAAGTTGATCTTTTTTAAGGGAGAGACTCTAGATAGGCTGACTAGACCCCAGTGTTACCGGTAAACTTGTACTGAGGGATATCTGGGCACACAAACTTGATTTCATAGGCCTTGGACAGAATGCATGAACTCTGGTGCACAGGGGTGCAGATGAGGGGTATAAAGATGATTAAGACGTTTTGTATGAAATGTGCAAAAATTTAAAGTAAATTGAAAAAAATAAAAATAATAACAAAGAAGTATTGCTATTTGTAACATGATTTCTAAAGTTAGAGGACATTGTGGTGATTTCTAAAAGCCAGGCACAGAAAGAAAAATATTGCTTGGTCTCATATGTAGAATCTAGAAAAAAGTCAAATAAAGAACTGTGGTTACAGAAAGAGGAAGATGGAAAATGAAGATCAGAGAACACAGAGCTTCAGTTTCATACAGTAAGTCTAAAGCTACAAGGCACAGCAAAGTGACTATAGTTAATAATATTTTGCCATATACTGGAAACTTGCTATCAAAATAGATTTTAGATATTGTCACCAAAACATGAAAGAGGTAAAGAAAGATAACCATGTCACATGGAGAATATGCCAGCCTATTAGATTGCAATGATCATTTCACTGTCAAAACATTGTATCATACAGCTTAAATATATGTAATTTTAACTTTTTATTTACTATTTTAGTTTTATGTGTATGAGTGCATTGCTTGCATGTATGCAAGTGCACCCGTGTCGTGCAACAGCTGTAGAGGTCAGAAAGATGGTGTCAGACCCTGTGGAATGGGAGTTATGGATGATGTTAGTCACCGTGTGGGTGCTAGGATTAGAACCCAGGTCTTCTGCAAGAACAGTCAGTGCTCTTAACCACTGAGCCATCTCTCCAGCTCCAAATATATGCAATTTTAAAATCAGTAAAAAAAATCAATAAATAAAATGTTTCACACCTATATTTCATATAGATCTCTTCCTGGCCTTATGAGGACGTTAGGAACAAGATTGTTATTTTACATTTTTGTTCTAGTTTGCTTCTGTTGCTGTGATAAATACCATGACCCAGGGTAACTTAGGGGAAGAAAAGGTTTATTTCACTTACACTTTCAAATCACAATCCATCATTAAAGGAAGTCAGGGCAGTAGCTTAAGCAAGAACTGAAAAGGAAATCAAAGGGGAGCTTACTGGCTCACTCCCTCTCTGGCTCATGCTCAGCTAGCACTCTTATACAGCTCAGGACAACTTGGGGAGGGATGACATCACCTGCAGTGGGCTCAGCCCTCCTATATCAATCATCTGTCAAGACAGTGCCCCAGAGATATGGCCCCAGGCCAATCTGATCTGGAAGTCCTTCCATTCCAACCAGGGTTCCTTCTTCCCACACCTGCAGGCTGTGCCAAGTTGACAATAAAAACCAACCATCACAGTACTATAAGATAATAATATATAAGAGCATAATGTGACATCTGTGTGATTACATATTTATTATGAAACATTATCAATTATATTTTATATAAAAGAAAGTTGAACATTGGGTAATAAGCAACTTAGCCATGGCAAACAGCATTTCTAAACTAAGCATTTAGAATAGATGTGCCTGAGAATGCTGATTGGAAATTCAATTAAAATTGATCAGGGTGAGACTGTGAAGAAAGGATTTGAACTAAATAAGCTGTTTTTACTTAAGCAAATACTCACTGACCCTCTTGTCTGTCCAGCTGTCAGAAATACAATTATTATCAGTAGGAGAGATTTGAACTAAATAAGCTGTTTTTACTTAAGCAAATACTCACTGACCCTCTTCCAGCTGTCAGAAATACAATTATTATCAGTAGGAGACTGTGCTCTCAAGGGGCTAGGTATAGAGCAGAAAGAGGAATCACATCGAAATCCCTGGAGAGCAGACTGACGTCTTGTCTTACCTTAAGTCCTTGTGACTACATGAAACCACAAGAAATATTAACTCAAGCCTAGCACAATAGAAAGGTGCTCAGGAATGCTTGGGGAATAAAGGTTGGATGGGTGGATGGATGGATGGATGGATGGATGGATGGATGGATGGATGACAAAAGTGGGTTTGAATGCTCTCAGTTCTTGTGCAAGCTTTGGTCATACCCAGCTTCTGAGGTCATTTTGCCGCCAACTGATGATCTTTCAAATCCAAATCTACCCAGAGGCTCAGTACTGCCCTGAGTATTAGCTTTAACTTGACCTCAGAATATTAAGGTCTAAAGAGCAGCCTGCTCTAATAACCAGAGATCTACCTTTCCTAGAACACCAAGTTCCTACTTTATCTTTTGTAGCACAGGCTCAGACATTTTGCTTCTGCCTGGCAATGACATTCACCAAAGCATAGTTTGCTTTGCCAGCCAACCACTGAAATAAATGCTTTGTCCTTAACCTCAGTCTAGGTGCTGAATTTTGGCGCATTTTGAGTGTTGGGTTCATGGAAAGCTTTAGATTGATGAGTAAATTCTTGTTCAAATGCAAATATTTTCAGAAACACTCTCACAGATGCACCCAGAATTAAGACTAAACTGCTATGGTACATTTCTGGGCCCAGTGGCCCACATTCTTCCAGTCTACTGGGTCATCTGATTATTTTCCCTGTTCTACCTGTTTTCATCACTGGGCCTTCCAGGTGGTGACCATCATCTCAATACCTGCAGCCATGCCAGCCCTTCTTTATAACTTCCAGATCTCCCACATTTGAGGAGAGTATCTTATTGCAATTGGCATGACCTTGTTACTAGACAAAACAGTCTTAGGTGGTTGAGGGAAGTAGTCCCAAGAAGGCATCTGATTATGCAGTTGGCCAAAGTCTGTTCAGTAAGCCAGAGAAGGAAACCTTAGCTGTTATGAAAGAATCAGAACAGAATATCACAGCCCATTCATCAGCAGGAACCGCCAACCCTGGTCAGTATGTCATTTCTCCTGAGCTCTCTCATATAGCCACAGTCAAAAGGCATTTTGTGCACTGTAATCAGGTAAGTAATAAATGCCAACAGGATGCTGTATCATCCTATAGGCAGGAGAAGCTACCTCCTAGCTGACTGAAGGGTTTAATCCCTAGGATAGCTTAGTATGTTGCAGCAAGAGAAAAGCCTCTGTCCCAGAGAGTAACCTGCCAACTCTGCTAGAGGCTAAGGCTGGTGCTCTCATTGCCAGCCCTGACAGTATTCCAGGTATCGCCATTTGATGAGGGTTTACAGAAGCTGTGGTTAGCATAAGTTTTAGCCAGATATGGAGGATGGAACAGTTGGTGGAGATTGGGCAAAAGGCCTGAAATCAAGGCTGGGTCTGTTACCTGTTATCCACAAGTCATTGATTTCCATGGCATTTGTTTTATTAAGAAAGTTTTTGAGGGGCTAGAGATGTAGCATGGTGGTAGAGTACTTGCCTCACAGGAGAAAGGCCCTGAATTTGGTCCCCAGTACTACACACACACACGCACACACACACACACACACACACACACACACACACACACACCAAGTTGCTGAAGTTAAGAAATTTGTAAGAAAAAAAGGTCTATTAAGTATACCTCCTGTACACGTGAACATTTGAAGTCAGTACATAAAACTTAATTGTCTAGGTAAGCCTGACAATATTATCTTCATTTCACAAGTAAAATTTATCTGTGTCTCAAAGATCTCGAGGAAGTTTCTCAGAGGTTGGCTCCAGAGATGCCGTTAGTGTATTGAGAAGCCTGACTCAAAGCCCTCTCCATCATATTGTGATTCCTATGTGTACTGATGAAATTGAGAACCAAATGGATGATAAATGAAAGAGGTCTTTCCATACAACAGAATAGTAACAGACATAAAAATGAAGTGCTGACTTATGCTGCAAAATGAATGGACTTCGAGACTGAAGAGATAGCTCCAAGGCTAAAAGCACTGACTGCTCTTACAGATGACCCACACAGTGGCTAACAACTGTCCATTCATAGCTCCAGCTCCAGGGGATCCAATACCTTCTTCTGACCTCCGAGGGCATTGCACAACACAGGTGCACTTATACACATGCAGGCAATACACTCATACACATAATTTTTTTTTAATTTTTAATGAATGAACTTCAGATACACTATGTTAAATAAATCATAGGTTTTGCCTAATTCTGTTTATGTGAAATGTCCAGAATGAGCACAGATATAAAAACAGAGGGACCAGTGGCAACCAAGGGCTAAGTGAAGAAGTGGAAATGATTGATAATGAGCATGAGGTGTCTGTTTGGGGTAATGAGAAATTTCTGGAATTATATAGTCGTCATGTATTGATAAAATTTCAGATGTATTTAATGTTACCTAGTTACCAAATTATACACTTTAAAATAGTTACAAAAGCACATATTATATGTATTTTATCACAAAAATAAAAATTATAATTCGTATTTGCCTACTAGCTATTCAATGACTATCACTCCATTATAAGGAGGACAACAGTTTCAGACATCTGCTGTTTCACCTCAACTCTTATTCCCTCTAACCTTTCTCAGAATCCTCCTCCAAGCCTATAATAACCTAAGCTCCATGAGAAGACATTGGTAAAAGGTGTCTAACTTCTTTAACATTTAACTTTTATTGTTTCACAATTCATACCGCATCCAATGCATTGTTCTCAATTAGCCCTGCGTTCCCCTCTCTCATCCCTCTCTCCACTCCTGCTGACTCTTCCCAACTAGTTCCCCTCCTGCTTCCATATCTGTTTTTGTGACACACTGAGTTTAATTAGGGTTCTATGTATGAGCATGAAGAAAGGGTTATTTACTGGAGCATGAGTAACTACTACACCACTGAAGAAAATGACTTTCCCTGGCAACCATTTACTGCCAATCATTCCTCAGGGAGGAGCAGGACCACATGAGCCTCTCCCTCATCCTTGATGGAATGTTGAAAGGCCAGATCTTGTACTGGTCACGTGCAGGTAGCTATGTCTGCTATCTTGTAGATATGACATGGTGGTTACACTCATGAAAAGTGTCTAAACTTTCAAACCCCACCACCTCCACATATGCACATAAATGGAAGCTAGGAATGTAGCTTAGTTGTAGAGCACTTGTCTAGTATGCACAGCATCCTGAGTTTGATTCCTAGCACCACTAAATAAAAAAGTACATAAATGCTAAAATACACAGATAGGTACTTTGCCTGTAATCCATTTGAATTTATGAAAACACAAACATTTGAGTAACAACAGCATAAGTGCATGTGAAGAAAAATCTTGTTCATTCACACTAATCACCGTAGTAAAAGCACCTATACTTTCAGTAGTTATTGTAAGTTAGACATGATGTGAGATGCTTTTAATTATAAAATTTTTAACACGTCAGCAAGTTGATATTATCATTCGCATTTTATTAGTGGGGAAATACTCTTGAATGCTGAATGGTTTGAGAATATAGTTGTAATGTAGTGCTCCAGGAGTACTAATATTTTTGCTTGCCCTGGGCTGAGGCCACTCTTCTGCCTGCCCTGAGCTGAAGCCACTTTTCTACTCACCTGGTGCTGAGGCAGCTCTTTTGCTTGCCCTGTGCTGCCTCCTGTCGTTGCTGCTTCTGCCTCGTCCTGGACCCCAGGCCTGGTGAGAGACTGTGTCAGCGGAGCCGCATTCAGACACAGGAGACCAGGTTCAGTGACACAGGTCTGGTTTATTGCAGGAAGGCACAAGCTTATATAGGGGTAGTGGTCCAATCACAGCACAGCAAGTAGGATACCTCATTAGCATAACAGGTTTAGCATCCTATCACAGTACAGCAAGTAAGATACCTTATTAGCATCATCCTATTAGCATAACAGACTTAACGTCCTAACACAGAATAGAGGGTAGGATGTCTCACTAGCATACTGGGTTTCAGATTACAGAGCCTGGATTCCTGGAAGCCACATGACCCTGACAGTTGCAGTATCATCCTAGGCTCAAGCTTGTCTCCCACAAGGCGTAACTGGAAGAATTGTCTGAAGTAGAGATTATAGACTATGGGTAAATCACTGCAGTTTCCCTTTTGTTTATTCCAAGTACCAGCACTAAAGGGGGTGAATAGTCTCTTTCCTTACTGTGCTTCCTATATATCAAGCACTATATAGAAATTCCATAGTGAAGTTTTGTTTGGAGTTTCATATCTATATGTTAAGTTGTGATATATAAATGTCTCCTGAAAGAGAAATTATTTGCACAGGAAAAAAATGACTTTAGTATTTAGCCCTGCATGGAAAGTCAACAAAAATTAAGTGAAGTCAATTATTGAGGTTTGAATGATATATAAAGGGGATGTTTTATCCCTGGACTGTTTCATCCAGGAATGTGGGTGTATTATCCTTGAATGCATCCCTTCTTATTTTAGTGTCAAGGAGCTCCATACACAATTTCCTACCAGAGTTGTGTGGCGGGGAATCCTTTGACAAATCCTGGGATCTTTCAGACGAAACTGTCCAGAAAAAGTGATGTGGATAAACTCAGTAAAGTCTCAGGAGTTGAAGGTAGATCTCTATCCACTGAACCATTTAGAGGTCACCAGCTCATATGGGACAGGGGCCTGCTGAAGAACAGCTCCTCAGGTCAGGTCCCATAGTGGTGATCTAACTGATGGAGAGTGGAAGAAAGATTGGCTTTGTGTCCAACTGGCTTCTAGGCACCTAGGTGTCTGTGTGCGCCTCGCCTCTTTCCTTTCCTCAAGTGCTAGAGAGGTCAGAGGACATTAGGGATAGTAGCATTACCTCTATCTTTTTCAGGATGAACTTTTTTTAACATGATGTTTCCTCTAGTCCAGCATCTCATTCCAGAATCTCATTTACAACATTGTACCTAGTTTCATCATAATTATCCTGCTCTGACCTTCAGAATGTAATGTTGGAAGTTAAAGTAAACTTGTTCTTTCCACATGGTTCCCATTTATATCATCCCAATTCTTGAAACAATGAAGACGCCTCGAACTCAATGGTCTCCATGTGGGATACAAGATGATTCATTCCGATGTGAGAGAAGACACTAAAACTTCAAAACTTCAATATGTATTTTTCCAAAATATACATATGAGGTTTATTGGCTTTGAATATATAGAGACTTATTGTACTGGTTGTATATGTTTGGTAAAGTAATATACATGTTCAATTGATAAGTATGCAATGAAAGATAGTCTAAAAACCCCTGTTCTTGGTGATTTTAAAGGGAAAATGTACATAAAATACAGAAAGGATGTGAAAAGTATAAGATAAATATTTTGAGGTACTATGTGCTTTCATTTGTTTTGATACGCATTGCCTGTTAGACTGAGCATTCTCTTACAGCAGAAATGAAGCACTGTAACTCTTAACAGTCTGAGTAGCTATGAATCAACTTAAAATGTCTGTGCTAGTCCAGTAGTGCATTTCATTGGCCCTGCCATCCCATCTACAATAAGAGTTCAGGAGAATGCAGAAACTATTGTAAAATCCAGCTCTGAAGGTTTTGCTTTATTTTTAAGCATATCCTGACCCCTTGTTCTGAGTCTCTGTGAAAGACTTCACTTTAATGTGAAAGCAGTCTCAGAAATTTTAGATATGAACGTACATAAACCAATGTATGACATTAGGAAGAGAGGAACATGCCTTAATGGAGGGCATTCCTATAGTTCATGGAATAATGTGGCCCATTAGACCTGGAGTTGCTGGCCCTCAGTGCCCTGGTAATTGAAAAGCAGAGCTGAGTGCCTGCTATGAAGCCCAGTGTGACCCTCAACCTCTGCTGTGGGTATGAGTGTGAGTGGAGCACTGGCTGCCTTATTCCCTCCTCCTGTGTTCACCTAGGTCACATTAAGGTGAAGTTGCACATTGGGAGAAACGGATACAATTTTCTTCTTATTGTACAATCCATTTTATTTCCAGCTGCGGGATTAAATTTATTCTTTTCTGAAGTGTTGTCTGTGCGTATAAATCATTCAAGTTTATATGTTTTCGTTGCTGTGGCAACTGTGTGGTTAATTGAATTCTAAAGTGTCTTTCTTGATTTCAAAGCCAAGATAAAGAGCTGGAGCACTTAAGGGTGGGAGTCAGAACAGAGGCAGAAGAAGTAGGAGGAGGGGAAATTAACATGACACATTCTTCAACTGGCTCCTAAGATCTCAAAACAATCCTGTCACTTTGACAGGCCAACCAAGAACAGAGGGACCAGCCAGCAAACAAGAAATCTCCTCTAAAATGACCAGTTAATGGATGGTTGCTAGGGTTTCTTTGCATAAATGGTTTCATCTTCTGTACTGAAGCTTTGCTGCTTCCTTTTTCTAACTTGCTTGGGATACTCCATCTGCCAAGCCAGGGTCTGTATCTTTTAACACAGAGGTGTTACTAGCAGTTAAGAAACACTTGTGCAATAAAACCTTTTGGAATGAATAAGTGGATAGGTAGGTGTGTGGATGGATGGGTGGATGGATGGATGGACAGACAGGTGGACAAATGGATGGATGGGAAAGGGTGACCACTAATACTATAATAAAGAAATCTAGAATTTCTTAAGAGACTGTCCAATGTTACATACATACTGACCTGGTCATAACATTACAAGCTCAAGTCAATCTTGATTAACAAGTGTAATTGTTCCTGTTTTACAGGTCAGAAAATCTCAGGCTTAAGTTTAGGGAACTTGTCTAGTGAACCTCCAGTTAAGTAGCAGGAGCAATACACTGCCAAGTCCGTAAAGCTGTAAAAACCCATGCATGTTCTACACTTTCAACTATATCCGTGTACTTTTCAAAGTCAAGTAAAAAGATGATTTGAGTAATGGATTGATGAGTGAATGAATGGATGGATGGGAAGAATGATAGACATGCTCTTGTTCTTGACTGCTTCAAAATTCTTTTTCTCTGTGGGATTTAATAATTTAGGCAGAGAATATCTTCATGTTTTCTAAAACACTTTAACTTTTCACCATATAATTCACTTCTCCCTAAATTTAATGATGTTCTTTTATTACATTTTTAAATACTTCTATTCGATGTGTTGCTGTCTGTTCTAAAGAGTCACCCATCAACCTGAGGTGACTTACCTTTGAACTCCATATCTGTTTTTCTGTGCCTAGTTTTCCTTTTCCTTGAACACACAATGGTTTCTTTGAGAAACTCTTCTGCATCAGTGATTTCATTTTCAACTCTGCTCCCATGTTCCTTGCTGTTCCTGATTTATTAATTTTCTCCACAGTCTGCTGCAATTGTGGATTCCTCAGTTCCATGAATTCATGTACTCTTGAAGAATTCTCTCCTCTCTTTTATTCCTTTTAAATTTGGTCCTCTAAATGGGTTTCACATTCTGTTCTCTCCCTTATCTATGTAGCCGTCATTCATCCTCTTTTTTATTTTATAAACTATAGTAGAAATGAAGATTTATATTTTACTATGTGTTATATCTATATATTGTTATATTACATATTCTTATAGATGAGAGCTCATCATAAAATTAATGGATTTATGAGAACAAGAAGAGAGACCCACATAAGCAAGCTTCCTCTGTCCCACTTTGTGACATCCTATATCACCTTGGGACTCTGTAGAGAACCCTCACTAAGAAAAAAGACCTCCCTAAATGTAGCAACCTGATCATGAACTTGCCAGCCTGAAGAACTATGAACTGAACAAACCTTTATTCTCTTTAAGTTATACTCAATCTGTGTTACCCAGTGACAGCAATGGAAAACAGATTAAGATATATTCCTTCGTCATTACATCATTTCATTAGATCTTTCTTAGTATGAATGATTAAATTCAGTTCTTCTATTTATTCTCATCCAGAGTGAATGAGTCTTCTGACATTCTTCCCAGCTTAACTAAAGCTTTTATTTCTCAACAAGAATTTTCTGGCTGAGTTTGTATGTCATCAAGAGGAACTGCTTAGTGGGAACTGGGATTTTGGAGGGCTTAACAGGGTTCAAATGTCCTCTGATGGACTACTTGGCTGGCAACCAGTCATGAGCTTGACATGCCTGAAGTATGTTTAGATCTGTCCCCAAACAGAGAGAAGCTATGAGACCAAGGGAAAACTTATGAGCTTCCCTGCCTTTGAGAATCTCACAAATAAGTAGAGCCTTCTATTCCCAAGAATTTACTACTCTCAGTTCTCCTGCAATCCCTCAGGTCACTTCTCTGCAAGTCTCAGCATTTTATTCAATTGAAAGTCTTTCTCGAGCAGTAGTTCATGGAACAGGTTTTTTTGTGTATATGAATGTATTGCCTGAATGTATGTACATGCACCTGTGTTGTGCATTGACTGCAGAGGTCAGAAGAGGGCATTAGATCCCATGGAGCTATAGACAGTTGTTAGCCAACATGTGGGTGCTGAGATTCAAACTGGATGCCTCTACAAGAGCAGTCAGTGCTTTTAACCACTGAGCCATCTCTCTAGCCCCATCACCAGAGATTTTTATAGTTAATAACCAACACTCTCTGGAGTTCACAGCATGGGATGGTGTCCCAGTTCCTATTTGTTTCTCATAAGCAAATTATTTTCACATTCTTTCTCTTTTTAACGAAGATTCTGTGCTTGTGTTTAATCTTATTCTAATACAGAAATGACCTCTTGATTTATGACTCATCTAAACAGAATGCTGGCCTTGGGATACAAAGGCCAGTAGAGGTAGATGTGAAATCCAGCTTCATCCCTCACAATAACAATTCTCAACTGAGGTCAATTTCAACAGTATCCAAAGGTATTTTATCATCCCAATCAAGGAGGGAGTATTACCTGCATCCAGTGGGTTAAAGCCAGAAATACTTTGCGTCTTATACTGGCACATTCTGGTGGCAGATCACAAACACAGGACTGTTTAAATAACAAAGAATTATGTGGTAAAATATGAAAACTTTGAGTAACTGATTTGGGAAATCCAAAACACACACACAGAGAAACTTTTTAAGCTTTAACAAGTTTGTGTTTAAAATGAGCATCATAATACCTGACAAGGACAGATAATAACAGAACTTTAATGGTAAAAATTTCAATAATGGCTAATATAACAATATTTACATTATTATCAACATTATTATACTAATAAAATTACAGTTTTGAACAGCTATGTATATAAGTGATTATTTCACCTACTCTCTGACCTTAAACTATTACAAAGTTAAATTCACTTTGGAGGCAACATTGTCTTTTGCTGACTTCTTTGGTTTCATTTAGCTTTACTCATTATTTTACTTTGTATTGTTCTGCTTTGATTTTTTTGTTTTAATGAATCCTCAGTTCAAACTATTACAAAGTTAAATTCACTTTGGAGGCAACATTGTCTTTTGCTGACTTCTTTGGTTTCATTTAGCTTTACTCATTATTTTACTTTGTATTGTTCTGCTTTGATTTTTTGTTTTAATGAATCCTCAGTTCTTTATAGGAGCACTCTCTTGGTTTTTCTGTTCTTCGATACAAGTATATATTTTGCTTGCCTCATTTTACGTAAATGTCCCCGGTAGGGTACATTCTCCAACTCAGGTCCTTGAAAGTGTGAGGAAGCCAATTTCTAGCACCATGGCCAGAGGACTCAAGCTGAGCTTTGGATGGGAGGACCCCCTAATGATGATTCCAACCTTGAGGCTATGAAATGAAAGGCTATGTGCTTTGCCTTATTAGTAGAGAATAACCACATTTCAAATGTGCTACTTGTAGGCTGGTTTTTGTTCCTTCCAACTAATAAGACAGAATAGTCTGTTGTTACACTCCTAACTTAAACCAGCAAACTCGAAGATACTTGCCCATGGATAAAATGGCCTGCCACCAGGTCAGTCCCATTTGCCAGACTCTCATGTTTGTTCTCAAGGTCCCATGGTAAGGTTACTATGACTCAGGACTTAGCATAGAACTTCTAAACTTGGCCATAAAGACACCACTTGGGAAGGAAGCTATAGCCCTCACTAGGGGTTGGTTGCTGCCAGCATCAATTGGGTTGAAAGAGTTGGAAAGGAAATCAGTGAAACATAATCTCTCCAGTGATGGCTGTGATATGAAAATCCATCTAATCAGCCTGTATCTGTCTGACAAGGAAATCCTTCTAGCAAATTATAATGTATATACAATGATGACCAAGATTTGGATTTGTTTATTAAGTTCTCATGAGTTTATAAAAGTAGTAAAATACTTTGGAAATAGCATGGTCTTGAGAATCAGATGAACCTAGGTTCAGGTTTTACCTCTACCATTTACCAGTTGAGGGCCATTAAGCAAATTAATTAACCTCACTGAAATTCAATTTTCTCATTTGTATAAATGAGATAAATACAGCTCACCTAAGCAGCCAGCAGATGAACACAAAACGGTAGCCTCTTCCTTTATGAATGGGTCATCAAGTTCACTTTGGAAGGACTGAAGAGATAGCTCAGCATTTAAGAACACTGTTTATGCACACAGACAACTGGGTTTGGCTCTCAGCACCCACATGGATGTTAACAACTGTCTGCAACTCCAGTTCCAGTGGATCCAAGTCCTCTTCTGGCCTCCACAGGCATTGCAAAACATAGGCACACTTACATACATGCAGGCAAACACTCATAAACACAAAATACAAATAAATAAATCAAAAAAGATGACCTTGGAGATGACGATGGTGATGATGGTAACAATAGTTATGCTGATGTGGTGACAATGATGACAATGACAATGATAATAATAATAGTAAGGTAAAAAGAATGATGATGGTAGCAGAAATGATGATGGCAATAATATGACAGTGATGAAGACAAGGATGATGGCAATATGATGATGATGATGGTGATGATGATGATAAATAATCCTTCTATTTTATTCAGGTCTGGAACACAAGACCCTAAATGAAACACTTTGTGCATATCTTCATACAATTCCATACTTCATTCAACTCCATACTCCTAACAACAGACTATAGATATGGCAGCAAGTGCTCTAAACCACTGATCCATCTCTCCAGCCCCTAAGTATCTTTTACATATGAGAAAAACTGAGATACTGTGAAGTTAAATGACTTCCCTAAGGTCACCAGTTGGTTAATGGATGAGGAAGACGCTGAGAGAATGAGTGCTATTTTCCTTTCTAGTTGTTTAGGGAACAAAGCACCGCTGAAGAAATCTATTTTATTTAAAAAAAAAATTCTCACAGGGAATACCAAGTAAAAATAAAATTTGCTCTGCAGTCAGACTGACATAGGATTGAATTTCATTCCTGTCTGGACTCCTTTTGTGTCCTTTGAAAAGGAAATTAATGAGGTTGAGCCTCCCTAAGCCTCAGCTTCCTGGTGTGGAAAGGTAAAGATAGAGAGGCTTATCTCACTGAGAGTGTTGTTTACAATGACTCATTGAGGGTGTGCTGAGGTTCCTGTCTGATGCAGAGGTGTTTCAGGAGAGAGTTTCCTTCTTAGGGACCAGGTTGAGGCAAGGAACACTCAAGACTGGGGCCTCTTCAGCTTTGCTACAACTGAACTTCAGGAGTCAGAGCAGACACGAATTCCTGAGGGCAGACAGGAGTCTGACAGTGGTGATGGTGCTAGGAAAAACACAACAGCATAATAGAAAGTGGCCTCATTTCGCTGGAGAAAATACAAAATTGTTGTAACAGATATTGACCCATGAAAACATTGCCATTTCTTTCAGAACATATTCTGAATGGTCATGTCTGGTGGAAGACTACATTTATACAATAAGGTAAAACCACCACCATAACTCTCCCAGGGTCTGTTGGTCAACACATGACTTCTTTTGATTAGTGTTTAACTGCTCTTGGACAATTCTTTTATTTTATTTTATTAATATTTTATTTGTCATCATTTTTATTTTGTGTGTATGAGTGTATTGCTTGCATGCATGTTAAGTGCACTCATTGTGAAACCCTCCTCTGTGGCCCCCTGCCCTGGACTCCTGAGACCCCTGCCCCTCTTTAGGAATAATGGCTCTTTCTCACTTCTGTAAACCGCTTGATTGCTAGGCTGAGAGGACAAACTGCACTGATCCCATTTTGACTAGTTGTTTCAGACAAGCCTGGACCTGTCCAGGCATGTCGTAGTAATCTCCACCTACTACCCCCACCCCAGGAGGCTATAGATCAAGCAGGCCCAGGCATATAGCAGCCTTATAAGGTAAGAACAGAGACTTCTGGCCTCACAGATAACAGTCAGCACATTACATAGCTCTGAGGGTAGCACCCGCCAATGAGAAACCCCCAGGACTGCATCCCTTGTAACCAATCAATTCAAAAGTGTGTTGGCGTGCGCGGGCTCCTCAGACCAATCAAGATGTGACTCTTATTCCCCTCCTCCCTTGGTCTAAAACCTATAAAAGGCTTCCTCCCCCTGCAATCGGGGCTCTTAGCACAGATCCATTGCGTTGGTGAGGTCTGAGAGCCCAAGCTTAAGCCCGAATAAAGACTCTTTGTTCTTGCATGCCCTCTGGATTCCGTGGGTCCGTTCTCTGGGCACAACACCATGTGATGCAATGATGACATTGCATGACAGAGGTCAGAAAGGGGCACTGGAGTCCCTGGAACTGGAGTTATGGATGGTTGTTAGTTGCCATGTGGGTGTTGGGAATCAAACCTCTGTCCTCTGCAAGAGCAGCCAGTGCTCTTAACTGCTGAGCCATCTCTCCAGCCAGGACAGTCTTAAAATGGCTTTCTTACCCCTCCCCTCTTAGTCTTTAATGATGGAAAGTTAAACATAGCAAACATCACCTAGAGAAGACTAGTCCAACTCTCTTTGCCCTGTGTGACCTTAAGCTGCACTCAAGAGAGGAAGACTAGTGGTCATTTTGTGGAGACCAAGAAAGGAAGAAAAAGGAGGACCACAGTAGCCAAGATCCACGAGGAGCTGCCATGTCCTGCCCCGCCACCTCCAGACTATGAAGTAGCCAAATGACTATTTTAACTGAGGCTATTTTGTTTTGCTTTTCAAATTTTCCTTTGTATGAGTGTGTACATGTTTATATGTGGGTGCACATATGTGTGCACATGGAAGCCAGAGGCCAGCCTTGAGTGACACTCCTCAGAAGCCATCTACCTTGTTTCTTGTTTTACTTTGTTTTGTTTTGTTTTGTTGTGTGGTCTTTTTGAGACAAGGTCTCCCTGTAGCCACAGCTGATGTAGAATTTGATATGTAGACCAGGCTGGCCTCAGTCTCACAGATCTGCCTTTCTCTGCCTCCTGGGTGCTGGGATTAAAGCCCTGCCCGCCTTGTTTTTGGAGATACAGTGGAGCTGGGTCTCACTTAAACTGGGGTTTGCTAATTATTGACCGGTCAATGATCACTGACCAGCCAGTGATCTCCAGGGACCTGCCTACCTCTGTTTTCCCAATACTGGGATTATGATCATGTGGCATTTTATTGGGTTTCTGGAGTTCAAATTCAGGGCCTTATGCTTCTGCAACAAGCACTTTACCAACTCAGTTATCTCCTTGAGTCACTGAGTTACTTTAAAAAAAAACAAAACATTGATTTCCATTGGTCCTGAATCACAGGAGGTATTAATCATAAATTACCATATCTCCAACACAGAACTATGTCCACCATGAGACATACACGACAGGTAACATTAAAGTCTTTCCATTTTGTAGGAAGTCAGGACCCTAGCCTCACTATCACACACAACCGGGGGCTCAGAGTCCAGCTTATCCCCTCAAAAGGACAGAATCCCTGATGAACATGCCATCAATAAATACCAGAGCAGGCACCATGAAATTCCAATCAAAGGAATTTATAATGTGAAGTCAGATATTATATTGTGATAAATAAATAAACAGAAATTGTCAGTCAAACTCTTGGCAGCTGGGGTTAGCGTCCAAGGCAGTAAATGAACTAACTTCATAAATCATATTTATGATCAGCCCCATTGCACATGACTGCCAGTGGGCTTTCCATTATGTAGCAGGAGACCATGGTTTGTTGCATCCCACAGAGATGGGAAATGAGCAGCACCAGTGTGTCCCTGGAGTGATGACTTAGGGCATCAGATCAGGATTAAGGCACGTTCTTGCTCTCTAGGTCAACAGAGGCTTCTACATAAGGGCTTAAGAGAAGGGTTCTGGCATCTCTCCTGGAATAAAATTCAGGAGAAAGCTAAGGCTTCTAGTGAATTCTAATAAGGTGTACTTCAAAACTCTAGCACTTACCATGCACAGTCCAAGGGCACAAGGAGTGAGAAGCTGGCTCTGTTCCAGGGGAAGCCCAGGGGAATCTCCTTATCAAACACTCTTCTCTCACTCATCATTCAAGTCACGGATAGACATTCCGTCCTCCTTTGCCCTCTCTCTGCATTAGGTTGTCCTGCTCTTAGCATACTGTTCACTGTGGGAGCTAGAGTGTGGAGCACAGAGGGGGATGGTCTGTAGAGGAAGGTTCTCACAACTCTTTGCATCCCAGGTGCTAGTGTGTTGTGCTACATCCATCCTAAATCAATAGCATGAATGAATGGGTTGATAAATGAATGAATGAGTGAGTAACTATCCTAAAAGAGACATCTTCTACACTGCATTTCCTTCTCATAGTTTTTTAGACTGAAACCTCCATTGTAGTTTTGAACAAGAGGTACAGTGTGATGATTAAGAACATGTGTGTTACAAACTTGACCCTATAGGCCTTAACATATATGACAGAATGCATGAAATCTGGCAGGAGATTATACGGGGTACAGATAGGAGATCAAGATGTGTTATCTGAAGTGCACAAAAATTCTATACAAATATTTTAAAAAGAACATGTGTCAGACCAAACTGCTGGCTTCAAACTCTGACTCAGCCTCAATTAGCTGGATGGATTTGGACAAGTTATCTAAACTTCTAAAATGTGATTAATACATTTATAGAATGGAAATATTATTAGTATCTGACCCCATTAGAAGGATTAACTCACACAGAACATTTTACAGAGAGCTTGGCAAATGACATTTGACTTAAATACAAACACTCATTATGTCTTGGCATCTGCCTCCTTTTGCACCCTCATCCTATTGTGTCTTTGTATCTGTCCACAAAGACTATTTGAATGTAAAGTTAAAAGGAGATATCAATTTTTTGAGAAGAAAGGGGCTATGACCAAGACAATCATAGAAATCAACTGGATTCATCCAAGGTCTGCTTTCTCCTTGGTCCTGGGTATCTTATCTTGCCATGATGTAATGTCCGAAGATGGCCTTGTCCTGTAAACTCCCTTTCCACAGCCACAGCATCTGGTTTTCCTTAATGAGACTGAGACTTCTATATGACTTGAGATAGATTCTGCCTCTCACTACTAGCTGTTTTAAAGTCATTCTGTGGTTCTTTCTGGGCTTCAGCAAGTGGCAAGTGGGTAGTAATTAGGCCCTCTGCTGAGCCCTGCACAAGTGATTTGAATAATTCAGAACATTGGTGATGGAGGGGAAAGAGACTGAAAAAGAACATCTGCCTGGTTAATAGCCAAATAACCTTGAGTATCCCAACAGGAAAAATGAACAGAGCATGGCCCAGGGCAAAGGGCCCCATACTGTGCAGTGAACTCATTCCTCTATCACTTCAAGATTTCTGCTAACCTCACCTTGGGCATCACCTTTCCTGTGCTTCTTGAGCACCTTTCAGGCCGTCTGCTTTCCACACTCTCATAGCTTCCAAGTCAGTCTTTCCATTCTGAAATATCTTGTTTAGAGCCATTGATTCTTTGTGTTGACACTTGAATGTTGATATTTTAGGACTATGTTGTCTCAATAAATGGTTTTATCAACCCTTTCTCCAGCATTGGAAGATGGTTCCACTGGGGGGCAGGGTGTCTCTGCTTTTCTGTACATGAGAATCCTGCTAGTAGGCAGGTAAGTAGTTGAATATTATTGATCAAAGACCTTCTAGACTTAGATGATCCAAACTTATTGAACCTCATGTCATCCTTGGATTCTGATTCCAACACAGATGGCAAATAAGAAGTCCTGATGGCATGGGTCATTCTAAAGTGAAGATGCAAACCTCCATAGCGACTTTGGCCTTCATGTAGAAGAGGAGGGACTCCTGAATGTTGAGGCTGAGAGAAGGACTATGAATGCTTCTGATAAAGATGCACTTACAACAACATCATCTGTTGCGCAGGACAGCCCTCCACAAAAAAGAGTTATCTAGCCCAAAATATGAAAAATGTCAATACTGGAAAACATTGTCTTGCAACCTTCTTTGTCTCTGTTGCAGTCTCATGACTGAAATCACCTGTTTATTCCTTGTCTCTCAATATTTTTTAAAGCAACTACTGAAAACAGGTCTTCAGACAAAAGTTCAGGGCACCTTAAGAGTAGTCTTTTAAATGTAATCCAGATAGTGGGAAATGTAGAACTCAATGTAATTCAATAAATATCATTTAAATACACACTATGCTCACATCACTATAGGGTGTGATTAGCCTTTCTCCTAAACAAACTTAATTCAAGTTCTAGTTATTCACCAAAAGGAATTTCTTTATTGGCAACTCATATCATAGACTTACCTGGGGCCTACTTAGAACCTTATAATTTATGTGGTGATGTGTCAAGAGCCAGATGAAGGCATGATAGGATAATTTAACATATTAATATATATTAATTAAAATTAATTTATATATATTCTATCCC
>NW_008355474.1:3389295-3394414 GCF_000622305.1 Nannospalax galili | reverse complement strand
CAGTGTGACATCTTTAACAGGGACACATTCCTGAAAAGGGGATTGCCTCAGATCCCAAGGGCTTAACCATGTACTATTCATACATGGTTTTTAAAGTGTCATGGACAGATATTCTAGGATTAAATACATCTCAATATCTGAAGATGTGGATGGTATTTCTATTACTGCCTAAAATCAAAATATGGGCTTGTACTTGGAATCTTGACAATTAACATTGAAGGGTGAATGTCCTTTTTAAAAGGGGCAAGTTTACTATAGTATAGCCAAGTGGTTGGCCTAGAAGGGATGGGACTGGTCAGAGCTTACACATTTCTTGAATTTGATTCCTTACTTAATGCTGTGCAATATTGTGTGGTAAGCTCCAACAGTTAAACCAGCAATTCTCAAATGGAACAGTCCCCATCCTGAGGAACATTTGGAAATATTTGTACACTCATTTGACCATCACACATGGGCAGGGAAGAGGAGGACTGTTAATGCTTCTGATAAAGATGCACTTATAACAATATAAATTGCAAAGGACAGCCCTCCACAAAGAAAAAAGAATTATCTAGTCCAAAATGTATACAGTGTCAATATGGGAAAACATTGTCTTGCAACTTTCTTTGTCTCTGTTGCAGTCTCATGAGTGAAATCACTTCCTGTTTGTTTCTTGTATCTCAATATTTTTTAAAGAATTTATTGAAAACAGGTCTTCACTAAGGAAAGACATCATGTAAAGAGGGGAAAAGATGCAGAGAAGGGAAAGAAATTGGAAAGAAAGAAAAGAAAGGGAAGGAGTTTTAAAGTAAGTACATAACAGAATTTAAAAAATCCATGGTGATGAAGGATATCCGAGACAACATATTTTACCCATCTTTGGGAACTTAAGTGCCTTCACTGGAGCTGTTTACTATACTGTATGTGGAATATATAAGAGGACCTTATCATGGAGGTATTCAATCCTTTCCTTGGCCCCTGCCTGTAATTAATGCATACACATACTTCGTGAAACACTCATTTCAATCCGGTTATCGACATTATGCCAACCAAAGAGGATGGCAGCATTCACAGTGATGCTTGTTCCTGTGACATTTACTCACATTCAGACCTACCTAAATTTTAGCTTACCTTTAAACTCAACACAATGAATCCAGGTAAACCAAGGCATTGTTGTTTTATACTTTATTTGCGAAGAGACCCTACATAAACTATGTCAGGAGGATACAGGTCTACATATGATCTCATCAATCAATAAATGGAGTTGTTAACATAACGTTGATGATACGATACTATGAGGAAGACAGACATATGACCAAGGAGTATTTACAACTCTCACATATGATATATTTATATTGAGATGGATATATACATATATACATGTACATGTGCATATACATACATATGTCCATACATACACACACATATATACATATATATGTATAAAATGCTTTTAAACAAAAACCAAGAAAAGAGTTTGCTTTCTTGTAATAATTAACCACTTGGAAGTGAAGAATGATTGGTTTCCATTAGTATCAAGTTATTAAATCTCTGCCCCCACACTTAACTCCAACACCCACAGATTTTGATGAAGACATGTTGGCCTTGGCATGGAAGTGAGGGTGAAGAATGGGATGATGGTACGGGGCTGAGAGTGAAGGACATGCACAATGGGAGAAATGAACTTTGGTGACACCATTAAATCATCCTTTTGTATTAAACATAAATTATTAATACAGTTTAAAAAAATAATTTTCTGTTTTCTTTTGAGGTTGAAGAGGAAGAAAGGGTTGGATAGGGAATACAGAAAGGGTGGGCACTTGCCTTTTCAACACAACTCTCCACAACAACTGAGAACACCTCTACCATCGGGCCATCTTGCCATCTCATCAAGAAGTGACTCTTGTTTTGGTTTGGTTTGGTTTTGCTTTGTTTAATAATGGATACATTTCCATGAGAGTTTTACTTAAGATTGTAAACCTCATCTCAAAGGCAAACACAGTCATCATTTTAACTGGTTTTATCCTCCAATCCTTGCCAACATGTGAATAAAATCAGCATACCCATTGGGATTCATTTGTCAAAAAGGAAAATACTGGAGTCAATGGTGCCTCAGGGAAAGGGTACCATGAGTTAGATCTAGTTTTGCTAACACCACAGTCATATTAACAACTTTAGGGCTCAAATGATGTGAAGCAAGGATGATCAGCTCTTCCCAGTTGCTTGGGCAATAAAACAAACAAGCATCAAGAAGGAATATTTCTGTTAAAAATAAAGCTAAGGATTGATCATTGTATTTAAATAAACAAATGTAAGATCTAGGTGAACATATCCTACCTCTGCTTCTACCAAGATCTTCACCAGTTAATGACAACTTGGCAATATTCTACCCATTGTTCAATGCCTCCCAAGCCAAGCTATTCTGTTGTTCACCCCTCCCACAACTCATGAGTACATTTGCTCAACCCCAAAACAGTTATGCACATGTCACGTGTGTCCCCTATGTCACATGTGCCACATGTTCAGCAGTTGCCATAAACACAGTTAACCCTCCAGATTGACAATATAGTTATACAAACATTGGGGAAATCACACAAACACATGGAGTCAGACAAGGTATAATCACTTTACAGATATTTAGTACAGAAAGATTAGGGACGGGGACTGGAAATCAGTTACAACAGCACCTAAACTTCATTTGCAAAATTCCTCTCTGAGAACATAATGTCCTAATAATGCACTGAAGTAGGTACCAGCTGATTTTCCAGATATTGAAAGTTTGCTGCACATCAGCCTAAAGATAAAGGGACATGTAATGTCCAGTAGGAAAGAAATTGGTGTATATCATTTACACGGCAATAAATCCTTCATTTCCCTTGAAATAAGATATGTAAAGTAGCACTTAGTTTAATACAAGTTTTTTTCTGCTTTAGACCTAGCTGTAAAAAGCCATTCATGCAAAAAATTACCTCCAGTTTTAGCTGGATGTTTAAAGGACACTTCTCCTGAAAACAAGTCCCTTTCACTTAAGGAAGGGGAAAGTATTCCACTCAGCCAGCCAGTTCTGACTGTGAGTGGAAAATACAAGACTTTGGTGTTTGCAGGGCGCTTGCCTTAAGAACCCAGGAGTATCTCTGAGCTCATCTTTAAAGAGGCAGAGGGCTTTGTGCCCCTGGAAACTTTAGGAATTTTCCAGAAAAAGTTGTGAGAACCTTGCTAGGGTTTGATTCTGGCCCATTCCTCCTGAGGCTTCTAAAGTGCCTCCTCTCTCTCTTTCATCTCAGACTTTTCTGACCGCCTGTGAGTCATCTATTCCATCAATGATGAATTTGTAGCTCTTTCTGTTCTAAAGAAAATGTCTCATACAAATCTCTCCTATAGTTGTTAGTCTTTTCTGTATATAACCTTTCTATGCTATGACCATTTCTTGATATAAATATAAAGTCAAGCTCTCCTGTTCTAAATTATTCTAATAGAGAAGTTTTGACCCTGCCCACTTCATCTTCATACAAGTAATCCAGAGAATTTCATGCTGTGGTCATCTTTGACAAATGTGAGCATGAATGTGCTCAGTTAAGTGGATAAGTAATCAAGAGAAACGGGTTCCCCCTCACACTCATCCCAATCTTAACCATCACAGTTCTGTTGAACTTGCTTCTCTGAGATCTGGGTCTAGCCTTCTTTACCCATAAGAGAAATCCTGCATAGCCTTCCATCATTAAATTCTATGAATTGATATAAACAATATGGGGAAAATGAGAGAGAGAGAGAGAGAGAGAGAGAGAGAGAGGAGTGTTTTGAGATTTGGATAATTCAGAAGCAGCCAAAATGGAGTTTATGCAACATCTGTGAATAAGATGAAGGTCTTTATTGAGCATCTTTCACAGGACCTCAGCAAAGCTATCAAGTAGATAAGAGACGACAACACTGCTTCTGAGGTAATACCTCATTGTGCTATAGGAAAACTTGACATTCACCAAGCATATTGACAACATGTGCTTCTGCTGCTCTCATTTTCTCAGCGGTCCCCTTTGGTCTGGCCTAGGGAAAGCCGTAAGGAGCCATTTTACATCTTACTCTGATTGTTTAAGGCAAAAACAGCTGCTGAACAACAGTCACGATTAAAAACTGGATGCCAAGAGTCAAAGTAATATCCTTCTACGGGTTTCCAAAATGTCTAGTGACAGCATTGCTAGGCCCTTCGCTGTCTTCAAAGATCATAACTTCTTCTCTGCCACTGTGATTTACTGTTCCCACAAGCACACCAAAACAAACCTGGCCTTACACATTATTAGAAGTATGCCCAAATTTTAAAAAGAAAGTGATTACCAATAAACAGTATTTCTTATGGGAATTTGAAAGTCAAGAATGCCCTGTAAAGAATTTTTGTACAGGGTTTCTTCCCAAAATCCAACCCTCCACTGATATCTAATGTCTTTCCGATTCTCTGAGCCAAGAAACCTAGCTGTAATATTCCATACTTATTATTTGTTAGCATGTCAAAAACATGGCAGAAACAGCTACTCCAGGCTTGGGGGAAACAAAGCTATTCCAGACTTGGGAACAAATTAAAGATATAAACACCTAAACTTCAGAATAAAGTATTTCAAGTTGAGGCTTAGTGGATAGGAAGTGAATGAAGAATCTGCCCTTCCCCGTCTGAAAATTCAATCAGGAGAGCAGGCTTCTGTTGAGGAGGGGTTTGCTGTCCCAGGTGCTGAAAACAGATACCAGGAATCACAGCAGAATTTATATTCTGTGATGGGTGAAGCCAAAAACTACCTGTGAAACTAAATAGTCTTTGAATAGAAACTGATCTTGGGTGACAGGCCTCAAAATAAATTCAAAAATCTTTTTAAAACATTATTTGAAACAAAGAGTAGCCCTGAAACCACCCTAGTTTTCCTATGGGACAGAACTAATGCCTTACCAATAATTCAAATGGGGTAGCTTGATCTAAACTCCTTATTCAACCCTGCTAACCCAGTTCCTGGAATGAATTAAGGACCCTGTGCCTTCAGAGTCTAGGTCTACAGATCAGTACTGCATTAGGGTCTACAGAAGACCTATACTGACTTTTTTTTTTTTTTTTTTTTTTTTTTTTTTGTAAAGTTTTCCCCTTTACCCCCCCCCTTCCCCG
>NW_008355474.1:3369057-3389262 GCF_000622305.1 Nannospalax galili | reverse complement strand
GATCCACCTGCCTCTGCCTCCTGAGTGCTGGGATTAAAGGCATGTGCCGCCTGACTTTTTATTCTTTGATATCAGTTGCAGATATTGCATTGATTTGGTTTGCTACAATTAGAAGTTTCAGAAAGAAGTATTTGGATAAGATTTTACCTTTTTCTGAAACATGGGCCTTTAATATTTTATTATTTTTATTTTATGTGTTTGAGTGTAAGTATACCTGTGTCACGTAGAATCCAGGGAGGTCAGAAGAGGGCATTGGAATTACCTGGAACTGGAGTTATGGGTGGTTGTTAGTTGCCATGTGGGTGCTGGGATTCTAACTGTCCTCTGTGAGGACAGCCATTGCTCTTAACCACTGAGCCATCTCTACAGCCCCCTGTAACTCTAATTATATTGTCACAGTCCTGAGAAGAGCTTAAACTGCACTCAAGAGAAAGTTTAAGCGTGTAAATAACTGCTTCCCACCTACACAGCCACACGTGTGTGTACACACACACACACACACACACACAATCTCAAAAAGTAAAACTCATCTTGAAAAAAGGATGTGATTCTCTTCTGAATAGTACATAAATGTTTGACAGGTAGAATAGCTGAATTTTCTTGCAATTTTAGTCAGAATTTTCTTGCCTCAACTGGTTTTCTTTTCTAATTTGACAAATTCTCTTGGGCTAACTCACCAGGGTCCATCCACATAATCAAGAAGATTCTTCCTGCTGTGAGGTATCAGAAAAATAATGTGGGTTGTTTGGAGTTGCCTCCAGTCCCAATGGGCTTAGGGGAGTCTTTAGACATGAATATGAATTATAATCAGTCTTCACTAAAATTGGAAAGGAAATATCCCAATGGCTCCCAAAAAGTCTAAACTTTCAGAAAAGGGAAAGAAAGCAATCACTAAAGCAGGTTCTTACAGTTCCTGTTAGCATATTAGCTCAAACTTTCCAGATCCAGGGATTTGCTCCTCAAATGAAACATCTGGGAGCTCTAAGTCATCAGTCCTGTCTTTAGGAAGTTACACACTGAAACAAGTTATTCCAAGCAAGGCTTTACAATGCTGTGAAGGAGCTCATGTCCTCAAGATTATCAGACAGAATTATGAAAGATTGCCAATTTCATACCACAACTTAAAATCCTATCCCAATTTGGATTCTCATTTCAAAGAAAGCTGGGATGCTTTCTGCCTGCCAGACAACCACAGGGAAAAATCACTCAGATAGAGGTCTAGAACAGAGGTGTTGCTTTCCTGTATTAGAAAAATAAACTCTGAGCCCAAGGTCAAAAGAGAAAAAGGAAACTGTGATCACCTGAACTTGAGTGAAACATTCATGGACTTCTTGGGATCCTGGGTACTCAGCTTTATTCTGATTCTTCTCTAGAGTGGCCAAAAATCTCTTAAAAAATGAACATCATTTTTTTCAGGCACATAACACCTGATAGTGTGGAAATACTTGGAAATTGAAAGGAAATAACATCTGAAAGATTTCACTTGCCAAGTAGTCATCACTACAAGGAACTTAAAATAGTGCTTGGCATCACAAACACCTGGGACATTTTTAGGGACTGTAAATGACACAGGGCTGTAACTTTGGCGATCTGGCCTCAGGATCTATTGTCAGGGGTTTCATTTTCAGTCAGACACATTCTTCAGCAGGAGTTCCTCTCTGCTGTGCGCTAATGCTGGGCCATTAGAAATGAGACCTAGCATTTGGTCACCACCAGAGCTGGTGGTTTCTGTCTTTTTATTTTCCCCCACATATGGATCACTGTCCCTAAAATGCTTCAGATCATTATCGCTTCAGTACTCCCCACAAGATGAGTTTCACCACCCAATTTTCAAAGGCAGCTTCAGACAGTCTTACTTTAAAGCCTACAGAACATCATTAAAGTAACAATAAGTGGGAAGGAGTTGAAGCAGCAGGGGATGCTAATTCTGCTTCAAGATGTAGGGTTCCGTACCTGAAAATCAAATCCATCAACAATCTCTTCTTAATGGGTAAAGTTACCAAGTGACCCTTTCTGCTTGCACTTCCTAAGTTATTTTCCATTACTAGATGTGCAAGGGTGATTAAAAGGAAAAACACTAATGACTAAGTCTCTAGATAGGACTAAAACAGGTACACTTCAGAACCCAGCACATGCCAGAAGCTGCAAGGCTGTGTGTGGCATTTACTAACCAAGAGCGGGCCTGCCCCACCACTGGGCCCTGGGCACCCTGCAGGACCCTGGCAGCTAGTCTCTCATCCAGTGCTCATGATAACCCCCAGTGACAGGCATGAGGTTGTCAGCAGGGTTCTTTTATAAATGAAGAAACTGAGGCACAGAGGAGACCATTTTTTTCCAAGTTCATTCAGCAAGAATTGAAAACTCACAAGGCTTATACTTTCTGGTTCCACTTCGAATTACTTTATATCTATCTTGACATATAGTCACAGATAGTCTTTAAAACAGACCCTGGAATCTTTCCTAAAGAAATACAGGTGAAAAAAAAAAGTTGAGCATCACAATTAAAATGTTAGGAGAAACCAAGAAAAGAGACCCTATTAAACAATGTAAAGTTACAAGGGGAAATTATTTTTAAATTGGAGGTTGAATCAAACATGAATTCGTTTTGAATAGTAAATGTGGCTATTTGTGTTAAGAGCCATTGCTGGAGTAGAGTTGAAGCATCTGTCAACATGTGCTAATTTGCGGGACAGAAAGGTTTGTCTTCCCCAGCTCACTTGGTGACTTCTCCACCACCATTCTAAAGCATACTGATTCATTTCCTAAGATATAAACCTTTCCAGTGTCATCACAATAAAGACCTCATTTAACTGAAAAATTCTCTCCACCAAAGCTTTGGATGCAACTTCAAATCTGAGAGTCACTATTATAGCTGCTCCAAGAGTAGGTGAACCTTAGCTGACACAAAGAACTCTTAGTCCATAAAGCTACATACTCATGCTCACAGGGGACTAGAAAAAAAAAAAAAGAAAACTGTACTTTGTCATTTACCAGGATAATCGGCAGCCAGGAAACAAGAGAGAAATGTGAAGGAAAACATGTTTGTTTCCTAACCAAGCCACAGGATGAGATGACTTCAAAAGACAGACCAAAGCCTCATAATAGGCCTGTTGTCCCAGAGTCTCTTGTGCAAAAGCAACTGATGAGGCGCTGTCGCTCATCACTTGGTCCACGGAGCCGGAAAGAGACTGACTGATGGCTGGGAAAGCAGCTTGTTTCTTTCTGCAGAAACTCAGGCTAAATCACATGTGGGGGATGCTTAGGCTAAGGAAGAGAGATATGAGCCACCCAGGATTTCTTGAGCTTTTCAGAGCTCTTAAAGCCTAGCCTGTAAGAAGTGGGGTGCCAAACAGGGAGGACATAGAGTTTGGAATTTGGTAAGCAATAAGCTGAACATATGGTAAAGACGACTCTGGCCCTTCGGAGTGGGATGTTCGCAGACTTTATGTCGGTGCAGACCTCATATGATATATTTCATTGGTAACTTACCTGAGCAGGGGTAAGAACAGACTGGCTTTCCTCATCCCTGAAATGTAGGAAAGGGCACACACTCAACCTGCACCTTGTTGTCCGCTGTCTACTTTCAGTGAAGGGCCCTTCTAACTTCAGCCTATTTAATGAAGGTAATTTATGCAGTTACAAAGCCCAGTGACATCAAACTCAGCTCCTTGCTTCTAGCTCAGCTCTCTCCATGTGCCCTAAGCGAAACTTCCACGTCACATGGCAGTTCAATTAGAATGTTTGAGTTTTACACCTAATTGTTGTTTCAATAATTTGCTTAAACTAGGTTACATTTATCTTTACAAATGATGTTTATAATGACTCTTGATACCTGCCCCCCCGCCAAAAAATTAACCCAAAAAAAAAATCAGAATCAAGGTTCAGTTTGGTTTGCATTCTGTGAAGAAAGGAGAGTCCTACCTTTAAATATAAAGATTTTGTGAAAAACTGGAATATTTTCATCTATCCAAGAAGCCTGCACTTTGTAAATAACTCAAAATGTAGTGAGTCAAAGGTATGTGCTGTTAATAAAAGCAATGGTGAGCCACAAATAGCAAACCACACAAATGTGGTGTTCTCATTTGAATATGCACACACAGATATCAATAGATGCAACACAAATGGGGACTCAGATCTGTATGGCAATAGTATTATCCAGGCATTTACATGCATGTGTGTGCTTACATGTGCATGCGTCTTCACCATATGTTCAGCTTATTTTTCTTCATAAGTAAGAAAAAAGATGAATGTGGTTTGTACTGTATCAGCTTGGGAATCTAGAACAAAACACAACTCTGATAATTGCTTTTAAATAAAGTCATCAAGATTGCCTCTGTGTGACTGCGGCATTACTCAGCCCAGAAATCTATTTTCTCAGTCAATAAACATGGTGTCCTTGGCTGGAAACTTTCAATTCTGCTAAAGAAATATCTAAGAGTCTACAAGGAGATTCTTTTTACTCACAGTAAAGACAAGAAGCAAAGTGGGAAAAACAACTTGAAAGACAACTAGATTCAGGAATTATGCAGAGAAATTTGTTCTCCAGTCTGGGATAGGGTATTCTAAACTCCTGAAGTATGTTTCCAGAAATGCGGGGGAGTACATGTAGTAGCTTTGTGAGTCTGAACATGGTTGAGGCCGAGCCAAAGGCCTTCTTCATAACTTTTGGTGTGTGACATGCATGCATGAACTTTTAATGCATGCCATCTCATCTGGGAGGTTTCATCGAATCATGAAAATTCAGTGCAGCATCACTGGTGAGCTAAAAGGCTTTGTTCATTTTGGAGCTCATCTCCCATTAAGAAGAAAGGCAGCAAGCTAGTGGTCGGAGGATAACTGCATCCTCTATCCCAGCCAGCTGAATAGGAATTAGAGCCATCTTTCTTAAAGGAATCATAGGAAACACCTGTGCAAAGATATAGCCCTTCAGCCATCAGTCTCCACCTACCTCACCTACAGTCACGATGTTGTTGCATCTCTCCTGAAGCCTCAGAGAACTGGAAGGATGCATACTGACTGACTCAGAGCTCTTGGATTCTCTGCAGACCATTTCACTTTGTGCAGCATGGAGATCTGCTACAAAACTGAGTGGCTTCCATGCCTTGATTTGCAGTCCCCTCAGGGAAAAACCAATAAGATGACAACTGCTGTCACTCCAACCAAGAGGTAAGCCTGGCTCAATACTGTATTGTGGTCACAGAAAGGTCAAAACTCCCTCCCTGAGGGTCAGACCCCAGGCATGGCTCCTTTGCTCCTACAAGTTAAAAGTTCATGGTCTGGGAGATCAGTGTGTAAGAAAGGGAGAGATAGTTGCTGTGGGTGGGCACCAAGGGCTCCAGATGGGATTTACAGGGACATGCCACTTGCATCTCAATGAGCTTGCAGTCAAATTCACTGCACAGAGGTTAATCTAGATGTCAACATTGTCTGACAGCACTGAAATTACTCCAGGGCAGGGCTCCTTCAGAAGTCTTAATATAACAGTCAATTCTGTCCTGCCTGCAGGAAATGAAAGTTTTCTGCTTTGTGTGCCGAATCATTCAGCACCAATTTTCTCTCTGTTTGAAGTCCAAACTGTTTGTGGTCTTGGGATTCACCTTGTATTAAGACTTTCACAGGTTTTAAGAAGCAGGATTTTCTGTCCCATTGAAGCCAGATGATGCAAACCAAGAGAAAAGGGGAAATGATAAAGCAAAAAGAAAATTTTTCTTACTGCAATTTACTTCTATCCAGTAGGCAACAGAAGTCATAATATCTGCACCAGGGTTTTTTTTTTTTTTTTTTTTTTTTGGTCCTTTCCAGAAGTAGCTTCAGAGGCACCAGTTATGTATCAGATAGCTTTTAAGTAGAGATTGAACAGGGGCAGATCTCCCTGGGAGGGGTGGTGAACTGAGTAGGTCTTATCACTTCAGATTGTATAAACTCATTTTCTGTGTTAATGTCACTCCCATGAATGCTTCTTAAATGAAATAATAAGGGCTGGAGAGATGGCTCAGCAGTTAAGAGCACTGACTGCTCTTGCAGAGGACCCAGGTTTGATTCCCAGCACCCACATGGTGGCTACAAACTGTTCTTAACTCCAGTTCCAGGGGAAGCTGAAGCCCTCTTCTAACCTTCATGGTATTGCACGACATGGGTGTGCTCACATACATGCAGATGATACACCGTACACATAAAATAAAAATAATAAATAAAATATTTTTTAAAAAATGAAATAATAAATACCAGACTTAGATTGGATCCCAGGTTTGAGAAGATGCTGCATTCAAAGGAATGCTAGACTATGCAGTGGATATCTAGGTTCTTATAGCACTTACAAAAAGCAGGTCTAAATTTCTGACTGCCTAAAATGAGAAGAAACTAAATCCTCTCATAAGATACTAAACCAAAGCAAAACTTGAATGCCTAGATGTTTCTCAGGTAGATGTTCAACAGGATTCACCTGACCTGCAGTATCTCGATATATTTTCTGCTAGAACTTCTAGCTTTATGAGCTGGAAATATCTCTTTGGAGCTTAAGCTTAGACCTTGGCACTGCATTCAACCCATCATATTCCTGGGTGATTAGAAAAAATTAATAGAACATACTGTGAGACCTCTACAACCTCACCACTGGTTTAAGACATCATTCCCTACTAGAAATGTCAAATCAGGCCTTGCTTTAAACTTGTAACCTAACGGC
The DNA here is from genome assembly GCF_000622305.1 of Nannospalax galili. Lineage (NCBI taxonomy): Eukaryota > Metazoa > Chordata > Mammalia > Rodentia > Spalacidae > Nannospalax > Nannospalax galili. The sequence goes on along the minus strand of NW_008355474.1, from coordinate 3,382,580 downwards.
CAAAAAGAAAAGGAAATCTAAATTTTATTTTTTTGGTGAAGATTTCCAAATATGCGCATATTTGAAAACATCATAATGAAACCAATTAGTTTGTTCAAGTTAATATATGCAAGCAAAAAATTAAAAGAATTCCAAGCAATCTAATGGAGCCCCCTTTTCTACTGAAGTCACAGAAAAGTTTCTATGCTGCTACATCAGAAACTTGTTGCTGCAAAGAAATTGTGTTTGGGGAGAACATACCAGACAAACAGGCCTTGTTGTAAGCCAAGATGCAGGATCCTAGGTAGAGCATTCCACGCTCAGAGCAAAAATACTAACACCCAATGCAGTTCCAAGACTAGACACCACCTCCACCACCATCACCAGTGCCTTTCAGGGAGAGAGAGAGTGATCAGTTATCAACCTCTTATATTCTCTCTGTTCTAGCCCTCCTGAGGGTGGTTTCATCTGCAGTGCTAGGTCACTTCCATACCAAATCTCAAACAAGACATAGGTAGAAGTGTTTCCAATGTGATGATTTATCATAAAACCAGGAAGAATGTTGAGATGCACAGATGTTATTGTCAATATAATTTAATTTGGGGAGCACCAGATAACCAAACTTTACAAAATGACAGATTTCCCATCAAAATCTTTGAGTGTCTCCAGGGTCAGTCTACTTCTGGATTTCTCATCACAGAGAAACATAAGGTGTAAAGAGAAATAAATTGCAATCCATTTGCTTACTCTGGGCAGGCGCCTCTGAAACTGTTCCCACGAAATATTTGGATGAAGCACATGATGATGGAGCTGATTATGAAGGTTCTCCCAGTGATGTTCAACCGAGCCTAAGACAGGTTCTGAAGGCCAGCCTGAGGTTTTAACAATGATGCCCCAACTTGGAGTTCCCCTTCCAGCCTTATTAAATATTGGCAAAACAAGTTATTTGGTACTAAAGAAGGTAGATCTCGAATAAACGAAACCATATTGAGTGACTAGAGTTCATGAGGGCTAGCAATCAAGGTACCACATTATGCTCTAAGGTAAAAAGCCTTGGGCATTTTACCAGGCTGGTACAGAGGTGTTTGAGGGAAGCTCTCTGGACTGCTAGCCTGTGGGCTCATTCAGTGATCCTCTACAGATGTTTCTATGCTTCCCACTGAGAAAAGCACTTCAAAGACCCAAAGTCCTGAGATTAGGTGCTAAGGGTATACTCTTGCCATTTGGCTCAGAAAGGAGGGCAACATGGGAAATAACTTAGGGAAACAGTGTGCAATCTCAAAATGACCTTGTTCTAACATCTCAGTCTATTAAAATTATCATTTAAAGATAAAAATCTCTTGGTTTCTGACCCAGAGTTCATATTACCACTGGCCTGCTTGAGAGGTGGGCAGGCCTGTCTCCATATCTCAGACTGATTTCTGCCAACATGAGTGTGTAAGAAGTGGGGAAGATGGGTAACAGAGGAAGACAGTTTCTCTCGAAGAGTGCAAACAGTTTCCTGACTTGTGTGCCTGGCTTCTGCACTAGTGTCCCTAACCCCTACCGGGGGCTAAACTTCCTTTACTTGTCTTTTATGGTCAATTTCTTGTCACTTCTCTTCCATACCCTCTTTACCTTTCATTTCATCTCTCATTTCTAACAAATAAGCTTTAAAAAAGAAAGTAGATAGAACCAGAAAAGTTTTTTGAATGGCAATGAACCCTAAAGATATCTGTTCCAACCTCTTAAATGTCTTAAGTGGGAAGTTTGATAGTTTGAGGATTAGTTGATTTAGCCAAAATCACGAGCGGCTAGGAGCAAAGGCAGGAGTCTCAGTGACCTTCTGATGTATGTTGTGCTCTCTGGGCATACCTGATTCATTTTAACTTCTGTATTGAATCTCATACAGCTCTAGATACTAGAAAGAGTGGTTCCTCTGTGGGTGTTGGTTTCTGTAGTATTTAGCACCAGAAATACTTTCACTAGTATGTTCCGCAAGGTAAGCAACACCAGAGATGAGCAATGCTGTTCATCTCAAACCCAGAAGGATGGAGGGCCCTTTGCCTCCAATGGAAAGCCTTCTCAAGGAATAGTTTGTGCATGATCTGCTGAGTGGTGGAAGTCCCAAGTCCTTTGTTAATTAGAGGAGGGTTAGTGACCCTTGAAGTTCACTCACAGTTCACAGATAGAATCAGAAGAGAGCATCAGGTTCATATCTGAAGCAAATAACTAAGAGGACCCTTGGTCATGACATCTTGCTCAATGACAGGCATCCAAGTCATTCTTGCTCAGTGCAGGAAGGGACCAGGTAACAATGGTGTGGCACAAAGATAAGCCAGAGTTCCCTGGAATATTCCCTAATTGTCACAATGGAGTTAACTTCAAGCTAAGCTCTGAGTCAATCCAGCACGGTCTTTGAAAGTATAGATGTGCTTGGGTATGAAAAAGAATGGAATAGATGGCCATGGCCATTTATGTTAATGGGCTGTCATTTCAAGACTCATTGAACCACATTACTCTCTTTAAAAATAAATAGTTAAATAAATAAATAAATAAACCTTCAATAACATTTTTCTGGTGTAGACGAAGGCTAGGATAGGGAATGAAACCAAATGTTCCCCAACCCAGTCTAAAAGTAGTCTCAGACACTTTGGACTTATACATGTGTGACATGGGTAAAAGAAGAGAGAACTGACTTATTAGAACCAACCTCAGCCTGAACATAGTATGTCCTCAGAGACAACTGACTTCTGCCCATGTAAGGCCAGAGGAGGGCTCTCCAGCCATTCCAGAGTGATGCTGGGAAAAAGTGACACAGTGACTGACTGCTGTTAGAACCTACAAATTCAGAGTTAGAATGGAGCCAGGGGTAGCAAGGGTACCCCTTCTTTTGCACATAGTGAAAACAAGACACTGTGAAGTGAGTCTTATATGTCCTGTGCCAGTACAGGAGAAATAAGACACTCTGCTTATCCCCAGAGCCCCAGAACATACATGCAGCCTCCAATGATCTCCTTTGCCTCCTTATTCTCCAAAGCATCCCCATGCCTCTCTCTTCATCTTCCAAGTTTAACATATAAAGTACCCCCCACACAGAGAGGACAGCAAGACAGTAAGAAGGTTGGCCCTCTCCCTCCACCCCTCCAACTCCACCATCCCCTCTCTTCTCTCCCACAGGTAGCTGGCAATGATGGACACAGGTTTGCCAACCTGATGCCAATGTGAAAGCTTGTGTCACTAAGATGAGGACAGGCTGGCACATTTAGTCTTGCCATTTCTCCTAGTTGTTCATCAAGCCACCTGTTCTAGACACTTCTTCCCAGTCCATCAAGAAAACCAAAGCCACAGGTATCTATTTGGGGAAGGATACCCCTTAAAACATCCCTTCTAACCAAAAACACTTTCCCCTCAGGCTCCTCCAGGTCATCCCTTCTCTGGATATCTTCCACTTAGTTACTCAGATCAAAACATATCTGGGAACTTCTACTCAGCATTTATGGCCCCAGCACAGACTATAGGCCTCAGGTGGATCCATTGGCAGAATAATAAGATAAATAATTGCCACAGGATAACAAAGCGTTCTCTTAAGGAGGTCAATCCAAAGAGCTTTCCCCAAAGTCCTCAGGGTCTAGGCACACAGCACAGTGAGAAGAACCGAACTGAATTCCCAGTTAGTATAGCTCTGCCCTCAATCCAGCTGAGCAGCCTTGCCAATCCCTGAATTCCAACAATGGCTACGATCTGAGCACAGCTCTTTTCTATTTGAATAAAAACATTTGTTGGTCTTGAAAAATAAAAAAGAAGCAAAACCACAAACATAATTCAGTCCTAAGCCCACCACGGGGATGCCCATATTTCAGATGCCTTCAGCTGGCAAGGACAACCACGCTGCAGACAGTTCCCTCAGCTGGAAAGGAAAAGGGCGAGTCAGAGGCGCCCAGGAGGCTTCAGGTAGGAAAAGGTCAGTCTTTTAGGTAGCGGTAGTTCTGTGCTTGGGATGAGGTGGAGGGTACTCTGTGCTTGGGATGAGGTGGCCCAGGTACCCTCAGAGGGACACATCCCCTCCTCCCCAGCAGGATGGATCTACGCAGTCTGGCTTTTGGCTTCCTGGGGCATTTTATTGTTGTGTATGAGGGAGGCCCAGAGATGTCTTCTGTAGTCCTCAACAGCACAACTGGGAAGGCAATGATTCCCCTGGCACAGGGGCAAAGGGAGCTGGCCCCAGCCCAGATGCTTCATTCTCACCCCCTGGTCAGAGCTCTGTCCTCATTAAGATGCTGAGTCTGCAGCACTGGCCACTCTGGACATCTTCCAGAGAAGCTTCAGCTCCTCCCCCCTACACCCAGCCCACAAAGCGATTTCTCAGTCCCTGCCTTTTCACAACAGCTCAAAGGCAGATGCATCAATCCTTCCAGGGGCTAGAAACGTGAGGAGAATGCCAAGGGCCCAGCGCAGGTGCCAAGTAGATGCTTCTCTGCTGGCTTTTGCCCATGCCAGTTTCTGGATCTCTGAAACACACAGATGCCGAGGCTCTCACCTGGATTTCTTTCCTAGCAGTGGGGTTTGCCCAGGAAATGGAGTCTAGGCTCTAGGGAAGCAAGTTACCAAATAGGATGGGGGGGGCCTGGGGAGCGCATCCCTAATTATGACCCACAAGTAACTTGGTCTCTTGTTATTGGAACCCTGAAGCCTGCCATGTCCACATTAGCAGATGACACTAGGGAAACTCCCCAAGGGCCTGAAAATGAAAGGTCTGACCAAGAAGTCTTCCCAGTGATGGAAAGAAGAGAGGCAGTGCCTTGTTAGGGTACAGATTTCAGCTGTTTTTACTTTTTTTTTTTTTTTTTAAGTCCAGAAAATCCAGTTCTTCCAGTTCAGAGGATAGAAATGACTCAGTTTTTCAAATCTACTAAGGAACATGAGCATGATTTACATCCAGGAGAGATGAAGTTTGCTCTTCCTGTGGTCTTGTGTCCTTATTTGTTTGGTATTTACCCTTCCTTAGATAGGGTTTGCTCTCCTATGGTCTTCAGTTGGTATTTGTTCAGTATTTACCTGTGGTGTTATCATTGAGTCCCAAAAGACTATATACTTTGTAGAATGGACATTTTAGAAAATTGTCTAAAAGTAGAGGAAAGGGGGAGAGAGCGGAGGCAAAGGTCAGGGCTGATGCGAGGCATTTCCAAAGGCCTGGACACCCAGGATTGTTTCTGTGCCAAGCTTTGTCAAAGGGTCTGTCACGCACCTACTCTGTGCTTCAAAAGCAGCACGCATGCCCAGCAGTGAGTGCACGCTGCACTGTCTCCTCCCATCCTCTCTGCAGGATCAACATGTTCAGCTCCCAAAAGTCAGAGCTGAAGAAGTACAGGCCAGGACCACAGCTTACGTCAAGGGAATTTCTTTACGTTAATAATAATTTTTAATTTTTTCTGAGTTGTTACAGTCTTATGGTTTTCTGTATCAGCAGCTTCTCTGTGTTAGAGAAGATATTTCTCTGTAGATATAGATAGCTAGTTATATATATAAATATATATATATATGCCAAACTGCCTTCCAGGGTTTTTTTCTTTTTTCTTTTTTTTTTAATTTAGTGTTGTATATGTAGCAGGCACTTGAGTTTCTATGAAGATGTTCGCTTCAGTCAAAAATGGAAGAAAGGAGCTGTGATATGGGAAAGAGAGATGTGAGGCAGGGAGACAGGAGGCGAAAGAATAGAAACGCTTGACCGCCAGCCACCACTAGCCCAGAATGTCCAGGTAGATTGGAGTGGCCTTCCCCAAAGCATGGAGGATTTTGTAGATCTCCTTAATGTTCAGCCGCTGCTGTGGCTCCCTCTGCCAGCACCCCAGCATGACGTCATATACCTCTTTGGGGCAGACTCGGGGCCTCTCCAAGACCCGGCCTTGGGTGATGCACTCAATGACCTGAAGGAGGAAAAACAAGGAAGTTACACCCAGAGCTTCAATTTAAAACCCAGTAGGGGCCCAGAAACTCCTACCCAGCAAAAGTCAACAACTTCATTGATTAGCTTCAGTGTGGAGCCCCGCTACCCACAAGCACAGGCTGAACCCAGGCATGAGACAGTCCTGATCTGTCCTCTTGGCCTGTGACTACGTTACAGGGCAATGAGCAGCAGCGCTGGTAGACCTCACTAATCCATCACACTTCACCGCTTCATCTCATGGGCCAGGACACATTGACACAAGCACTCTTCCTTGTTATTTGACTTCTATAGTCCTGAACTTCAACTGGATTGACTGAGTTGCACTCACTCTCTGTTTAGTTAATAGAGACAGGCTCCTGACCACCCTTCCTCCCCCTGTTTGAAACCATCTCAAGGACCCCTGCCTTGCCTGCCACAGGTGTGCCTGCTTCCCTTTAGTTTCTATTTCTTCACTTTAAATTGTGTGTGTATATTTCTGTGTGGTGTGCATGCATGCGTTTGTGTGTTCACACATGTTGGTAGGTATGCATGTAGAGGCCCAAAATTGAAGTCAGTGTCTTCCATGCTTGCTCTCTTTGTTACTTATGGGGCAGAGTCTTTCTGTGAAGCCGAAGCTCACCAGTTCCACCAGACTACCTAGCTGGCTTACCTTTGGATTTGCCTTCCCAGTGCTGGGATTACAGGCTGCTGCCATGACTGCTGAGCTTTTATGTGGATTCTGGGGATCTGAACGCCAATCCTCATGCCTGTGCAGCTGGCGCTTTATTCAGTGAGTCATCCTCCTGCCCCCACCTAGCCACTAGATCCCATTTCTTAGCAAGCACCACTCCCAGCTACTGACTCTGCATATATCGCCTTTTGCCTCTGGGTATAGGATCCCTTCTCAGAGAGGTCTATCCTTTTTGCACTGACAGTGTATCTAGCTTTTTTTTTTTTTTAAGTTTTTGGTGCTAGGATGAACTACTTGATTCCCCACTAACTGGCCATTGCAAGTCTGTTCTCATGAGATCTTATCAGTCTCTTCTGTAAAATTGAAATCAGGAGTGCCATAAAGACTAAACACAAGAGAAGGCTTACCATACTGAAGGACTAGCTACAAGGCACAGGAAGAAAGCAATGCATGACCACAACAACCTCAGAAGACCATGTCAGACCAAGTCTGTTCTTTGTGATTCATTTACAATTGCTCAAAGGAACTTTTAAGTGCAGGGTATAGAAACCAGGGCCTTAATGCTAAGTAAGTAAGTTCTGTACTATTGAGCTACACCCTCAGCCCAGACACATTTTTATATATAATGTAGTCATTTTTCTAGGCATATATGTCCATTGTACACAGTACTTGGTTACATAAGAATATTTTTATAGAATGTGCTGTGAGTATATATTCCACCATACTATCACATTTGTCCTTTCTTTTTCTTACTTTTAAAACTAGACTTCATTTTAAAAATTAACATGCATGGGGCTGGAGAGATGGCTCAGTGGTTTAGAGCACTGACTGCTCTTGCAGAAGACACAGGTTTGATTCCCAGCACCCACATGGTGGCTAACAACTGTCTGTAGATCCAGTTCCAAGAGATCCAATGCCCTCTTCTGACCCTTGCAGGCCTTGCATGACACAGGTACACTTACATACATGCAGGCATAACACTCATACACATAAAATAAAAATTAAAATTAAAATATCTTTTAAAAATTAACATGCACAATATCAGGTTTCATTCTGGCATTTTCAAGAAATAATTGGTTTCATTGATTCTCTCCGCACCAACTTCTCCATCCCCCGACACCCCTCATATCCTTCCATCCACTCCCCATTCTCTCCTTTCACTTTCAAGTCTCCTGTGACCTACTGCCCCCGTCAACACCTCCTTTATTCCCCTCCTCATTTACTTCTAGTTTCATAGCCTCAAACCCACACTCAATCCCACTTCTATAGGTATTTATAAGTATTATAAGCTAGGATGGAAATCAGCATGGAGATTTCTAAAAACAGTTAAAAACAGAACTACCATATAACCCAGCTCTACCACTCCTGGGTATATACCCAAAGGACTGTAAATCCTACCAGAAAGACACCTGCATGTCCATATTTATTCTATATTATTCAAAATACCAAGAAATAGACTTCAGTTTAAAAACAGTTTGGATTTAAAGAACAATTGAGAACAGTGTATACAGTTCCCGTTTGACCTGTTTCTCTGTTATTAGCATATTATGTGAATATATTACATTTGGTAATGCATTATTAACCAAAGTCCATAGTTTATCAAGATTTCCTCAATTTTCAGCATACTGTATGTCCCTTTACCATTCCAGGACCCCATGGAGGACACTACATTCTATTAACTCATAATGTCCCCTTAGGCTTCTCTGGAAGTACAGATATTTCTTTATTGAAATGAAAAATGTACATTTTAAAGGGTTCATCTAATTTTCAGGTTTGCTGTAACTTCCTCTAACTCTACCATTGTGTAACTTCAAGCAAGTTACCTCAAACTTCATTTTCCACATTTGAAAATTCATTCTAATAATTTCTTTTTAAAAACACAGAATATTTTTAAGTCGTACTTGACCAAATCTCTCCCTTCCCCATTAGCCTATATTTAATCAGACAAACGACTGCTTTTTTCTCTCTTTCTCCTCTGTATCTTTCTATGTTGCTGAATTGTGCCTTGTCCTGGGTGTTAGATCATGACACTCTGACCTGGAATGGACATCACTGTGTTGGCCTCCATCTGGTTATGTTCACCATGGAGTCTGTGATGGTCCATTGGGTTCATTTCTCTGTCAACCTGGCAAATCTCCAGCAGCTTATGTTTCTCATTGGTATCAGACTCTTCCCCAATTACATCTCTATTTTTTCCTACCTTCATGAAGAAGAATTAATTTCAAACTGAGATCTAAATGTGAGATCTAATTTCAGTTCAAAATGGAAATCATCCAGATTGCCATCTTCTTCTGGAAAGCCCATCATCATAGACTTACAGAAACTTGTTGGTGCAGTGGATGGAATAGGGGTGACAATTGTGGGCAGGAAGCCTGCCTCAAAGCTAGGGCCTCACTATATAATCTTAGAGGAGGCCACAAACACCCCACAGCTAGCTCAGGTATCCAGGATAAGATTCTGCTATGACCGTCTATACCTGTCCAGGCCTTCTTTCTCTGGCTACTAAACTCTGTAGAGGCTGTAATCAGATGCCTGTATGTGTCTGTTTGTATGCATATGTTGCACATAAATGCATGTACATGAACAAATTTGTGTCTCACCCTAGGTAAACAATAACAGATAAAATCAATGTCATAACAAACAGGTTCTAGCAAACATTCTTCCCTTATTTTAAAAGGTTTTTAAATATCTTGTCCTACACTGGGAAATAAAATGGGTCCTACTAAGCACCTTCACAATAAGATACTACAGATGTAAAGAAATGCCCATTTTTGTTTGTTTTGTTTTGAGACAGGGTCTCATGTTGTCCAGGCTGGCCTTGAATGACCTAGGACTTGTGAGCCTCCTGCCTCCACCTGAGTGCTGGGGTTACAGGCAAGTGCATTCACACCCAGTTTATGCAGTGTTGGGGACTGAACCCAGGTGTTCATGCATGCTACGCAAGTACTCTACTAACTTAGCCATATCTCCAGGCCTAATACCTTCTTTTCCATGTTTGAAATTCCCTTAAGTAATCAGGATGGAGCAGAGTGAAAATGAACACAGCTTCCAAATGAAAGACAGTTTCTTGAATATTAAAATGTGATTTCAATACAACAAGGCCCTAAGTGTTCATGTTTTCCCAGAAAACAAGAGCACAGAAAGGCATGCCATTTTCTACAGATCAGCTGGTGCAAGAGTCCATGTCCCACACTATGAACTGTGCTGAATCCCTGGGGCACGTTATTCTGTTGTGTACATACTTGAGATGCACCTTGGTAGCATTTAGAGACAGAAAATTTCTGAGACTACAACCCAAGCTATCTCCTTGTCCAGTCCTCTGACATACTGGCCATTCAATTCTAAAACTCTAAGACATCTCCCTTCCTTTATACTGAATCTTGAGAAGTGTTTTCATGAAAATTATTAAGGTACTAAATCTAAATTACTTAGAAAAGTGCCTAGTTCTAAGTACTATACACTATTAAAATATGTTATCTAATATTTTAACTCAATATAAATTAAAATTGTGAAAAGATAATGGGTCTCTATTTTTGTACTGTTGTGCTTTATAGTATTCTTGGATATCCACACATTGCTCTACTCATCATGTGAACTTGGCCTTTTCAGTCCATGCAGGATCTATGCATCCCTGTTCCTGGGATGCCCCAGTCCTTTGGGGATTCCAGTTTCTCTAGACTTACCAAGTAATTGATGTTTCCACAAGATGGCACAATTGAAAAACTCATAGTTGTTCTTTGTTTTCATTTTCTGTCTTAGTGAAACAGTTATGATTTTTAAGTGTAGCAGAAAAAATAGAACCATGACTTGTGTCTCAGTTTAGACATCTGATTTCCTGCTCTTTCGATAATTATACCACATTTCCTACAGTTTCAATTTTCCCACTAAGAAGCTTTCTCTAGCTTGTGCCTGCATTCCCTCTGCTGACATCCCACTTAAACGTCCATAGACTATATGCAATTCCTGGTCTGTGACTCCTCTTATCACCCATGCCCCAGATCAAGACCCTGACCTGTCTCTTTTGTTACCTCTGTGTTTGAGAGCTGGAACCATGGTTGCTTCCCATAGGTGAAGATCTCCCAAAGGATGACCCCGAAGCTCCACACATCACTCTCTGTGGTGAACTTCCGGTACATGATGCTTTCAGGGGGCATCCAGCGGATAGGGAGCATGGTATGTCCTCCCACCTAAAAAGGATCAAGACAGGGGCACAGAGAATGACCATATGGCCAAAATCAATCACAATAGTCTGCACTTTTCTTTTATAAATGCACACTCCATGCATAGTATATGCTATAGCTATGCTATCTTATAACATAGCTATTGTTTAGGAAGTCTGTATCCACAGCTGAGCAGGGATACTGACATCTATGACATCATACTGGAAGCAGCTATAGCAGTAGTTAGAGATCAGACCTGAGGGAAGGTAGGCTTCTTAACACTGAGCATGAAAAAAGGTCCCTAGGTGATTTGAAGTGACAGAGAAGGTTTCAGAGTCTGGTACTAGAGTAAATCTTAAAATCTTCCTTAAAGGGAATTCCAGGAGGAAGCCAGGAGAATCAGGGAGTGGGCCACCAAGTAGCAGAGCTTTCGTAAACATTGAGTTTGACAATTTGACAAAGATGAGTGCACAGTATACTCCATGAGCATCTAGTCTTTAGATTATTAATTTCAGCACCCACCTAAATTTCTCGCCATAATGTAGGATCTGCATTTTAAGTGAAGGAGATAAGGACTTCCGAAGGCCCGGAAGTCCATGTGCTGATAGTATATCAGGTGGACAAAAGAATTCATAGCATTCTTAATAAGCTATGTCAGTGAGGATACAGTCTAAAGAGGACACTGGCCATTTGCAAGTTTACCAGTCTAAGAGTTAAGGACAAGATAAAGTGACTAAGAAGCGCAGACACTCTGGTTATCCTTTCCTGATTTGGGGGGCGAGGGGGGAATGCAGAAATATTCACTACCCAGCAGGTTAGAGATGGTAGTGTAAATGGAAGAAAATTCACAGCATGTTTGAAAACTCAAGAACTAACTACATCATTACTAAACAGAGCTTCAGAAATTGTAATTTTCAGTTAATACATAGACTTTGCTGATATAAAGTGAGAAAGAGAGAGCGAGAGCGAGAGAGAGAGAGAGAGAGAGAGAGAGAGAGAGATCTGTGTCTATGTTCTGATAAACTATTGACATAAACGTCTTTCTTCAGTAGGCCAGTTGGATGAGTAACAACCAAGAACACTTGAAAAGAATGGTGGGAGAGAGAAAGCCTTGTTTCTAGAAAGGTAAGTGTTGTGTGGCTTATCCACTTAAAGAATCTTAGAAGGAACCAATGTTGTATATTCACAGAAAACTGGGAGTTTTGCAATCAGCATAGCTCTGAATCAACTATAAAGACAACAGAAGATATTTCTTTCTGGGAAGCAAAGGCTCAGATTTTTTACTATACAAAGCCTTTTAGAAAATAAAGAACCAGAAATTAATTGAGGATGCATTCCAGAAAAACAGAAAAAGGAATCCAAGATATATAATGACTTGGAATACTACAAACAGTAGCACAAATAGACTGTAAAATGCAATTTAAATCCAAATAATGGTTACTAATTTGGTAGAAAAGGTGATGCAATACCAATAAGGGTTTGCTATAAATTAGAAACATAAGGTAAATAATATTACCAATAATGCTAATGGTACCACCACTGCTACTGCTAACATAATTATCTGGAATGAAATTTCCACATAATTTCAACAAAAAATATAGAGACGAGTAGATACAGAAATAATTAAAAGCCTAATAAAGACTTTATTGTTATGAGACGAGGGAAATGTACTTGCAGATACTTGATCAATTACTGATTGTAACAATTTACATTCAAATATGCTTGCTAAAATCGTAAAGCAGCTTCCAGAAGAATAAAGATAGTCATACAGTTTCCCAACTAGTTTGGGAAGGTAGCATCAAATTCTTTCATCAATCTAAGAAGACTACAAGAGAGGTCAGAAGGATAGCAACAGTTATTGATAGAAGTACAAAATGAAAGTGCAGATTAAGAAATATTGCTAAAGACAATAAACAGAAATGCATTATACTACCTCTAAAGTGGGAAGAAATTTAGTTTAAAAATTAAGATTCATGAGATTTAGAAAAGCTGTATTTAAAATAAAATTACAGAAAATGCAAGGATGAAAGTACAGGATTGAAAGGAAAATACAATTGGTCATATACAAATATGCACATATGCATATGCACACAAGCACACAGACATATACATGGACATGCCCCCAAAGATATAGGTGGCTGATTAAATTTCCTTTACTGTGTTGTATGTATTTTGTAATTTTTCCCGTGTATATTTGAAAGATAACTATGACTGTCAACAATCAAAAGTATTCAAGAATGGTTTATATCATATTTATATCAAATGTCATATGCAAAATTGAAAAAATTCACCATTATAAGGATAATGAACTTCTATGCTTTTCAATTGACACAGCAGCATTTTAAATAAATAGAGTATATACATGTAGAGGGTAAAAACATTATAAATATTTAAACTATGAAGCTTTCATAATGGAAAACTAATAGACTTTTAAAATGTATTTTAAAAATTTAAAAAATAAAAACACATATTAGCCCACAAAGGAAATTTGAAATTTCAACAGAAAAAAATAAATGTACAATAAAAACAAGAAACATTTTCCAGATCAAATAAATAAAATAGAAATTAACAACAAATAAAGGAGTAATTTTTTAAAAGTTTCTTTGGGAACAATTATTTGATAAGAAAACAACTGAAAAAAAACTTTTTGACTATTTCTCATAATATTAAGTTCTAGTCATTGAATCCTATGGAATATAGATAAAGTGATTTTGGGGAAAAATATATAGCATTTAAACACTTATTTGAAGAATGATTAAAATATAAATAACTAAGTAAGGATTCAACT
>NW_008355474.1:3361065-3368929 GCF_000622305.1 Nannospalax galili | reverse complement strand
AAAAGGAATTACAAGAAATAAATAATAAAAAATAAAAACCTGATTGAAGTGGTATGTGACAAGACGATCCCAAACAGAGAAGAAAGGGCAGTTTCTTATTTGATCTACATAAGCAATTGCTAGTCTTTCAAAGGTCAGGTAAACTTTTGTCAAGGTTAAAAAGGAAGAGAAAAATGTAAAATGCTCAGAATAGTACAGCAACAATTTTAAAACCATAAGTGCAATGATGGATTTACTGGAAAATATTAATAAGAAGTTGAGAAAAGTAAAAAATTCGAACATAAAAATAAAGTTATAGCAAATAAAATCCATATATGAAGAAAATATGGAGGTGAACTTATATTTGAGTTCTATTAGGGTTTTTCAATCTATATTTTTCCAGTGCAGAACATGTCTCAAACCATTCTCTGTGGTTTAAATTTCTTTAAAAATGAAATACTGGGGCTGGGGAGATGGCTCAGCAGTTAAGAACACTGGTTGTTCTTGTAGAAGACCCAGGTTCAAATCCCAGCACCCACATGGCAGCTAACAACTGTCTGTAACTCCAGTCCCAGTGCATCTGATAGCTTCTTCTGACCTCTGCGGGCATTGCACACTTGGGTGCACTTACCTACATGCAGGAAATACACACATACACATAAAATAAAAATAATAAATTAAAATTTTAAAAACTGAAATCTGATAACATACAGTCTTAAATATATACAGAAAAATATTTTAACAGATATAGATGTAAAACCATCTATATTCTAAATATAGTCTCCAAATCTGAATAACGTATCAAATCTATATACAACATATCACAAGAATCCCAACCATGGGAAGTGCACTGGTCTATTGCTAAATTAAAAAGTAAAAGAAGAAAAAACATTCTTTAAAATGATGTTAAAAGTTTCTAGTAATGTTCTTGTTAAAATCCTTAGTCTATTAGTAAGAGAAGGGAACTTCCGTTATTCAACATGTATACATCATAGTAACTTATAAACATTAGAAGTGTAGATGGTTTCTTCTACACTGATATTATGAAGAACATCCTATCCAATAAGTAAGAATAAATTTAGGACAAAAATACTGAAACAGAAAGATTAAAATTATCTGTTGTCTGAGTATAACATAGCAATGAAAGACAATTAACTAAAAAGTAATTTAAAGTATTACATAATTTAGTGAGCTACTCAGACATAGGCGGAATACACAATATTAAAATTATTCTCATACTACCATAACAATTAAAATAAATTTGAAAATAAAACTGTACAATATCAACAAGTGTTTAAAATTATGAGACACAAATCTCAGCATAAAATGTATAGTTGTGTTTAGATAAAAGAAGACCTACAAAATGTAAATTTTTATTATTTGTTTGGATAAGAAGGCTCAGTGTGATAGGTCTCTCATTCATTCTTCAAATACAATCTAAAAGTTCAATGCAATATAAATTTAAAACCCCCAATGAAATGGCTTATGGAAACTGGCAAGATGAGTCCAAACTTCATCTAGAGTAGTGATTACTTGATTAAAAACTTGTTGCTAGAACAATGATGAAGATTTGCTCTCTCAGACAGCAAATCATTTTATCAAACTGTAATAAACACACTGGATTTGGCACAGAGATAGATAAATAAATTAACGTAACAATCTAGAGAGTCTGGAAATAGACCCATGTATAAGTACTGGAATTTAATATATGAAATGATGTGTTAGTAATCAAAGTGTTGGGACAATGAACTATTCATTTAAAAAATATGCTTAGATACCTACCTCACACCATATACAAAAATCATTTCCAGATGGATTAAAGAGCTAAACATAAAAAACAAAACAATAATAATAAGATTAGAAGAAAACTTACAAAGGTATTTGTATAACCTCAGGAGTAGAAGGCCTTCCTACATAACATATGCTTAAGAACTCATAAAGGATAAGTTTTGAGATAACTATGTAAAATCAAATGCTTTTTGAATGGCAAAAGACAAAATCCAAAATTAAAAGACAACATATGTAAAAGACAATATCTGCAACATATGTAATAGGCAAAGAGGTATTATTATTATTACTAGATTTATTAGTTTTTAACAGTTTTGCTAAAGTCCCAGGCTGACCTGGAAGTCTCTTTGTAGACCAGGCTGCCCTCAGACTTGCAAAGGTCCTCCTGCCTCTGCCTTCCAAATGCTGAGATAGACAAGTAATCAAAATTCATATAATGCACACTGTGCCTCCACATGTGTTAGAAAAGCAAATCAACAGACAGGTGGGCAAAGGTAAGAGCACATGATGCACAAAGTAGCTACAAATGGCCACAAACAAATGAAGAGATGCCAGTTAAAAGAACATGTTTTTGAAGGACATTTGAGAAAAAGAGAAAAGAATGGATGCTCTTTGATGCTTTTGAGGGTGTAAGAACTGATTCTTCAGTGTTGTTGATGAGACTGGGATCCTTTTCTGAGGGAGGATTCTTTGTAGAATCTATCCACACCAAAGATGCAAGAACCCTGAGGTCCATTAATTTCACTGTGACAGTAATAGAAAAATATTTTCTTGTATATAAGCAAAATAGTTGTTTGGAAACCTTTATTTCATTGTTTCTAAAAGCATAAATATATCCATTATTAAAGCTATATCTATATATATGCAATGATTTTTAAAATGCAATAAAACTATGTATAGTGATATCTATATATGTCTAGGATAGAATAAATGAAAATGCCATTCATTTGTAAATACAGTTTGGCATTCCTTTTCCTGTAAAAATGGGTATATGTATACATAAGAAAATATACAATTGTAGTACATAATTTTGTGAATGCATAGAGAAGGGGCCAGAAAGTCAGTGATTTTTACTCTAGACTTGTAAATAAGAGTGAATAAAGGCCAGAGACAAAGTATCAGGTTTTACTGTATGTATTTCTATATTGTTTGAAATTTTATGACGATAATGTGCCACATTTGAAAATTCCAAAATGAAAGTAAACATATGGATAGACAGACAGAAACCAGCACATCTAATTTAGGTTTTAAAAAATAAGTATGTTTGCAATAGAATATGGTAGAATGTATTATTGCACCTGGTTTCTTGACTGAAAAAAATAGGTGTCAGGAATATCAAAACATTACTCTGGGTGGATAATTTTAAATAATGGAATCCTCCAAATTGATGCTACTGTATGTTTCAGTTGATGGTCTCTCATATCTATATCTATATCTATATATATATATATCAGAAGAAGTGTTTTAAATTAATTGAATTCTCTACATTTACAAGAGGAGAAATTCAAGGGTGCTGGATGCAAATTATGATGAGCCTGTGGATCAGCAGACAAGTGTCTGATGAGCATCAAATGCACACAGGAGCCCCGTTAAGGAGACTCATACAATCCTCACCAAGTGGCAGCACCAATGTGAGTGACATTTATGTTGCATTCATCCTGAAGTGAGGTATATGACATGGTGAAAAACAGCAAAAATAGGAAGTCAAGGAGTCTTGAATTTTTATGTTTCTTGCCAAGTACGTAACTTTTATCAACTTCAGTTTCTTCTTATTCAAAATAGGAGTTAACCATCGAGGCACCTTAGATGGTGTCAGGATCACAAAACCCTAAGGGGCCTTGATACTTAACTCTCATTTTTAAATAACAAAATCTCGATAAAAATTTATATGTGTGTGTGTGTGTGTGTGCGTGCATGCGTGCGTGTGTGTATATATGTATGTATGTATGTATGTATGTATGTATGTATATCTCCCATTGAGTATCACTAAGTGCAGAGGTGTTCACACAGAATATAATAATTGTCTACTACATACAACTTTTCATGTTCCTATACAACATTACAAATCTAACTTTCTGCAATTCATTTATTTCCCATAAAATTCCACATTGCTTGTCTTCCAAAGTAACTGTCATCATTCTCCCATGGTGAGGAGATACAGTCTGGGAAAAGTGGGGGTTAAATAATTCCTAGCAGAAATATTTTACAGTATCTCTACCATAAAACTTACCCACACATAAGCTATCTGGAAGTCACATTCTCAAGGATTAGAATAATGTTAATGAATTAATAATGACGTCATGTATATCTCTTGTTTCATCATTTCTCCTGTACAACCGATGTCTCTATTGCTCCCATTCACAGATGAAAATAAAGTGACTTGCCCAAGCACTGCCTGAGTAATATTAGCTAGAGAGCTAAGCTTTCTGAGAGATACTTCCAGGATCTTAAAGCTAAGCCTGAACATAGGAGACATAAAATAATAAGACCCAGAGAATAGAGAGATTGTGAATGATTACAAGCATTCGTTGCTCTTGAAGAGGACCTTGATTTGATTCCAAGTATCCATATGGTGGCTCAAAACCACCTATCACTCTAGTTCCAAGGATTCCCATGCCTTCTTCTGACTTCATGAGCACCTACACACATGTGGTACACATAAACTTATGCAGGCACAGACATACAAATAATAAATAATTAATTTTGAAACATTTAAAAAGTAATAATAAAGCCTAGTAAATATGCCAAGGAATGATTCTACCAGTAAAATAAACACTCAGAGGGAAGCAGAACTTGGAACTGCACTTGAGAAGTCCCTACCTGCTTTGGAACACTTTCCACTGCCCTAACCACTGCCTTCCTTTACTTTCATGTTCCAACAACAATAAGCATAGGAGTTTGCAAAACTTAGAAGGGAGTACTGCTCAGGAGAGACGTTCATGCTAGGGGGCCAGGATGCTTGGGTTGTTTAGATGTCAGTCTGTAGAAATTAGATGGTCATAGGATCCTGAGACATGTTCTTTTTTTGCCTCTGTTGCTGGATGCGTTCATGAGTCATTAGAATGTTTGTTTCTTGGATTGCTGGGCTTGTGAATTTAAGAAAATAACTCTGCAGAAATGCTATAACTCTGGACATGCTAGGGATCAATCTGGAGCTGTTGTTCAAGGGTGATTCCATCTAAACTCTAAGGTCAAATGGATTCTGAAATACTCCAAGACTCCCTTTAAAGACACCAGAGGAAGATACCAACTCAGGCTTCAGATAATCATTTCAAAGTTATCAATCAGCCAAGACACTATGACAGAAGGTCAAAAAGCTCCAAAATCTAGCCAGACCAAGAAAACTACATCTGGACCTTGTCTCTGAGCAGTTTTCTGGAGATACTGTCCCTTGAGTGCTATTGACCCACTAATACCATCCTAAGTGGTTTCACACATGTTCTTCCCATATCACTAAGGTTGACAGATAAAATTTCAAGATGCCCAGATCAAAGAGTGAACTTTAACCTTCAGTACCTCCTATGATGCAGGTAACTAAAACAGTGGGTTTTATATCAAGTTCAACTAAAATAATGCATCTTGTATTTTTATTTTCCAAATCTGACAACTCAAGATTTCAGGCCCGTATGGGAAGGTCAATGATACTAGAGAACTCCCTTTTACTCTTTTTCTTACCTCTCCCTCTGTCTGCCCTTTCCTTTGGTCTAAATGAAACTATTGAGTCTATTATACCATGAACAATAAAGCTTCCTTCTCTTTCTTCCAATACTGTTCCAGTCTGTTCTACCTTTTTGCCACTACAGTGAGTATGGTAGAAAGAAGATATTTGGACAAATTTTTGTCCTGTTTGTCTTCTTAGCTAAAAATGTGCCTAATAACCATAATCACCTCCTGGGCTTGTCTGGCATGCTTGTAAAACGCAGATTCCTGGGCTTTCTCCCAAGCCCAGTGAATTATACCAGGAGTCATAAAGCTGTAATCTACCTCCCATTATTGTGAATAAAGACTTACAACACATAGGAGCACTCGTATGTTAATGTATTGCCATGAGTACCACGTGCTAACTGATGGCACCATTGGCAGGCTAACTGATTGCACCACCGGAGCTCCTATTGCATGTTACCTATAGCTGCTTCCACACAGCATGGGCCCAAAAAACCAAACAGTTACAAAAGAAACCACCTTAAAGGTGTGACAGAGGTCACTTACAAAACCTATTTTGTAAAACATATTTGCTATGTTTTCTTTTACAGAGAAACTCTGATAAGCACTGAATTAGACTCAAAAGGATAGGGGGTCTGGAAGCCACATTTGTTAAAATTAAGAGAGATGATTTTTTTATTATGTTATAGCATTATCAAACTACTATTAATTCCTTAGCTTTAAATGCCATTCAGTGTTCTTTTTTTCCTATTTTCTCAAGTGCTCTTCTTAACCATGATTTTAAAGAGATCACATTGCATTTAGGGATGTTTCTTAGGGTCTTAACCTACAGACTCATCTTTGGCCTCACCTTCTTCTTGGGGAGAAGCCCCAGAACATCTCAAATTCTGGTTTAGTTTATTTTATTACCATGAGTCATTTCACATGCTCTTTTACCTCTTGTATTTCCTAATACCTGATTATACCTTCATAAAAGCTGCTGTGTGCATCCTGCAACACGATGAGAAACAAAGTATGTCTGTTTCTCTTTTATGTGAAGTTAAGACACATCAGTGGATTGTGTTTGATCACACATTATAAACTTCCCATTTATCTAGTGATTTTAGAAACCACTGATGACCATTGCCCATTATTTATTAGAGGTTGAAAAAAGGTGATATTCTAATTATAGCATTCTTTCTGCATATATTAGCAGGAAATTTTTTTATAAATAAAGACTTCCCTTCATCAGCTCTGAGGTTATAGCAGCTTACATGGGGCCTTTTGACTCTTTTCCTTTATTTTCTAGTTTTTATAAACGTGAATCATCCCCAAGTGTTGTGGTTTAAATGTGGTTTGAACATATAGGCTTGTGTGTTTGAACACTTGGTCCCCAGCTTATGGTACCATTTTAGAAGGTTGAGAAACCTTTGGAAAGTAGAGCCTCACTGAAGGAAGTGGTTCACTTGGGGGTGGGCCTTGTAGTTGTGTGGCCTGGACCTACTTCCTGTACACTCTGTTTCCTAACTGCCAACACAATGTGACCAGCTGCCTCAAAGTCCTGCTACCATGCCTTCTCCTTCATGATAGGCTATATCTCCTCAAACTGTTGGCCAGAGTAAACATTTCCTCTCTTGAGTTGCTGTTTGGCAGTTATTTGTGCTTAGCAACAAGAAGAGTACACTCAGCATTCCAAAGGTCACCAATGAGAGCTTTGTTTTGCTTCTGAAAGCATTATCCACACTTACTTTTTAAAAACACATACACTTGAAGTGTTCCAGTCTGCTGCAGTGATTATTTTTGATGCCTCAGTTCCTTCCATCTTTGGCCAATGGAAACCTCTTAAAGTTGTGCCTCTCTCTTTTCACATAAACCCAGCAGTCTTTGATAGTACCTTTACTTCCTGACATGAAAGAATATTCTAGGCTCCTCTTGTACATTTCATGTCAGAGCCTTTGAAGCAGCTGTTCCTCCAAGGATCTCTGCATCTTTTTGATGCACAATGGAATCTGGGGAACATAATATGGATCCTTGGAGTGCTCAGTGCTACTAGGGTGGTCATTACTTCTGGGTCTTAATAGTGGGAACTTCAAAGCCAGAAAAAAGAAATTTTAAAACAAGAAAACATACAAATTCATGTTGATTTTTCCACATTCAAATTTAGGAATTAAAGAGTTCTTAGTTCTTTTGGAGTTTATATTTCCATTTTTCTCTTATGCTGAAAATCTTGATTCCTGAACACTAATAATATAATTTATTTACTTATTCTTAATGTACTAATGTTACTTATTAATCATGTCAAAACTGATATATTGATTAAAATAAACCTATCTATACTGTTCACAATTCTTTCTGTTTCTTAAGATACACCGACTGAAAATACAGAAAGTGTAACTTTGTCTTAGCCATTTCAAATCATTTCTTACTTCATGGTAAAGCTACCATTAACACATAC
>NW_008355474.1:3346724-3361033 GCF_000622305.1 Nannospalax galili | reverse complement strand
ATTTCCTTTTTATTTTTACAGATTTTTTTTATTTTCCAACTTATTTAATGTCACTTATTAATCCTGTTAAAAACTGAAAGATAGTTTCAATGTCAAAAGCACAAAACACGCTTTCTCATAAGATCTGACTCCATTCTTACTGGTTCTCACCAATCTCCTCTTACCCTCCTATATGACACAATTTTTTTTCTAGCTTTAGTCTCCCATTGGTTTTTATACAAGCAAATGTGAATTCAGATTAATTTCCCTGTTCTGTGCTTTGTTTTCTTCATATGGAATTCCTCACATAGCTGTTCAGGACTCCACATGTGTAACAATGACTTAATTTGTCCAGTCAACCCCCTGTTAATAGAGGAAGAGCCACGGTTCTATTGGACGAGGCCTTGACGTCCTCCCATGCAACAGGCAGAGACAGACAACAGTGCTCACTAGAGCAGCTTCACACTATAGTTAAGAAAACCTTGGTCATACATGAAGACTTCCAAACTTGCACTCAGGTAAGGATAGCTTTGAGGTACTTTTGCAGATTCCTGACTCTCATACAGACTTTTTCAAAACCCGAATTTAGAATTCCCAGTGATCTAGCAATACCCCTGCCAAGTTGCCCCTGCCCAATACTCTCAGAAGGAAAGACACAGTTCTCTCGTATTTCAAAACTCCAGACCAAAAAAAAAAAAAAAAAAAAAAAAAAAAAACCCACACAGAATACAAAGGATAGAATTCTATGTAATATCTGACTAGGAAGCAAATCCTTTTGCATGCCAAGTACTATGCAATTCTTTTAAAAGAAATGAAGGGGAAGCAAACCTAAAAGATTTTCAACTGAGATAAGAATAAAATAATTTTTGACAAAAGACCGATATATAATTTCAAGCAAATAAGTAGATAATATTTCAAGACTTTGAGTCACTTGCCAATAACAAAATTCCTTTTCTTCTCATCTGATTACTGTGAATAACATTTCTGATTATTGTATCTAGAAAACAAACAGGATAGAGTCAATCCTAAATCACCCTTACTTTAACAATAAATAGGTTCATTAATAAACTCATGGGGTAATTGAAAGATAAAAGAGATGTATTTCCATCAATTTTAGAATAAATTTTTTGAAATTTGTGAACTTCATACAATATATTTTGATCATATTTAGTCTCCCTCTCCTATCTGTGCACCTCTTAGGACCCCCCCACTGTATTTCATGTACTCTTTCATATATGTTAAGGCCTACCAAGTAAAAATTTGTCCCCAAATGTCCTTCAGTGTGCATCCAGTGTGCACTGGAACCTGGTTAGCCTATCTAGTACCACATCCTTAGAGAAAAACCAACTCTCCCTCTCCCAGTAGTTATTAATTACTAATAGTTCCTAAGCTAAGTTTGGGGCTTCTTGCCAACTTACCCACTTCTATGTTGGGATTTTGTTTGGCTTGATCTTGCATAGGTCTTGTGCATGTTGTTACTATTGCCATAAATTCATATAAGAAACTTCCTGGCAGTTTGGAACATTTCCTTGTGGTAATCTACCACCTCTGGCTCTTTCTGCCACCTTTTCCACAATGATCCCTGTGCCTTGGGAGGTCAAAGTTTGAAACAGGTATACTATTTAGGAATAATCCCTCTGAAGCCTCATATTCTCTGCACTGACCAGCTGTGGTTTTCTGAGTTGATCACCAATTGTTACATAAGGGAGCTTCACTGGTGAGAGCTGAGAGATGCATTAATATTCTTTCTTCCCCCTGTTCCATTAAGCTCCCTGAATCTTAGGTGTAAAGGTGCCAGGGAAGGGAAACTTCCTTACAAGTTGATAGTCAGGGTAGTCCAGGAGACTCCCAAGATAACTCAGGCTATTGCCACAACCCTTGATTGCCTCCCAGAACTTGTAAGTAAGACCCTACTACTGAAGATAGGGCATACTTTGAACACAGGATGTGGAGCAATCAAGCTGGAACTGATCTGGAAGTCTCTTCCCTTAAAACTAGCTCCTGCAATATCAGAAGGTACTATGCAAACTTCCAAGGTAGAAAACCAATCAAAAATCTCATCTAGCTGTAAAGTCTATGAACCACAACAATGACCAGCCCAGCAAATAATCTCTATTGGTGCAGTAGTGGCACTTTTATATTGGGGCAATCAACAGCTGTCTAATTGGATTTTAGGCCTGCTCAATGGGAGTGAACTCGTGTGTTATTTTCAACATAGCCAAGTACACATGACCTACTTTTGTGACATTCCTAGACCAATTTAATTTCTTACTATATTCTAAATATGTATCCTTATATATACAGATAAGTATACCTCTCAGTACTCACCAAAGTAGCTTCTTTTGCAACAGACGGAGACGATTACAAAGTTCTACAACTGACTAAACACAGAGAATAAGTGTCTGTGATGTGCCCAGCCCTAACTGACACATCTACAGTCCATTAATATTTAAGATTTTATCTTTCATAGTCATCAAAAGCTGCAATACTCAGATATTATTTTGATCAACTGCCTGTTTCTGTGTATTGCTAATAATTGTAGGATTATTCATTCCAAAAGATCTCTTAACATTTAGAAACTTATGGTCATTGCACATTAAAACTTAAATTTAAATCTTCATACATATTTTTGTCACAATAAACTATGATAGAGTAGCCAATAAAAGGCTTTCAGGCATAAAAATAAATTACATAAAGATAAAATTCAGTGGGTAACTGGAATTAAATATAAAGCCAAGAAGAAAAAAAAGGACCCATGTAAAAATGGCTGTTTAGGAACTTGTTCGTGTGTTTAATAGATGATGTACCAAATTGCTCTGGTATTTAAAGTTCATTAGATGCATTAAAGGAATGATGTATTTTTTAATGTCAGTGTTTACTGTATTCTGGAAATCTCTGCACTTGCAACTATTTGAATCTATGTTGAAGGTTTTTCAGTGGCAACTCAAATGTGCAAGGGCATGTATAGCTTTTAGAATTTCTTTGGGTGTCATAAAAGTTAGGAGAGATCAAGTTTAG
Organism: Nannospalax galili; assembly: GCF_000622305.1. Taxonomy (NCBI): domain Eukaryota; kingdom Metazoa; phylum Chordata; class Mammalia; order Rodentia; family Spalacidae; genus Nannospalax; species Nannospalax galili. The sequence goes on along the minus strand of NW_008355474.1, from coordinate 3,358,036 downwards.
AAAGTGTAGACATAGAACTGAAATTTAGAATCCTGACTCTCATGTCTTTCCTTGGTTCTACAGCTCACCTATCCTCAAGGGAAGATAATAGGAAAAGAGGAGGGCTGAGCAGCACCATTACCAGGCTGGCTGACTGCATCCTTCTTTGGTTCTAGACTTTAGCCCTCGATCTTCTTACTGACTTGAAGGTCAGAAGGACATAGTATGGCAGGTGCTAGTTGTGGAGTGATTACAAGTGATCCAGCTCTCATTTCTCTTGGGTATAGGATGTCATGCCTCTCAGGGAGTTCTTCCACACGCCTTACATTGCCTCACCTGCAACTTATACCTCTCTTCTAAGGTAACCTTTCCTAAACAGGGTCTACTCTCACTTTGCTGTAGTTAGAGGGAATTCATTGCTCTAGGATGAAGAGAAGCTTGGCTATGCTTTAGGAGATTCTCGTGACTCTCTACTACAGAGGCAGAAAGACACAACAGCACAGAGAAGCCACTTCTTACCCTAAGTCAAAATGTCTATCCTCCTACAACTCTGACTACATAGAAAGGAGATACATTAACCCGTATTCCAAATCGAGAAGCCAAGATTCAGCAAAGGAGAGCAAATATATCCACAAGGCAGAGAATTACTGGAACCAATTCAAGTTTCCTCTGGTTACATTAATGAGTATGGGCCAAGTCAGAACTTTTTAAGCAGATGAAAAGGCAATCTATCTCCTTTGAGGAATAAACTCTGAAGAACCAGCAAAACTTTGCATTGATTTAATGACCAAAATGGTATAATTGTTCTTTATTTATGCAATTTTAGTGTATCTTGATTGCATGTCCTAGCTCAGAGAAAAATCTCCATGTGAATTTGAGAAATAAAGCAAAGTTCACATACAGTTTCTCCATTCCCTGAAAAGTCTGCCTTCCACATTCCGCACTGGGCTTCGCCTCTTGCACACTGTTCTGCCTTGTCTGAGCGGAGCATCACTCAGGGACAGTAATCACCTTGAACACAACCAGCTGCAGTCCCAGTAGATACCACTTCCACCATTAAAATCAATGCCAACCTTGCACCAGATTTTGAGGTTTTCACATACATGGTATACACACTAGTCTTGGCTACACATAGAACACTGTGTTCATGCACCCACATATCAGGAGGCAGGATGTCTAGGTGAATGTATGTAGAGGACAGTGTGTGTGTGCTTTATTTAGATAGTAGCAGATCATAGACACAGGCCTTCTGGTCACGCCCTGATCGTGTAAGTTTGGTGAAATCTCTCTTGGGAATTTCTGGAAATAATGGCCTACATGTAAAAGAAAGGTCCAAAGTTCTTTTCTGATCTCCCCCATCTCAAGGCAGCAGAAATACATGAGTTCACTAGAAGTCAATTGATTAGCTTTGCTTATAACTCTAAAACTTTGCAGAATGATAGAATCCTTTTAAGAATGAATGCTTCTCACGTCCCACCTTCTCCAACTGCTGGGCTCTCTCAGCAATTCCCTCCTTATGAATATGAGAGACCTCCAGAGCCTTAGAAATAGGAATGTGCAATTCATAAACTCTCACCTAGTCCCTACCTTTCCTCCTTTCCCTGCTCCTCTCTCCACCCAGGCCTTTACACAACTGTTTTGTATGCTGTACTTTGAACCAGCTGTTCAACATGCTGCCAAGCCCCATTTCTTTATTCACTAGGCATGCCTCTTTGGTGACTAAGCTTACATTCTCTTCAGGTGTCATTTGAAGTCCTAGAATATCTTTGGAACACTAGCCCTACCCTGCTCCCCAAATCTAAGGTTCTCACCAGTCAAGGACTTTCTTTTCCCCCTACAGAGAAGAGTTATGTGATTTGGGAGTCTTTTTTATAGACCCACTGAAGGGGTACTCCAATTGCCTCACCCTGTGACCCTATTCAGCATGGAAGAAGCTAGAGTAGTCTGCGTCCCAATTCCCTATCCTCAAGTTGGGTAACCTCTTCAGAGGATGGTATGATAAGACTAGGAGGTAGAAATTGACTAGGCAGTTAGGGTAAAAAGACCCCAAAGAAAAGTAGCCAGTTTCTTGGCTAAAAGTCAAAATGTCCTTTGCCACTTGGCAACATACTCCATTTCAAAGGCCAAAAATTTCTAAAGTATTTGGGAGCTCTTATCTATTCCTTAAAAGATTTTAGGGTTACCTCTTCAGAGGAGGGAATGTTAGACTACCAAAAAGCCCCATTTAAAAAAAAAAAAGAAGAAGAAGAAAGAGTACACGAAGCTATAAAAAAAAGTGATGGGGAGATATGGGAGGAGTTGGAGGGGAGGGAGTGAGCATGGATTTGATCAAAACACCTTATATGCATGTATGAAATTATCAACAAATTATTTTTAAAAAAAGAATCAAAGATTAAAATACACAACACTGAATGAGCACACAGGGATGGGAAGGGCCTTAGAAATTACCTCACATGCCTAGATCTCTAGACATGGAAATCTTGGCCAGAAGAGTGGGAGTAACATATTTATTCTTGTTCTTATGTAAACATATCACTTGACTACAACATATGTAGCCTATAGTATACTATAGGCTATGCAAAAATACTTATTATGAGTGATATGAAGATTATAGTTAGGTTTTGTAGTATACTGGCTTATCTTTATTTTCAACTTTACCAGAGTTAGAATCACTTAGAAGACACTATGAAGATGTTCCCAGAGAGGTTTAACCAAGGGAGGACCATCCTGAATATGGTTGGTGAAATTCCACAGGCTGGGGTTCCAGACTAAATAGAAAGAGAAAAATAGAGGAAGCCAGCAAAGAACCAGAATTCCTCTCTCTCTACTCCCTGACTGTGGACACAAAGCCACCTTATGCTCCCACAGCCATGACTTCCTGACATCTTGGACCAAAATAAGCCCCTTCTTTCTTGAGTTGCTTTTGTTGGATATTTTGTCACCACAACAAGAAAAGTAAGTAATGCCTGTGCATTTATTTTTCCTACTTCTTTATAAATTGGACTTCAAGTCACCTGTTAAAACCATTTTTCTAGCGTCCATATGTGTATGAAGATATATATTGTTCTGAATGTTCTTATGGTTTTATATCTCTGATAAATGAATGTGTGCTTAAAAATACATGTTTGTCTTTGAATTTACTCTAGATATAGAAATGCTCTGGTTTCTATGCCAGGTAAACCCAGCACGAGAGACTGAGCTTTTCCACAGTGACATTAGACCCCTGATTTATCAAGTCAGAATTGCTTGCTTTCTTTTTGCCTCTCCTCTTTCCAAGAGCACAGCAGCAAACTATTATCTCACTTTTTGTTGACAAATTGAAGATCTTGGCCCCAAGTCTAGTAGGCGCTTGGAATTCTTCAGAGAAAAGGTACGGAGAAAAGTCACAAAGACATCATCATAGCAGGGCTCCCTCAGAGCGGGGCTTTATGACAGTTAATGAAAATGGCATTCATTTAGCAGAATCTCAGAGGAGAGGATGTCTGGATTAGGAAATATCCTTAGAGTCTTCCGAAACTACAAGGAGTTAAGAGCTAAGCTGGTCAGCAGTTTGAGTCTAAAGGATAAACAATCCCATTGTGATTCTTCCCAACTCTCTTACCTACAGCTGAATCTGCCAGGAGCGAAGTTCTCAGATGGAAGCTCCAGGAACACACACCTTTTTATAAAGTCTTCTTTTTGTATTTCCCCTTTCTAAATCAGGACTAAATGCTGGCAATCATTCAAAGACCTTGCTGTCCTTTAGTACCCCCAAGCAATATATTTTTATAGAGCAGACATTGAGAGTCCAAAGATGTGCATTGAAAAAATAACTTGGCCCTTATTTTCTTTTCCAGATGCCTAGACTGTAGCCTCCTGGCTGCACTAAAATCTTCTAGTGGAAACAAACTTTAAAGATGTTAAATGAACTCAATTCACTGAACAAAGCTGGAGTTTCGACTCAGTTCAGATTTGTAGATCAAACTGGATTCCAGCTAATCCACCCAGACCTCAAGTGTACACAATATTATATATAAAAGAAAGCAGAATCAGTCTTTCTGCTGGTCCTAGGTGCTTTTAATTACCCTGTAATGTTCAGGTACTAATAGTTCGGTTCCAGTTTAGATTCAGACTTATTTAGCCCAAATTAAAAGTCATCTCTTTCAAACACAATTCACTTGGCTGAATATTTAGTTGCTCCTCCAAAATTCCTGTTATGATAAGCGATATTGAAAATGTGTGTTATACACTGAGAGGGCAGAGGAGCCTAAGGGATAAAATTTATATCAGAAAGTAGGCTATATAGTGGTTAAGTAACCTTAGAGAAATTTAACCTCTGGAAGACTTGGCTTCCTTGGTTGTGAAATAGTGATAATAACGCACCTACTCAGAGCACCCACAGAAATGAAAGGTAGTGGGAAATGAAACGGAGGCAATACACACACAGAGCTTTGAAACTCAATCTTCCTTGACAGCATGTTTCAAAATTTCCAAGGACTTGCACATTCTGCTCACTGAGGGACAGAATATGAAACTAGTTCAGGGATGAAAGGTCAAGGAGATGGTCATTGCTAGCGCCTCAAGCTACAAGCAACTCATGAGTCTTTCTCACTATGAATTGCTTTAAGTTCAAGGCGATTCCATCAAGAAGCACAGGGACCAGTGTAAAGCATGACTGCGTGACTCCCACTCTGGATGCTTGCATGCACTTTGCCTGCAGGGCGTGGTTAAGGGAATGCAGGAGAGGACAAGCCTGGGCTACCTAAAATATGCAATGCTGTCCTCTGGACTAGGCTCCATGGCTGCATGGAGTGTGAGGCCTCATGGCAAGAGGTAAAGGAAGAGCATGAGAAGCGGCTTTAAGAAACTGAACAAAGAAAGTCTTCTGCACAGAAGGCAGGAAGTGGCTCCATGACATGTCTGTCCTCTCAACAACATTAACAAAGTTATCAACCTCCCATTCATACCTCCTATTGTTGATTGTCACACCAGCCTTAAAACAAGGCACTGGATTCTTCAATCAGTGATTCTAAGTCTTGCTTTCTTTCTCTAATACCAATGATGAACCCAGGGATACAGAGACCATAATACAAGTTCTCTACCACTGAACTTTAACCCCAGCCTTCTGCTTTTTGTTTCTTTCAGTTTGCAGTTTGTTTGTTTTTGTTTTTATTTTGAGGCAATATCCCACTAAGTTCCCAGGCTAGCCTTGAATTACAATCATTTTGCCTCAGTTTCCTAAGTGCTGGAGTACAAGCATACACCCAGTGGATTCTATTTTTATTATATAAGCATAGGAATCTGAACTGATAGTAGATACACAGCACAGGTTCCATGAGAGAAAGAAGATTTTTAACAATCCATAGAGTATTCTCCCTCATGACCCAGTGAGACCCTATCTCCAGGGAAACTCAGGCTGAGAGCCTGCCCAACTCATATACTTTAGATGAGACACTTCTACTAAATGATCATAATTGAAGTCCTTTTCCTAATTCCTTACTGACAGGTCATTTGTGAGGTCTGTGATACACGTGCCATACCTGGATGTCGGGAGAAGCATGTACTGTTGGAGCTCCAAATTGCTACCTTAGAAGCAAATAGCATAAAACAGCTTCTGCTTGGTGCACCTGATCTCTTTTAACTCAGAGCTTGTGAGGATTAATTAAAGAATGCTCATAAGGGCATCCAGCAGCAGACAGCTATTCTGAAAAGCACTAAGAGGTAGCATTTCCTACAATATCAGGGACTTCTGCACTGGAGTGACACCTGCTGTATGTCATTAGTGGCTGCTTCCAAGCCATCTGCAAAGAAGTTCTGCCTACTGCAGTCTCTGTGGATTCCTTGTGAGGACTCTTGAGATACGATGTGCTTTGCATATCACTCTTGTCTCAGAATCAGGAGTTCCTGGAAGTTTCCTTGGATGAGGGGACCTAGGCAGTCAGCCACATGTCTGGGACCAGTAGAGAGGTAAACTGAGGCAAAGGCAAACTGAACACCCTTCCCACTTCATTCAGTGCCCCTGAGCAGGGATATGGCCTCATATTAGAAGAATTAATACATACATAAAAAGGACCTGAAGCTAGAGAAAGGAGCTAACCCACTCTTAAGTAAACCTTAAGGTGGAAACAGCATAGACAAAAACTCATGGCCATGTTACTCCAGGAAGTCAGTTCATCTCTTGAAATCTTAGTTTCCATGTAGGTTAAACATCAATAAGCATTTGCTATGAGGATTACATAAAAACAATCCACAGAAAGTATTCAGCAGGGTATTCCAAGTATTCCAAGCAGGTGCTTGGAAAGCCTCAACATATTCTTAGCAAGGAGCTGTCACAGTAATGGTTGCAGTGTCAAGTGGGAATGGCAGTACGTCATTCTATTATACATTTTACATAAAGTAATCTGTGGGTCCAGCATTACATAATCTAAGGGAATACATGTGATTTTCTACATGCAAGTAGATGGGGATGTTTGGTGGTCAGGGATGGTAGAGATTAGACTAGATTAGGAAGTCAATTTCCAATGTCATTGGCTGCAATGCTTTCAAGGTAAGACTACCCTGAGGAAGGATGAGAAACTTCTGATTCTATGTTGCTGCAAAGAGTAAGCCTGGCCATTGCTTGCTTTCTCCTCTGAACACTGACTTTCACCCTCCAGTTAGAACATATACCACAGGTTCAGCAGATTAGCCACAAAGGCACAGCTGTAGGTCAGAGTGAAAGCTATAACTTCCAAATCTCTCCAAATTAGTCATTTCAGCTGGAGGAAGACCAGAGCCCTTGCCCCGTCCCCCTGTGTTTTATTAACTGCCAACTGAAAATGCCAGAAGGAGATAGGAAAGAAGTGCACAGGGAGTCATGGGCAGGGAGCACTTTGCATATTTTAATTACTTCAGTAAACAACACATACCACAGCAGAGACCTGCCATCCATAGCTGTATCTCCAGGCTAAGGGAAGTTGGAACCACATCATGGGAGACTTTATAAAGAGCATGCAAAGCCTCAGCGGACTTCTGGCTGTTTCATTTAGCTCTGCTGAGGGCTTCTAGAGCAGCTCTGATGAGGGCCAAGACAAGTGGACACAATGGGACTTTGCACACCCCAGAGCTTTCTTGAGAACTGAATGCACCTGTTTGCCCAGTGAAAAATTGGATGTTTCTTTGAGTCATGAAACAAAGCCCTTTCATCCTAAAGGAAGGATGCTCTGAGACTGGGAGGAGAAAGCTCACTTGCAGGACCACACACACAAAGCTGTGGATACAGTCCTTCATCTTCACTGAAAGGAGGGGACTCTACTTAGGAAAAATAACAGTGACATACTCGAGGAAGTCTGAGGATGGCTGATAACAGCAGCTGGAACATTCTGTGAACTGCAAAGTGATTAATCAATTTTATGCACCACAAGTTCCTAGTTAGGAGTCCCCTGAGAAATTTTAGGAAAGGGGTATTTATTGACCCAGCCACACTACCTTGACAGAGGCCAGAGGTCCCCAGCATCTGGAAGGGAGGCAGCACGGGGAAGTTCCAGAACCAAGGCAACCTAAAATCAAATGGAAAGGCTGGAAAGACACTGGGCTGAGACTCCGATCACCTGAGATTTTGTCATAGTCCTGTCAGTATGTGACAGGTCTCTGGCAGCTGGTGCCCCCTTTCAATATCAATATTCACATCTGCAATCATGGCATATTGGACTGGAGAACTACTACATTTCCTTTTGGCACAGAAATGGTATGATTTTGTTCAAAGCATAATGTTCTTATCTGAATCAGTATTGAAAGATCCTTGAACAAAGACCCTAGCAACTGCTGTCCTTGTCAGCCTGACTTTCTAGAGGGGTAGAGGGGTGTGTGTGTGTGTGTGTGTGTGTGTGTGTGTGTATGCTTGCACATGCATGTATATGTTGTGGGCAAGCCAATGAAAGCAAGAGAGCTAGACCTCAGCATCCCCCACAATGTTATATCTTGCCACTTGTCTCATCCCTAGGCTCCTATGTCCCCATCTATGAAACTGGTAGGCTGTGGGAAAGGGCTGTGCTGGTTGACCTCTAGGTATCATCTAGTTGCAAAACATGAACTTTCAATGAAGCAGAGATGGGATAACCTCTGGATGCTCCTCCCAGCCTTAGAGACGGTCAGAGTTCTGGGGCTGACTTAATTCACACAGCCTGCTGTTCTGCACCTGGGTCCCAGGAGGTCCCTCTGCAGAGAAGTGTGGGCCGAGATGAAATGGGTGGAGGAGTGGTGCCTTCATGCAGCATGTGGTATTCTGAGGCCTGCAGCTGTGGGCTACGCCTTCCCCCTTTGTAAACAAACCCTGTCTCTTGGCTTCTTCTTCAAGGTCAGAAGATGGGGGGGAGATGATTGCTCTAAGAGTGAACTAGGAGAAAGTCTTAAATGCTAAACCAGAAATCACAGTTGGATGGGTTTTAACTCCTTTTTTCCCCCATATAAGCATATTCTTACTAGGTTATAAACATTCATGTTTCTAAAAGCTTACTTACAGCCTAATGCAACAGGGATAAAGTACCCTTCCTTAGGTTATCTAGTGGGTCCCTCCAAAAGGATCTAGATTAAATGCTGAGGTAGGTAATCTCCAGTAGCAGAGCCTTCATCTTAATTCTTCTAAATCTCTGGTCCCCATCATAATAGACATGAAAAAGATGATTTCAGCACGTCAAGTTTGTGGCCAGAGGTACAAACTTGTCTCAGTCTCAGTCAACAGGGATATAGAACAGCATCTTATAGTGTTTGCACTGTGTCATGATGCGTGGTAAGTGGCTTAAGATACACTGTTTCATTCAGTCCTCCCAAGATGCACTGGGCTCTAGAAATAATTACTACCAACCACATTGCATTGAGGAGAGGAGAGAGGTAGGAAGGAGGGAAAAGGGGAAAAGAGATGAAGTGGCCTCCTATAAAAAGACTGAAGAATTAAAGACTTGTGGCTTATACTTAAACCATTCTGACTCAGAACAATCAATGTCCTTATGCACTACCAAGCTAAAATTCTTGTGCATTTCTAACTTGAAGAAAGACTGAACAGTAAAAATGTTTTAAGGCATGTAAATTGATGAGTTGGGGTGGCAGATTTAGGAAAATGTGACAGAAATTCTAGAATTTAGTTTCTAAAAAATCCCCATAAAATCTGAAGAGGGATTTTCATTCTTAAATATATATATCAGCAGACACAATGAAGTCAGACAGGAATTCACATCATCCCGGACAGCATGTAAAGATGACACTAGAATGCATCCTATGATCCTTGTAGACAGACTGGGAAAGGCAACCAGGCCTGGGATTTGCTCCCTTGGTCCATCATGGTGACTTTTCTCTGCATAACACCCAGACTGGCTGCAGAGGTAATGCTAATGATTTCTTAGCTGGAACCCCAATACCAACCAACCCCCTGCCCCCCTGCCGTAAAGGCAAATCTTCTTTACTAAACATCTTGGTCCCTGGTAATCTCTTAAAGCACTATAACATTTATCATCATAAATTTTAAAATCCATTAACCTTGATTGTTTGGACATCTATTTCTGTAATATCAGTGTTAGAGGAAGAAACTGATGAAGGAAATAGAGGAGGAAGTCTAAATGGGGATGAGAGGGAAGGAGGAAGAGAGGAAGGAACACATACTGACTCTGGTGCCATTACTTGGTTCTTAGTCCAGCACTAGACACAAGTTTAAACCTGGGTTTACTTTACTTAAACCTTTTTGCTTAAGGAACAGTGAGTTACGTTTTATTTTAATTACAGGTAAGAGAATCACAATAAAACACAGGGAAATTAAACTCTTAAGTTAGTCTTCATTTTAGAAAATAAAATATCTTGTTTTTTAGAAATGAACCCAAGAAAAGAGGTTTATGGAGAAGGCAGAGGCCCATATAGAATCCAACTTACCCAGTGAGGGCAGAAGAGCAATCATCTCCACTCATCTACCTAGTGCCCTGCATGCCACAATCCATATATTAGAGGTCTATCTGTCATAAAGCATCATGAGACAGCTCATGATATGTGACATCTGAAAGTTCTACCAGAATGACAGGCTTCTTTAGCAAGGTACATGTGGATATATTTGGCTGGAGTTCTCAGATCTCTATCTTCCACTAGGGTTAACACCAAAAGGCTGTATAGGACGAGTCAGCAATAGTCAGAGGAATTAACCAATGCTCACAGAAAGCAGGCACCAGCCCAGAGACTGAGGAACACACCATCCTACTAGCATCTTCTCACTGGAGGTGATTTCATAACTCTTCCAGACATGGATTTCTCATGAGCGATTTGTCTCCAAAATAACTGTGGGAGTAAAGGGACTTGACCACCTTTGAAAGTATGCTCAGATCAAAAAGTGGAGAATAAGGACTTAGGGCAACTTCCCTCATGAGCAATCTTGGATGATACAAGGGAGAAAAATACCCTTTCCTCCTGTCATCTTCCTCGAGTCTTCCACAGTCCTTTCACCTGAGGACTGAGCCCTACCCCATCCCAAATAGTTCTTGCCATGCTGTTCTAGAGACTTGCTCTGCTTTTGACAGTCTATTGCAAGTTATCACAATGCAAAAGGCTAAGGAAACTAGGAATTCAAAGATTAATTTCCATTTAATGGGCAGATCATTTGTCCTTGGTAAATCTCCAAGTGAGAGCCCAAAAGATTGGCCTCAGAAACACACAATGGATCCCTTGGAATTTATAAAAATTCCAACGTACCATACAAATTAAAGAGGCATCTCACACAGGTTAATGTATTAATTTTCCCCCAAAAGACCCATTTACTATTTTGAATCTCAGAACTTACATAGTAATGAAAAGATAGAAAAATTACGTTAAAGTAGGCCTGTGCCCAAGGCTAGAAGGGGAACAGAGAGTGAGGTCCAGGAAATTGGAGTTGCTTAGGCTGTAGGGTAAGCAAGGCGCAGTCACATTCTGTAATATGTTTGACATATTATAACGTTATACTTTGAATGTATACTTTAGAATGCACCTTAGCTTATAGTCAACCTCTCTGCAATCAGAGCTACCTAACAACTTTAGTGATAGCTGACATATCGATAGCCAAAAAAGAGTAGACAAAGCCCAACTTAAGCTCTTCTCACAAGTTGTAACATGGAAAGACATGGTATATGCTTCCAGTTTCATTACAGCAACTAGGTTGGTATGGGTGGAGAGATATCCTCATCTTCCAGCAGGATAGTGTAAAGATAGTATCTCCAGTGAGATGGTTCAGCAGGTAAAGCTACTCAATGCCAAGGCTGAAGGCTAGAATTCAATTCCCCGGACCCACACGGTAGAAGGAGAGAAATGACTCCTGCAAGCTATCCTCTGATCTCCACATATGTGCCCTGGCACATATATGCTTT
>NW_008355474.1:3293390-3346622 GCF_000622305.1 Nannospalax galili | reverse complement strand
TCTCTCTCTCTCTCTCTCTCTCTCTCCTCTCTCTCCTCTCTCTCTCCCTCTCCCCCCCTCTCTCTTTGTCTCTGTCTCTCTTCCTCCCAAAACAGACAAATTTGATAAAAGGAATGTGTTTCTAGTTACTCTTCAAAGCAAGTTCACAGGTTGAAACATTTTTGTGACCAGGTGCCCTTTATAGTGGTATCTGAGACCTGCCCATTGTCCCTCCAGCTGTGACTAACCTCTTCCTAGAATTTAGATATTCCCGTGTATGTGTGAGTAGAAGGGTAAGCCATATGTAATCAGCACAAAGAATGAATAGAACTAGATATTTCTAAGCTTTACCCCTAGCCCTCTGGGATTTCACAGAGCATGTGGATGAAAATGGAGAAGTGAGCTGATGCTGAGATGGGTTGGTATCTTAGAAGAAAAGGTTAGTAGTTTGTATTTTGTAAGGGAAAGAACTCTGAGAGGGAATTCAGAGAAGTATTTTAGGGAGGAGGATGAATAATGCTTTGTTCCTCTGCCCTTGAGTACCAAAGTCGGGGACAAAACCATACAGTAACCACAAGCTATGGGTTCAGGTAGATACAGTCCAATAGTAAGACAACCACACTCAGGGATATTCAAGAGTCTGGAATACATTCCTGTGATGCTGGCACTGGAGTGGTGAAGAAAATCCTTGGAAAATGACAAGAATACCTTTTCTCTATCTATATGTCACTTACTGAAACTAAAAGATACTTGCCTTGACATGCATAGAGATCCCTATTCAGGTCATCACAGTGCAAAATGCTACAGGAACCAGAAGTTCAAAGATTAATTAGCATTGGATGGACAGAAGGCTTATCTTAGAATAAATACATTCTAGAAGTCCAAGGGGAAAAATAGCATGATGGCAAAAAGAGCATCCTCAAGACTGGAGAGGGTTGTTGACACCCTGTGATATTTCTTTACTGTGTCACATTTGTATTGTGTATCTGAATGGTGATTATTTTTTTAGCCATGTAATTCCAGCTTATGCATAAAACAAGATGTTGCCTAAATCCTCTGGAAGATATATGAAAGTACATTACAAACAGATACAAAGTTTTACAGTGATAGCATTAAATATAATATCTGAGATGAGGTCCAGAGACATCTGCTTCTTGCAAATAGCATCCCAAGACTGGATGAGATGAGTCTGTGGATTCCATTCACAAAGGCAAACAGGAATTAGGAGCTATCTTAAAACACAGCTCTTCACTCAATCCCCATCAAAATACTTTTGTCCAGACTCACAACTCAGCATGCATTCTCCCCACCCATGGTGTATATCCAACTTCCATGCACTGGCCCTCCTAACGTGCATGAAAGCCAGGATCCCTGTTGCACTGAGGTTGTTTCCACTTCTGCCTAACATAAACACCACACAGAAAGACTTTCTCACATGCCTCCAAAATTGCCCAGCTGCATCCCCATTCCAAAGGGTGACATCACGTGGAGAAGCAGGAGATGCTGTTCTGCCTTCATGCACAACCAGCAAAGACATAGGCATCCCAACACATCTACTAGTAGCTCATGATTCAGCCATGCAGATCAGCCCCACACAGGACTGTGGGGTAACCTAAGGAGTCCCATTGTTTTTTTCTTTTTCCATTTCCTCCCAACTGGTACCTAAGGGTTGATGCTGAGCCTAACTGATTGATGAAGGCAGGGTTTCAGACTTTGATTAACTTAGATTTCAACCTTTGCTCCACTCTTCTGTGTGTGTGTGTATGTGTGTTGGTCTGTCTGTCTGTCTATGTCTATATGTCTATGTATTTAAATGTCAGTGTTCTTATTCCAAAACTTCATGGGAACAGTGTAGACTATGCGTAAACTTACTCCAAGTCCCAGGCAAACTGCCCACCTACAGTAGATGCTCACCAATGTAAACTACTTTTCCATTGCCACCCCTGGTACTCCATAAGGAAGAAAGAAGGGCCTTAAGATAGGCTAACGGGTTCATATAATTTACTTTAGAGACTTTCTACAAAGACTTCAAAATAAATGGAGTCTTATACACTGTTTGAGGCACTCTTAGTGATGGCACTAGGATATGAAAGTTGTGCTAACTACCAAGCACAGCATGCTTTGTAGATGCATGCCCACTGAACTCTGTTTGATTCTTGTCACCTGACATTTGTGTTTATTTCTTCATTTGGATTCAAATTTTCCAGCTCTGAGTTGTTTCAGAAAAGTTTAGTCAAGCCAAGAAAACTCTCCTTAGAGAAATTAAATGAAATATATTATCTTCTGTAATAAACTCAGATGCTTAAACCTCCCATCTAAAACTGCACACATATGCACACAGGCATGAACACACAGACATGCCACTGTGCACACACATACCATCATTACCATCACCACTACCATCAGCAGATGTTTCTTTTAATTCTTTCCCATATTTTTTCTTCTAAGAAACTGCTACTCTCTAATTTACTCTGTATCTTAATCTTTATCTTATATTTCACTAATTAAAGGCAAAGATTTTTGCCTATTTTATTCTTCATACTTGGAATAGCTCAGGATTCATAAAAAAAGTGAGTGTACATCCCAATGTACTAATAAGGTCTTGATGTATACCCTTGGTTCTTGTTTAATTATTTAATACTTCCCTTTTCACTCTAGCAGTGTCCAAATTAAGATAATCAACTGCACACATTGATCTATAATAAATAAGTCATGAATGGAGTTAATAAATTTGATCAATTTGATACTTTAGTAAAATTTGTCAACTCTTGAATGCAAGAGTTAACCCTGATGGAACCGAAATACTTGTGGTATGTGAAAGCCTGAGAGGAGACTAAACTCTTGTGATGGTTCTGTTTGCAAATGTTGCACAAGGCTGGAAACCAAGGGAAGTCCTAAACCTTAAAGGATTGTTAGTAGCAGTGTCAAGATGAGATATCTGTAAAGCTGAGGCCCTGAGAGAACCTGGGAGGCTATGCTTAATTTACCTCCCTAACCAAATCAGGAGACAGATGAATGAAACTATCAAAACGTTCCCATTCACCTGCCCACTCCAGGACTGCAATATCAGCACAGGATCATGTATTAGGAAACAGAAGCTTCTCATTTCAACATTCTCACCACTACAAGGCACCCAGCCAGTACTTGAAGAAATAATGTCTGGCCAGGAGGGAAAGCACCTCAAGGTAACAAGCAAGACTTGTACTAAATTTTTAAGGCTGAGTTGGTAAAGTTCATGATTCTATGGCTCATTCCAGAGACAGAAGGAAAAAGCCATAGAAAAAAAGTGGAAAGAAGCTATTTAATGCAGTCTGATGACCAAGGCAGGGCAGATGGATCCTCTACTGGGCCTGAAATATGTCCAACTCCTTGTCGGAAATTACCACACCAATAAAGTAAGGAGAGTAAAAATCTCCCCCAAATACACACAGATGACTCAGTTATTGCAATTCTAGAACAGCTATCTTGAACATCAGCATCTTTTTAGAGCAGGATTCATCTGAGATCAAGTGGGCCTGTTTGTTTATGGCATTCTCAGATCCTTCAAGGGAACTTCATATGGAGCACTCGATAATGAAAGACTGTACAAAACTCAAGGCCACATCTCCTAAAATGCAAGAAAGCAGCCCAACCACCATCCATGCAGAGCTTTCAGCCTCCACCAACACACAGGCCTGGACAGAAATGCTGGCAGCCATTTGAATTAGGATGTGCACTTCTGTAGCAGATCATGGCCCCACACCCTCACCATGCTGCATACCCATGACACATCCCAAGCACACTGATGGCTTTGGCAGGGAACCTCCATGGTTGTCACATGATGCCACCATGGAGGGAGATAGGCAAAAAGAAGTTGACAGCAGCCTCCCACACATGGAAGCTCCTCTCCAAAGCCTGTAAGCTGTCAGTGTGTGGACAGCCCTGCCCAGCCCCAGAAATGAAATCCAGACTCACTGCGGAAGCTGCTGGTGCTGCTAGCCTCTGCCGTTGCCAGGACACGCTGAATAGGCCCTTCTGGCATGGCCCTTCCTGACAGTGAATGCGGGAGAAAGCAGGGAAGGGGAGAGAGAAGAAAAGGGATGAAGGGAAAAGAAGGAAGAGGAAGGATAAAAGAAGGCAAGGAGAAAAGGGGAGCAGGCTTGTCTTTAATGGAATGGGCATCTCTCCTGAGTATAACCTCCAAAGTCCTTGCCCACACCCCTAGGCAGGAAGGCTGATTGTGTCTACTTGTAAGGCCTTACTTAGGAATCCACCCTGGAAACACTCACATATAGCCCAACCAAAACAGTGTGATGCTACCCCTAGTCCATGACATTCAACGGCCTGCCTCTGAGGCCCACCAAGTGTCAACAGCTTTCCTCCAATGTCCTAGCACTTGTGGCAACAGAATGAGCCTCCCAGCCAACCTACCAATCTGGAAGGAAATGGGCTTCATCTAGAATTCTTAACCTCATAGGTCAAAGCTCCCAGAAGATTATTTGTTCTTATTGTATTAGTTAAAATCCCCTCTTTTGTTTTTCTTTAAAAGTATTTTATTTATTAGTTTTATTTTGTATGTATATTTTGCCTACATGTATGTAAGTGAACCACATGCATGCAATGCCCACAGAGGCCAGAAGAGGGTGTCTGATTCCCTGGAACTGGAATTATGGACAGCTTAGCCACCATGTGGGTACTGGGAATCACACTCGAATCCTCTAGAAGAACAGCAAGTGTTCTTAACCACTGAAGCATCTCTCCAGCTCCTGCTTTTCTGATTTGGAAAGGAGGTGAAATAGCATAAAAACATTTGCATGGGTCTCATCTTTATGGACCTCTCAATCCTCTTCCTCCTGTTGTCAATGGTGGCTGCATTCTCATAACCACCTATCCAAAGCCTACTTCCCCTGAAATCCCTCTTAGGAAGCTAGAGGAGGAGCTGAGCTAGCTGCGTTTGAGGAAGGATTCACAGTAACATAGTGTTGACATTTCTCAAGTACATCAGGGATCAAGAGCTGTGTGGAAAGGATGAAAGACATAGCCTGTCTCTCCATGGAATCAGATACAGAGGAACAGCCCAGGAACCATCTGAGGAAGAAGCAGGTTGGTGAGGCAGGTTTATGAAGCAGCAAGTCCATATACACAAACCTAGAGGGTAAGGCTGAGGAAATCATCCAGTGAAGGCAATGAAATGGGTTTGGTGGCTTTTGATGGCAGTGAGGGATGAACAGCAAGAAGTAATAAAGGGTAAAAAGAAATAAATGTGTACATGGCCAGTTGGGCAGAAAAAGTGTTATGGGCTGAATTGTATCCTACCCACAGATTTAATATGTTGGTGTTCTAACTCCCAGTTTCTTAGCATATAAAGTACTTACTGAGGTAGTTAAGGTCAAATCAGATTATTATAGTGGATGCTAATCCAGTATAACTGGTGTCTTTATAAGAAGAGGAAATCTAGACAAAGACACTTGTAGAGGGAAGATTTTTCTAAGAAAACAAGGAGAAGGTGACCAAGGAGGCAGGCCTGAGAAAAAGCCAAAGATGCCTATACCTTGTTATGGAATTATAATCCCCAACCTATGAAAAAATAAGTAAGTTCTATTGTTGAAACCCTCTGGTCTGTGGCACTTGCTTACAGAAGCCCTCACCAGCAATTACAGAGGGCATTGTGCAAAGGTGGAAATCAGTGCACGGCATTGTGGAACAGGAGGCCAACTAACTGGAGTGGATGGACTAAGAGCTTCTTATGGGACAGTCAGGAAAACCACAGGGAACAGATTGCTATCTTGAAGAAATGAAGATTCACTCATGGCTCTGGAACAAGCAGGGGGTGGCATAAAGAGGAACTAGGAGTATGGGTAGGAAGACGTTGAACCTGAAGGCATGTGCATTGATCCAATTGTTGAACTAGCTAGAGTGGTTCCTGCTTCCTGAAAAGAACAAATGACACTGAGCTGCTGTGAAACCAGATAGAGCAGGAAGGTGATGAAGAGAGATTCAAATAGGAGGTACCTTTGGAAAACCTCCCAAGAGAGAGTTCATGGATGCTAAGAGGCTACTGAGCAGCACTGGCTAGAGAGGCGGGGGGCAGCCTTGGTGACTTTATTTCCAATAGATCAAGTTTCAACCACCAATAAACCTCCAGAGGAGGGTTATAAATGAAGCAATTGAAAATAATGAAGGTGGAGATTCAACATTTGAAATAAAATAGATTTTGCATAAAAGCAAAATGGGATTATAATCACTCAAGTCTGTGGGCTCTCAACTAGCTAAAAAAATACTTCAGAACTTTGAATGAGAAGAAAGACAGGAATTTGTGGAAGAGGCAAAGGATGACAGGAAGGGGAAAACATTGCAAAGTAAGATATGACTCAGGGATTGAAAAGTCAAATGATTCATGGTTGGTGGAGAAGTGATGGGGAAGAAACGGGGTTCTTATTAATAATACATTCAACAGATTGTTCAGAAAGGGCTACCATGGAAGAAAGGCATTCAGATTTGGCCATAATTACTGAATCTCAAATGTAAAATTAAAAGATATGGTAAGATCAGAAGTCCCCCAGCCCCAAATCAAGACCAAAGATGAAAACTCTCTCTTTCAGTAATGTAGGAGAAAAATGGAATCTGAAAGGGACAGAAAGGTCAAATGAAGATTTTTCTTTAATGTGAAAGAGACAGTGAATTTTTATAGTAGAAAGAGATAAGAAGGTTTTAAGAAAGGCCTCAGAGCAAAATATGTGCAGTCACAGAGAAGGGTGAGCTAAAAACAGGGCAGGAGCTAAATGGAGAGACACAAGGAAAGTAGGAAAGAATGCTGAGCTGTGAATTTGAAGACACGGGGAAAGTGGATTTGCTCTAATATTTCTTAGCATCACAGAAATATACTTTTGACTTTTTCTTGCTCATGCATAATGAGTCTTTAAATTGCTGTATATCTCTAAGCAATCTCTATTATGGAACTGGCTCATAGGATCTCAGAATTAGAAGAAGGAAGTAGTCATGTACATGCAACCTCATGTACAAGTAGTCATGTACATGCAACCTCATGTACAAGGCATATGTCTCTAACTCTACAGCACTTCCAAAATAGGGGTATGTGGATTTTCTGGAAACCATCTGTGGATCAAGTATCCATTGCCTTACAGGGGAGAATGCCTTATTTTCACATAAGGTTACTGCCTACAGTGCTGTTTTGCCATCCTTGAGTCTGAACTCTCTACAGAGTTTTCTAATCCTGCCAGCCCTGTAGGTTAAGGAACATGCGACAGAAACCATTTATCACACCAAAATAACAGAGGACATTCCTTCCTAAGCACCTCTCCACTAAAGCCTGGCTTTGTAATTTTTTAGTGTTTCCAGCACCAGAAGCCCTAGAGCTTCATCACAGATCATTCACCAAGAAGTAGACCTATCTCCTGGAATATTTAATTTAATGGATGTTGACATAATGCCTAGCATAAACAAAGTATACTGTTGTCATAAATTTGGTGAAATAAGGCATTATGCTTGAAGAACTCTCAAGTTATCCTGAACAAATATATGTATTATCAAACACTCTTGTGTATATATTTTCACAATAAACATACACACAATAATGACTTCCTTCAAGATATTTAAGGATGTCAGGGAAGTATTCTTTGCAACTGACCACCACTTTCCTTGCTTCTAGCATTCTTCCTCAGTCTTGATTTTCATTGGCTCCATTACCCTCCTGGGACCCGACTTGGCTCAATTCACTGTTGCTTGTTCATCTAATACATTGGAAACCCCAAGTTCACTAAATTAAGTTCTCCTTGTTTGTTGTAGTAGCCAACTCTGAGTCACCCCAACTTTTAGCCTCCTTTACTTGAAATAGCTTTCTAGTAAAATGCCATTAGAAAAAAAAACATAGAAGTGGATTATATAGGATCACAGACACTTCTAATTTAAAATTCTACTTAATCTCATGATGACTATAACATATTGGTACACTATTCAAAAATCATGTTTACATCTAACCTACCATTTCCTCAAAGTAAACTTTCATTATGAATCAGAACACCCAACCTAACTCCATCTTTCGTTTATTGTGTAATCTGAGAATTACCAACAGTAATAGTTAGCTTCAGTTACCAATTTGACACAACCAGGAGTCACCTAGGAAGAGAGAGCTTCAACTGAGGAATTTTCTCTATCAAATTGGCCTGTGGGCATGTCTGTGGGGCATATTCTTGATAGCTAATTGATGTAGAAGGGCCCAGCCCACTGTGGGCAATGCCAACCATCCCTGGGTAAGTGGATCTGGGTTGTGTACAAAAGGTAGCTGGCCAAAAGAGAGGAAATGAGCCATTAAGCAGCATTTCTCCATGATTTCTGCTTCAAGCTCCTGCCTTGAGTTCCTGCCTTGGCTTCCCTCCATGGTAGACTTTAACTCGTGAGCTCAAATGAACCCTTTCCTCCTCAGGTTGCTTTTGGTCATGGTCTTTATCACAGAAACAGAAAAATGAACTAGGATACCAACTAATCTCTGAGCCTCAGTTCATGACTATAAATTGGAATAATCATACCAGCCAGTGGCCTTCACATGCTATGAGCTGACTATCAATCTGAAAGAAGTATCAAATCTACAAAGAGGCTAATGTCCTTGTCTTGATTCTGCCACTAATAATTAGAGGCATGAGCTTGACAAACCACTGGTCTCTTTCTCTCTCTTTTGATTCTAGTGTCCTTACATGTCAAGTAAGTTTGACAAGATGACCTCCAATTTAATTCCTAGTCAGGATTCTACAGGTTTGCCATGGCAGATAATTTGCTCAAATTTCAGGCAAAAATTTACCAAAGATTCTAATAAAGTACTTATATATGTAGGGAAATTGACCAACTGGATAGAAACATGGTCATATAAAGACAATACCTGAAGAATGTTGACAAAGTTTTCTGCCTAGGAGTAGAATGGTAGTGTAAGTCTTGGATCTCTCAGTTTTTCCAAACAAATAAGAACATTCCTAGAGCAATGCTAGTACATTGACAAAATTTGGCAAAATTTGGGGACATAGAGTCAACAGAAATACTTGTAAATAGACCACTAAAAACCTTGGCAGAATGAAACAAATCCACCCAAAACCAAGCTGCACATAGGCCCTTAAACAATAAACAACTGCTTAACTAAAGATAATTTAAGAACTGGGATACCATTTTTATCTGTGAACTTGGGCACATAAACCTAAACTAGTCCCAGTAGTAGAGGTCCATCTGATAAACCCCACCCTCTGTACTTGCTCCTTCGACACAGGAACATCTGGTAATCTCACACCCATGCCAAGTGGAGTTCCTCCACTTGTGAGGAACAAGGGCTAGAGAATGCCTAAAAGATTCCAGCACAACCCCTGGATTGAAAGCACAGATTAGAATGCTAAATGCCAGGACTGAAAACAATAGGACACAAATGCCACCAACCCCTTTTCCAAATTCATAGAGGATATAACCAGTTGATCACTACATATTTTGTGCCCACCTTAGATAAAGCCCATAACTCTACTCAAGTCAGCCAAAAGCAGTCAGTTGGAGCTGCTACCAAGGATAAGCTTTCCATGCCTGGAGCATATACTACTTGGTTTTGAGGCAATTAAATTTACAAGAAACCAAGATACTCATATCTTTTAAGTATGAAGGCAGTTCAGTGACATAGAAACACTGTAACTCGAAGTATTGGAAAATAAATAAAATCCATTTGGTCTCTTTAATATCAGCATAAAATAGATGAAAACATAGATGTAAACCCTAGGTAGTCTGGAAAAGCTGGAGATGTTCTTAGGCTATCATAGTGCAAAGACTCCCAACTGGTGTGGCTGAAGAAAGAATATATTTTTCAGAAGGGGCATATGTTGGTCTTCAGGTCTGAAAAGGGAGAGTTTTAGAAACAGGTGGTGACAATCCTTTCATACTGTTGGACAGCAAGATCTATGTAAAAGATCTGGAGCATTTCTAAACTTTCTGGGAAGCCAATGACCTCATTGTCAAGCTTACAGCTAAATTTCATTATGTCTCTCTTCCTATAATTTCTTCCCATTTATGCAACTGTCTCAATACAGCCAGGTTTCCCAAACAGACTGCCTTACTAACTGTGAATGCTTTGGTTGTATAGTCTTTGAAAACTGGTCCCCTATCTATATTAGTAGTTGTTCCTTTAGCTAAATCTAGTCTCATGGGCATTTTAATCATGGTGAGATATTCACTCAGTCCTCTTCACTGATGAGTAAATGTTTAAGACACTTGTGGGAAATCAGAACCAGCTGGCTTCTCATTAAGCTACCAGGGCACCTCTCTGATGTGCTTACCCAGAGACCCCACATACTGATTATTGGCACCTATCAAGACCTATCAGCATACTTAGGGCACTGGAGATATTATTTCTTACCCATTGAAACATCTCATGTAGTATTATCTGTATTAAGATTGAGCACTTATTATGTTGGAATCTGCTCAAAACGGTTGCTTTGACTTCAGAGGAAATTAGTTCTCAAAGAAATATAGGATAGAAATGGCTCAATGACATGGAAAAAATAGACAAATTCAAAATCAGGAAGCTGAAGATTGATCCATTGGGCAAATGAATGACCAAATACAAGGAATCAAAAGCCCAGCCTGGTTGTAGAGGCTGAAGAACATGACTTGGTGGAGAAGGAACAGCCAAAGTTGTATGGTGATCAGCAGAGTGAGAGAGATACTGTACTGAACAAGCTACCCATCAACTTTGGGACATTGGTGAACTCAACACACTCAATATGCTTAATGCCACTAACTCTTTTCCAACTTTTATCAGTGTGTTAGCACTGCCTTTAGGTAGTGGTGTTGCTGAGGGAAGTGGGCAAAAAAAAGACAACTGCACCAAGCCAACAGTTACAAAGTACTTTCATATCTAAAGGATATGTGTGTGAGACATTCATGTTATGTGTGATAATGAGAGGAAGAATCCATCATAGGGAACTTCCTAACCATTGCAAATGTTAAGGAAAAGGTAGGCTAGATCTCAGCCAGCCTTGGTTCTATCCCAAAGGCTCCAGAGCACACAACCCTGAAATACTCAGAGAAGGAAGTTGACAATTCATGATGCCTACAGAACTGAGCTCCAATTCTGAAAAAGTTCACATCTCGCAATTTTCAAAAGTTAGTTCTTGGTTGGAGCTGGAAATTCTCAATGAGGAAGCCCCTCACTGACTGTTACAGTTCCTCTTTCTTTCTGACCTTCCAAGAAACTAACTTGAACATTTAAGCCAGTGTGGAGTGGTGATCGGCTTTTTCTATCTTCCTGGTTCTCTTAAGTAGACTCTTCTTCCATTTAATTTCAGGATCCAGCACCAAAGATTTATTGTAGGAAATACTTTGGCATGTAACTTATTCAAAATTTCTTATATATAATTTCTATCTTATTCACTTGCATGGAATGATAATAAGTATCTATTGCGTGCCTAATAGGTACCAGGCAATTTGCATACATTATCTTATTTAATCGACACAAAAGAAGAAATTGTCCTTTCTAATTCTCTTTTTTTTTCAGATAATGAATCTGAGGCTTGGAGAATTTAAGTATATTTCCTAAGCTCACATAGCTCTAAGCAGGAGCTAGAAGATTCGAATGAATATAGCCTGAATTGGGATTTAGTGGGTGCTTTGCCTACCCTTTCTTAGGTAATAAACCTCCCACCTCCAGCTTTGTCCTGTGGGATAGAATAATTTTGAGGAGGAAAAATAAGACCAAAGCTGTGTTTACATTTTTAATGTCCAATGTTGCTGTGCTGACCAGATTTTGTACTTCTACTCTCCCTCACCCTCCTCCTCTTCTTTTTTTCTCTCCCTCCTTCTTTTCCTCTTCCTCCTGTTTAGTTCTAGGGAACTCACAAATTCTTGAACTCTGTGGATTATGAGAGAAATACAATTCCCTACCAGGAGGAAGTCAAGGGAATACAATGTTCTCTTTACATGCAAATATCTTAATTACACAAACATTTCCTTATTTGTATGGAAATTTATGTGTTTTTATATGTTATATATTCAGTTTGTTTTAGAAAACAAGACAAACTGAATATATAACATATAAAGGACAGTACTTTGTACTGTCCTTTGTACTTGAGAAGGGAAATAGTGGATGCCATGTTCCATCCATCACTGTCTTCCACAGGCATGGAGAGAGAAGCAAGTGACTCAGCGCTCCACTGAGTGGTCTCCTGTAGCCTGCTTCTCCTCTTTAGAATGGTGTTCAATAAAACATTCCTCTAGTTCTTGGAATTTTATGCAGGAGTATCTTCCCTGTCTTGTCCCCATGGAAACAGCAAGCAATGATAATGTCCATCCCACTCATGTACCTCCTTCGTTGACAGGAGAGAACAGCCAGATTTCAACATTACAGAGAGATGAGACTGAATTTAGAAGATCACTGGAAAACTGCTAGCAGAATATCATTTTTAGCAGGGCAAGCAGGGGATATATTTCTCATTCCATTGGTTCTCAGTCAAGATAAACAAAATATAACCAGTTACCTGCAAAAAACACAGCACCATTTTGTTCACATGAAGCTTCTTAGTTTTCCCGAGTAATTATGTTTTACAAAATTAAATCAGAGTTTCTCCAATAAAGAGAGAGAATAGACTTACCTTGAAGCCAACATGATTCTGAATAGAAATAACTGAGGATATTATACTTCTGAAGAGTGCAAGAATTAGAAAGACATAAATTGTTTGCTAGTCATCACTTCCCTTAGCCATTGCTGGAAGGAATAAGTAAGGAAACCTGAGGAAGGAATCCCAGAAGCCCTGGAAAAGAGCAAATAGGCCATCTGCCTGGATGATGTAGATGCTGTGATGCCTGGGGCCATCAGGGTGAGAAAGATGACATTTAAAGCTCTCCATAGCTGCATGTTTCTTTTACGTTGAAAGATTTGGCATTTCTCATTTGTTTCTAACATTTTGGGGACACAGAAGGACCTGAGTAACCTAAAAGATGCACTTTTAAGATTCTGGCCTGACCTATAACTAGTGTTACTCTTTTCCAAGGCCTTCAGTCCCTTCCTGTGGCCATCAGTTCATCTTTCTCAGCCCCAGTGATTCCAGTGGAATCTTCTGTCCTCTTCTGTGGTACAAGAACTCATGTCTCCTGTCTGGACTGGGATAGCCTAAGGCAGCATGATAGCCCAGGACTGTCCATCCACTACCCAAGTCAAAGAAGCTAAACTTTCCAGGATTGCCGTGATGAAACTTCCCCTCCTTCACAAACATTTCCTTCCTTCCACCCCTCTTCAGCTTTACACAATCTGTTTCTATCAATGCTAATCCCTCTTCCTAGAGTGACCTCTGGACATTACCTACCACCCAATCAGTTTCTTAAGGTCCATATCACTTCTCTAATTAGATGGAATTTTTAAACTTCTTAACACCTTTTATATGATTTGCTTCCCTCTGACTTATGGTAGCAATATAATTTTTATCTAGTCAATCAGTCTCTGGAATTTTAATTTTCTTGGAAATACAGATGGTATTCTACTCATCATGTGCATGGTCAGGTAACTGAAGTCCTTCAGCTCACGCATGGCTCCCAGTAAAGGAATATGGTAAAAAGATAGGAGATGAGCCAGCGTGGACAAGATTTAACAAAGGCACAAACTGGATTGCTCGTCTTAAGGGTATGTGTACAAATGTTTCAAGGTGGATCCCCACTATTAAGGAATCTCAAGAGCCTGAAAACATCGTCCAACCATCTCAGAAGCTCTGTTTCCTTATTTTTAAAAGGATACTAGGAACCCCTGACTCTTAAATCTCTTGGAAGATATCAGAAGACTCTCATCTTCTCTAGGGAGAACACTAAGGGTCCTTGCAAAGGCTGGTGTGATAGCCCAAAGCTGCATAGTCAACAGATGAAACACAAATGCTTCTCCCTCAGCTTGCTTGGTGGAAGGACTCACACTATGAACTGGTGAACCACAGAGACAGAACTAGAGGGGTTCGTGGGAAGAGGTAGTCATTTGCTGCTTTGATAATGCATCACTCCTGCCATCACTGTCACTGTTGGATGGGGTAGAACAATCGTGCTAAATCTTCATCAAGTCCCTTGCTGAACAGGTCCCAGTGCTAGACCCTATGACTCATGCAAAAGTCCTACAACTAGGGGCAGGGGAAGGCAAGGATGACAGAATGGTGGGAGATCTTTGTTCTTTCACTTCAACTCAAGCAGTTCTATAGTCAGTATCTATGTAACTGACTCTATGTTGGCGTATCTTTTTTATTAGGTTCTATTTGAAGGTGAAGTTTTACTGCTACAAAAATATACCATAAAATAAAGCATCTAATTCAACATTATGGGTTGACAATCAAGAACACCGATTTAAAAATTGATGCCACCAAAGTGACTTAATGACTACACTTGGTCTTAGTCTTCTGTTCCTGATCCAGGAAAAGGAGTAATGGAGCTTCTGATACATTGGAAGGAAAATCTGCAGTGTGTCCCTCCAAGTTTCAATCAGGTTACCAGGCAATGCAGAAAATAATGCTATTGATATTGGTGTAGCAAACACTTGAGAGGCAATGAGAAAGTTAAGAGGATGAAGAAAAAGACAAGGAGTACTCCCTTTACAAAAGATAAACTGAGGGTACAGGCAAGAAAGATTTGTCCCATGTCAGTAGTCAACACAATGACTGAAACTGAGTTTCTAGCTACCATGGTAGTCATCCATAAGCAAAAATGAAAGGATTCTTCCCAGGACAGTATTACTAGGCCATTGGCAAACAAATGTCCCAGATAACTTCCTCACATTATTAAAGTCCAGTTGTTTGTAATGGTCATCTTCACACCAGACTACTGCAGCATCCTGTGGCATAAACAACCAGATCCTTCCCTTTCTTCATTTTAGACTGCAGGTAGAGAGCCCTGGCATTATCATCAAATTGAACCAAAGTACAGAATGGTCTAGGAAGGACAGAGTTCTTAGAATGTATAGATGCAAGGAAGATTCAAGTAATCCCAATTCCTGAAGAAATATGAAGAAATTCTTCCATGTAATCCTTTAACACAATAGGCTGACTATCAAAATATCTCAAACAACAGAATTGAAAATAAACTTTAGTCAATAAACTAAATCTAGATAATATGAAAAAAAGGTGTTTCAGAAATCAAGGTTGTTTATTTCATCAGGAAGGGAGAAAGGCCTGGGAAGTTGAAAGAACTTTGTTCTGGGGTCAAAGCAGTAGCAAAGAGTGAGATGACTTTGGCTTTTACTTATCCTTCTAGACGTGCTGCCCCCATCTGAAAGAAACTCAGCTGTCTTCCCCCTTCCTCACTAAATGAAGAACTCCATACCGTAAAAGACAAATAATGAAAGAGAACCACAGACTCTCAGACTCCAGACTTTATTGATGAATGTGCTGTACCTAGGTCACACAACAGACACAGAGCAAGCAGTGATACCTAAGTGTCCTATCAGTCCTGTCCCTCAGTAGACGTCTATATTCCAAAATGTCAGTTATTTTCTAGATAATGAGTATGCAGATCCACTGTCTTTCATGAAGGAAGTGAGCTTGTAATGCCTACTATAATTAGCTACTCATTCTTTCCTCCATGTTCCTTTCCTTTGGCAGCTTTGTTCACATTAATAGGCGTTAGCATTTAAGTTGCATTTCTAAATTCACTCAAGATGAGCATACCATGGCACCTGTCTGCTGAGAGGTCAACTCTGTGTGATGTCTCCTAATGAGCACTATGCACCTTCTTCCAGAGATGAAGAAAAGAGCAAATGTGTGGTCTGGGGACTGGGAAGCTAAGGAGACCCCATACCTTCCTTTGGCCTTCTATTATAAACTTTGTTGGAGAAAATTAACTCCTGCCTTATCACTGGGGTGGGCTCTAGGTTCTAAAGGATTTCTATCCCAACCTAGTGTCACAAATTGCTCATGAAATGGGGTTTCTCAGTAGCTCTGAGCTGCTTTGGTATTGCAAGAGAGCTTCTCACTGCCCATCCAAGGCATTAGATGGAACCTTAAAGATGCCTCAAGGCTATTCTGGGATACAGGGCATCAAAGTAGGGGCTGTGAGGGGCATCTATGGCCTCACCCCTGCTTTAACCACAGAAGTCCCATTACTGTCAAATAAGAATCAACTACATGAAATATGGTATCCTGGGACTGTAAGAACACTACTAAAATGTTAATGAATTCCAAACAGTCTGAGGTTTAACAATTTCTGTTGTTAATTCTTATTTTTGACAAATGTATTATGGTCATGTACAACATCGATATTAGAGACAACTAGATGAGAACAAGGCTAAATGAGAATAATTCGACTATCTTTGCCACTTTTCTATATATTTTAAATTAGTCGTAAATAAAATTTCATTTTAAAATTGGACACTCGTGTTTCTCAGAACGAAACAAAAACCTTCCTCATGCTGCTCTGTGTAAATGAGAGTAGAATCAATTATGAGTGGATGTTAAAAGCAGCAGAAGAACCATCGGGTTCAGTAACAGGCATCTGTCTGGTCAAGAGAGCCTCGTAAGACTCTAATCTTCTGACAATCAGTGTCTCTTTTCCTTTCCTTGGTTTCCTGAGTCTACTCAGGAGAACCTAATGCCTAAAGCCACAGTGAGAAAATTTTTTAAATGAGTATTCCTCAAAGACCTGTTGCCCAGCTGCCAATACTTTCTCAACTAATTTAGCTGGGAGTCAGACCTCCTTACTCCTGGCCTCTGAGGCAGGAATGACGATTCTGAGGGTTGATAGACACTTATCCAGGTGAAGAACAGAACTGTGAGGGTCCCTCTCTCTTTGCATTGCTTTAGGTTTCCAACTAGGATGCCATGTACTAAGTAATGATCCATTCCCAACAGTTCTCTGGCCTTATTTCCACCTCTTTGAGGAACAACTTGTCCAATTGATCAAGACTAGGCATGAGACCTTCCCTTTTTGAGAAGGGCCTGCCCCTTACAAAGAGTGAAATGGGCAGCAAAAACTCTGCCTCTGCAAAGCAAGGTCTTCAGTCTTCCCAGGCCAATGAATGGGACTAGGATGCCTAATCTAAAGATGCATATGTGGAAGCTCATTGTGGGTACCACCATAAGCAATAGTTTTATTTGTGACTCAAGCATATAACTGTCATTACCCATCCTCCTTTGCCTCAGTCGCCTCAGAAATCATTATCTAGGCAGGAAAAAGTAGTTTTTATTGCTAAGTTGGCCTCCCAAAACACACAAAGGTAACACGTGGTCCTCTGAGCCAGTTGACTTTAATTGCCATCCCTAGATTTTAAGGGCAAAAGTAAATGACAAGCTGTTTCAGAGACTGCTGGCTTTCCTCGGTACACTGACAACTGCTTGACTTTCATCTAAGAACTTCTCCACATTTGAGGACAAAGATTAAGTACTGTGCTGGATAGCTTTAGTGTGAGCTTGGCACACCTGGGTTGAGGGAGCCTCAATTGGGGAATTGCCTCATTGGACTGGCCTGTGGCCATGTCTGTGGGCCATCTTCTTGATTGTTGGTTGATATAGAAGGGCCCAGCCCATTGTGTGTGATGCCACTCCCAGGCAGGTGGGCCTGTGTTGCATAAGAAAGCCGGTTCATTGGTGACCAGGGGAGCAAGCCAGTAAGCCACGTTCCTCCATGGTCTGTGCTTCAACTCCTGCCTCCAGATTCCTGCCCTGAGTTCCTACCTTGAGCTCCCTAATGGACTGTGATCCAGGAGATGTAAGATAAAATAAACCCTTGCCTCCCTAAGTTGGTATTGGTCATAGTGTTTTATCACAGCAATGGAGAATCAAACTGGAACAAGTACTCAAGACTTTGAGGAGCCCCAGGCTCCCAGCTAAGGTGGCTCAGCCACCATTTTTGCTGAGTCTAAAACTGGGAAGTGTTATACACTTTAGGACAGGTCCTGCTCTAACTTCAGGTCCTCATTATAATAATGCCAGAGCTTTCCTCCCCAGATCTTAAGTTAGTGTAACCCTAGATCCCTGTATTCTTCTATCCAGAAATTATTTACAGTAAGTTAATGAATAAGAAAAATCTTTAGGATTCTCTTGAAAGTGCTGAGCCTTCAAAAGATGAAAATAAAATACAGCACCCAATCCAACACTGCTCATATAATTTCAACAGGTCATGTCTGAGGCTTCCACTGTTGAGATTCCCTGAATTATGCCAAGGTCCTAACCTTGTACTAGAGAACACTGGAGAGTTTCAATGAGAATTTGAATCATGTTCTGGATTTCTCTTTATCTACTATAGATTTAGAAACAAAGCTCCCATAGTTGGTATGTCTTCCCTGTTTCACTCCTAAATGTGTTTTCTAAACGGAGGATCCTTTTGATTAAGAGTAATCTTCCTTTCCCTACCTGATCCGTAGGATGTGCTCCATTGTGGGTATGCCTTCCTGCTTTCAAGGATAATGAATCCCAGCACCTCCATGGAAGGTGGGCCAAGTTCTACCATGGCTTAAAAAGGCTACATGGCAAGGTAAGAGTAGCAACAGAAGTAAAGCTGCCTTTTCATCTCTTTCCTGATAAGCCATCAAGCATGAGAGCATCTGCTGTTGAGATCGAATGTTGGAAGAAAATGTGGATCTTCTTCACCTCTGAAACTATCACCTACTCACCAGAATCTTCCCTTTCATGGGAGGCACAGCTACACTCCATTTCTCAGTCTCCCTTATAAATAATGGAACCAAATGATCAGGCTCTGTTTTGAGGGGAAATGATAACCCCCATATCCAGTCCACATATATTCCTTCATTTCCCTCTCTTCTACCAACTGGCTACAAAGAGCAGGAATGCTTAGAATGACTCAGGAAAAGGACAGGCCTCCACTAGCCTTCATGCCTAAGGAAAGATAGTCTTCCCATCAGTTCATCTGGAAATGAGTTAGATCTGTGTTGCAATCATCATGCTTTTTCCCACATATTTGTTCCAGTCAGCCTATCTTAACTAAGACCCTTCCAGAAGCTTTGTTCAGAATGCTCTCATCTTGGAGCTAGAGAAGGCATCTGAATTTTAGTTCTAACAATAGTAACAGTGATTAATATTTATTGAGTCATTGTATCATCCTAAGATATATATATAGTATATATATATATATATACTCATAATCTTTACAGAAAATGCAGGTGATAGGAGCTATTGGTCTCATTTCACAGTTGGAGGCACAGAAAGGGTGAATAATTTATCCAAAGTCACAAAGATAGAAAATTATAGGAACAGAGATTCAAGCCTAGGCAGTCTAAGCTCAGGAGTCTGTCATTTTCATCAGGGTGTGCCGTACTGTGTCACCTATCGAATCAGGTATTCTAACACTAGATAATCTTGCTGTATATTATTCCCATACTCTGTGGATTACTGCTCTTATCCTGTCCAGAAGTTTCTGAGAACCTTGGCCTATAATACTTAGCTTAAAACCCAATGCAATATTGTCAGCTGTCATACCTGTTTGATAAACCTACATATGTGGTTGCCTGGATTTAGGCATATATTCATCCACATTTCATAAACACTTGACTCCATACCCTACCAAAACCCCACTATTTACACAAAGCGCTCAACCCTGACTGGGATCACCCAGCTGACTATTTGCCTGCTTCCTCCAAACATTCTCCCCAGATGCTGCATCTACTTGCTTCGACGAGACTTGCTGAATTCCTGTCATGGTCTCCAAAGGTGCATTTTACTTTGATGGTTACCTGATTACCCAAGGGGCTCCTGGTCTAGTTGGGTTCATCGCCTTCCTAACTTTGAACTCACATTGTGAATTCCTTCATTGATGTTTTGTTGACTCCACCAAGTGCCAGGTACTAGGCACACAAGAAAGCAGAATGAAAAGGAAGACCAAGTTTTGGCTCTCCAGATCAGAGCATCCAACCTCACTTTTCCCACCCCTCCCAGACCTCAGTGGATCACGTCTTCCTCAAATAAAAGCACTTGAAACATAACTGCTCTGGCATCTCATCCTCTTCTTTTTTAAAACATTTTTTTAATTTTATGTTTATGAGTGTAATGACTGTGTGTGTGTGTGTGTGTGTTTTGTGTGTGTGTAAGTACACCCCCGTCATGCAATGCCTAAATAGATCAGAAGATGGTGTCAGATCCCCTGGGACTGGATTTAAGGATGGTTTTAGCCACCATATGGGTGCTGGGAATTGAAACTGGGTCCTCGAGCAGCCAATGCTCTTAACCGTTGAGCCATTTCTCCAGCCCCATCATCCTCCTCTTTAAGATGTCTGAAATTTTAATTCTAGAGTTGATCACCAAGCTCCTTGAGTTCTCTGATGCTCTAATAGAGGAATAATGGTATCCCAAACTTTTCCTTCTCAGAGCCAGCTTGCAGATACTCTCAAAAGTATCAATGAACCACAGGAGAGGGAGGTGTCTTCCATGCAACACCTTCATAGGAGAGAGCAGATTGCTCTGGTGCTTTGATACAGGCATATTTGCTTTTTCATTCTAAATGTATAAAGGAAATTTGACATTTCACCTCTGAAAACCATTTGCATACCTTTGTAAATCATTTGTATGCCACTTATGCATGAACCAGATGTTGCCTCTTTATTTTAAGAAATTAAAAATGAAAAAAGGAAATACAGTGAGAGGCTTATCTTTACCTCGCCTACTGACCTATAGCGTACACTCTAGAATCCCCACTAAACAAACAAGCCTAAATAGAACAACACACACATTCAGACATGCATGTACACACACACACATACACATTCATGCCTCAGTTATGTGTGTTTATCTATATTAGGATTTAATAGTCAGCAAGTTCTTAGACCCAGTAATCAAGGGCAGTAGAGGCAGATCTTGACCTGGGTTGCAGAAAGAATCCTTCATGGCATTCTGCCTCTATGATAAATCATATTCCTTAGGGGCTTAGCCAGCGTATACTGAACAACAAAGTCTTACATAAATCTCTCAAACATGGGCTTAGCTCTATGATTCAGCAACAGGATTGTGTAAACATCGACCAGAAGTGGCACATACTGATGACCCAGTGTTTCTATGGAAGCTGAAACCTTAGAAAGGATTTTTTTCCTGTGGCGGTCATCTTCACCCTGCTCTTTCAGGGCAGCTATATAACACTAGTATATTTTCCAGTGTTCAGGAGTCCCTCTTTCTTATCCAAGAATTACATCTGGAAATAGAACTAGCTCCAGAGTTTTCTTGCCTTGGGTGTGAAGGAAGAGATGGTAAAAACACTAGCTTGTCAGTAAGTAAAAGTATTATATTACAGGCTCTTTAAGCAAATTGACTTGTTTAAGATCAACATTACACCGTTGGGTAAATGTTTTTTGTTTTCATTTTCAAAATAGGAAAATTAAACAGAAGTTAGGGAACAGGCATTGAGATTATATGATGCTGATAATTGTTAAACAGTAGGAAGTAAACATAGGTAAAACTAAGCCTAAATCCAAGAATTCCCTGGTAACCCCAATTCCTTCCAAAAGGGATAAGACTTTAGGGTACATTTTTATGGTTTCAGGTAAATCTACTTCTGTCTTTCACTTTTCAGAACATTGGGGATTGTGAGTGTACATCAGAACATTAAGTAAGCAAGCATGGAGACATGATCACCATTGGTCTTTGAGTATGCCAGTGTAGACCTACCCACCAACAGTGGAGTGTATGGTTTTTGCCATGGCATACTGAGCTTTCACTGATGTAGCTAGTCTTGCTTCTTTCATACTTCTTTGTAACCAAAGACAGACATTTACAAGTCATCTGGCCTCAGCTAACAACCTGACTTAGAACACATGAAGAAGAAACTGAAGTTGCCTGGACTGTGGACATTTCCCAATGACTCCCACTTCCTTAAATATGTCAGGACACCCTAGGAAACAAGATGGGTTTACTCCTCAATGCTTTCCCAAGAATAAAGAGCAAAAGTTCATGGCTGCTAGAGTGAGGGTAAAGATATGTCATTTGGATTATGCTCTTTTTATGGTTTTTCTCCTTTAACCAGAGAAGAAATATTAAGCGCCATCCAAGAAGCCAGTTTCAAAGATCAGCTTATAAATTCTGATCTGATATGGTTTCCCAAGTCCTGGTGGAGCCCATAGAGACCAACACAGTATAACTGAATAACTGTCCTGAACAGAAAAACAAACAAAAACCATTCCATTCCTTACTTTCATCAATACCACCATAATTCTGAGTTCAGCCAGAGAGGCCAGAAAACCCTATTACACAGAGTGGAAGGTAATTAAATGGTACCAACTCCAGCTTGCCTCTAGGAAATCTATGACCGATGAGCCTGCTTAGTAACCATATCCATGCCTTCCTGGGGGAAAATGGTCTAGATGCTTAAGAAAGACTCACTTTGGTATGTCCTGACAAGTCTTTCTGGATATCAGTCTGTGGCTTTGCTACAACAAGCTGGAGATACTGAGTAGGGTCTGTGACTACAGAGGCTGCCCAGTGTGCTGAGACACTGCATTCCTAAGCTTTAGTTTACTTGTCTCCTGTGTGCTCGTGAAGACACCGTAGCCATAAAAGGCATTTCTCAAGCATTTTTCTTTTCTCCACCACAGCAAAAATAAAGTTCCTTGACTAATCAGTTTCAACATCTGAGTGACTATGCTTTGTAAAGTCACCAGGGTCATCTAAATAGATCTGACATGTGCATATGTGCCAACTCTAAACTCCAGCCCCCTGGTTTACCAAGCCCAGGGCCTAGAGGATAATCATAACTCACAGCATGATTATTTGTTCCTTACAAAGACAATGAGATAAGTTGGCTGCCATTCTCCTGCTATGAAATGAATGTTTGCGTTTCCCTAAAATTCATTTTAAACTTAGTTCTCAAGCTAATGTTATTAGGAGTGGCGTTGGGTATAGGGTTCTTTTAGAGGTGATTGGATCATGACAGTAGAGCCTTCATACTTAGTGCCCTTATAGAGAAGACCTCATAGAGATCCTTTTCCCCTCCTACTGTATGAGGACACAATGAATCCTCCATTTATGAACCATGGATCCAGGCCTCACCAGACACAGAAAATTACTCAAGCCTCCATAACTTCAAGAAATACTACTTTTTTCTATAAGTGCCCCAGTTTACAATAGTTTGTTCAAGTATCACAAATTAAGTCACTTTCTGCCTTGAAACATTGTCCTGTCTCCTTATACCACTGCTTCCCTAGTCAACATCCCCAAAGTAAGTCTTCCATATTTTAACTTTTCCCCTCTTATGGTCTTTCTATGTAGCCAGACCAATCTTAAATTGAGATTTACCTGCTTCAGCCTCACACGTGTGGGGGTAACAGGTGTGTGCAACCATGAGCAGCATGAATATTCCTTCTTGTAGAAACATGTGCCTACCAATTCGTTTGTAGACATGTCCCATCTGTGGGTATCAAGTTGTGCCCACTCATCTTCTTTCTTAGAAAGGTGACCCTCACAGCCATGCAACTTTGGCCTGGCAATAACAACACAGAAGAACTCAATGTTCATGAGGAGCAGTTTCCTCAGAACTAAGGGAAATCATGATTCTGGAAGCAATATAAAATCCAATAGTACGGGATAGACAACTGTATGGAAATAAAACTTCCTCACAACCAGAAATCTTTTTCCAAGGTACAACCTGCCATCTCCCCAAATCCAGAAACTGACAAGATGCTTTATTTTTCTCATCTTCCCAAAGCTGATAGGATTATGTTTAGTAATGTACTAACCACTTTTGTTAATTTTCTTTGCATTCCACTTTCTATCAAGATTTACCTTTGGAAGCAAGATCATCCTACTGTGATCACGAGATAGTTCCAGAGAATAAAACATGTCATGGGTAAGGCTAGATCAGGGACTCGATTGGCAGATGTTAACATGTAACACCAAGTTGGACTGTCTGTGTGTGCCTTTGAACATATAAGATATGTATTCAAGTATGTTTGCATAAAGAATGAAGAGTGATGTAATAAGAACACAATGTGCATATCACTGCAATGTACAAATAGAATCCAGCCAAATGTCCAAGAAGAAAGGAGAAGTGGTCTGCCATGGCAATAATAAGCAGATAAGTCAAGATGCAATAGCAGCTGAAAGGTAATTGTTGAGCGCATATGTGGGCATGCATGTGCATTCATGTGCACCATAGTGACAGGGTTAATGGACAATGACAGACATGTAAGCATGGCACTAGCTCAGCAACTGAGTCCATAGCTGGGAAAGTCTCCTTACCCTGTAGTAATCGGTACTGTAGACGTCCCTGGACATGCCAAAGTCTCCAATCTTCACTAGTAGGTTGGCTCCAACCAGGCAGTTCCTGGTGGCCAGGTCCCGGTGCACAAAGTGCTGGGAGGCCAGGTACACCATGCCAGAGGCAATCTGACTGGCAATGTGAAGCATTTGGGAGAGCCCTAGCTCACCCTTGGCCTGGCGTGGCTGTCCATCAACGAGGATCATTGCATCTGGTCCGTGGGCCCTACAAGGAAGTGGGAAAGAAAGAAGGAGCAGAGAGAATTCAGCAGATCAAAGAAAAGAATTTTTGGTTCTCAGTGCCCTGGGATGTGCCACAGAAATGAATGAAATCTCCTTCCCAGGCTGCTTCTAGCCTATTTCTGTCTATCCAAATTATATTGAATGTGGCTAAAGATGAAATTCCACAAGATCCACCACTTAGATGACACACAAATATCAAATGGATCAGGGTACAATCCTACTCTCTTACTGCTGCCTAGATTTACCTGGGTTCTATGCACTTATCATAGACTAATGGATAAAATTCATTCTTAAATAGCCCTTTCTATGTACCAAGTATTACTCTTTTTTCATGTTTAAAAATATTTTATTTACTATTTTTATTTTATGTGTATGAGCGTATTGCCTGCATGTATATAAGTGCACCCATGTCCTGCAATGCCCACAGAAATCAGAAGATGGCATAAGATCCCCTGGAACTGGAGTTACTGACAGTTGTTAGCCACCATATGTGTGCTGGGAGCTGAACCTGGGTCCTCTGCAAGACCAGTCAATACTCTTAACTGCTGAGCCATCTCTCCAGTCCTCAAGCGCTATTCTTTTAGTTTAAAATACATTCAATAAAAAAAATAAAATAAGCAGCTGGAGAGATGTCTCAGTGGTTAAGAGCACTGATTGCTCTTGTAAAGGACCTGGGTTTGATTCCCAGCACCCACATAGTGGCTATGAACCGTCCTTAACTCCAGTTCCAGGGGAATCCAACGCCCTCTTCTGACCTCCACAGCATTGCACAACATGGGTGTCCTCACATACATGCAGGCAATACACTCATACACATAAAATAAAAATAATACATAAAATATTAAGAAAAATAAAAGTAAAATAAAATAAAATACATTCAATTAATTCTTTCCACCTTAATTTTTGAAAATGAAGCAAAAAATAATCAGATAACTCAACTGAAGTTCGAGGTCTCAGAATAGCTTTATGGGCAGTTAGGAAACATGCTTTAAAGACACATCTGTGACTATAAAAGAGGACTGTCAGAGAGGGCATTAAGGAGAGTTGTAAATAGATCCTTGGGCCCTGTTCCCAGAGTTCTGATTTGATAGTCAGTGTTCATCCATTTGCATTTCTGTCAAGCTCCCAGTACTGACTGCTGAGAGGCAGCCCACACTCTCAGCTAAGTAGTATAAGGCTTGGTCCATTCTCCTAATCACTATACAACTCTTCTTAGGCCTGAGTAACTTATAGCAAGAGTAAGACAGGATGAAGAAAACCTCTGACTTTAAAACACAGGTCTGTGGAGCCCCAGCAGCCTCCCCTCATCCTAAATTCAAGCCTTGACGTATGATGCTAACACCCTGCCCTGTCATATTGGTCACTTTCAATGTTCACTCTTTCCTGCAGGAAGCCCAATGAGCCGTAACCACAACCAGGGCCCTTATTTATGAAGTGGTGGCTCAAGGAGCCCTGGTGTACAGCAAGGCCCCAGCCAACTTTACTGCTTCTCCAATTTCCACTGAAAGGCACCATTAAATAGGAATGCACTCAGTTTATTACCATTGGTGGACTTTGCCTCCCTCCTTCCTTAGAAAGATAGCAGCTGCATCAGCAAGTCAGAAGGCTAGCTCCCACTCCTGTCTACCAGGACACTACACTTTAACCAGGCCCAAACACCGCCATCTTGGAGATGTAACACCAAGCAGGATTGGCCCCCAGGGTTATGGAGGTTGTTTCGGGGAGAATGGCCAGAAAATCAGTTCCCAGCAAGGGCTGGTGTGACCCTGAACTAAGGACTTGCAGCATAGAGCTTTGGAGAAGTTCAGCCTTCACTCACACAGCCTAGGAAGACAGATTAATAGCATCTCCTGGGAATTTGGGCAGGAATGTACAACAAAACACCTGCAGAAGACTGTTGGCCTTGATTTAGATAGACATGCCCTATGCTATCTTCAGGAAGAGGCTCTAAAAAGAGACAGAGGTGTCACTAAGTCCTTCCTACAGTCCTTCCATAGAGAACCAGAAGGCAAGTTATCCATTCAGATACAGCCTCTTGTTATATGACTTTGCTGTGGTTCAAAAGTACATTATTCCCCAGATGCTGATGTGCTTGAACATTTGGTTCCCTGGTTGGTAGAGATTTTTTAGGAGGTTGTGGAACCTTTGGGAGGCAAGGCCTATCTAGAGAAAGCAGGTCACTGGTGGGGGTTGTCTTATGACTTATAAAAATCACTTTCTGGTTCAAATTACTTCTAATACCTGATTGCAGACACAATATGACCAGCCACCTCACATTCCTGCCACCACATTTTCCATGCTACAATATCCTGTGAGCATAAATAAACACTTCAAAGTATCATCCTACCCCCAGCAACACATAAACCAGGAATAGTGGCACACACATGAAATCCAAGAACTTGGGAAATAGAGGCAGAAGAATCTAAAGCTCAACATCATTCCCAGCTATATGGTGAGTTGGAGACCATCCTGGGCTA
Organism: Nannospalax galili; assembly: GCF_000622305.1. Classification (NCBI taxonomy): domain Eukaryota; kingdom Metazoa; phylum Chordata; class Mammalia; order Rodentia; family Spalacidae; genus Nannospalax; species Nannospalax galili. The sequence goes on along the minus strand of NW_008355474.1, from coordinate 3,319,756 downwards.
CACGAGACCTGTCTCAAAAGAAACAACAGAAAAAAGAACGAATGAAATAATAACTGGAAGAAAGGGAAGAGGAAAGAGAGGGAGGGAGGAGGTTCTCATTTGTCATTCTCCAACTTGAGTCCATATAGGCAAGTGACATGTGACAGGGGGACTGAGAGAGAGAAAGGGGCAAAGAGGCAGTCTACTCCTGCTTACCTGAGGAACTTATTCAGGTCTCCATGCTTCATGTACTCAAAGACCATGATGAGTGGGTCCCCATCGCCACAGACCCCATAGAACTTGACGATGTGTTCGTGCTGGAGGTTAGTGAGCAGCTCTGCCTCCCTCTGGAAATCCTTCCTGGCAGCCAAGGTGGGATCCTTCAGGGCCTGGGAACCACATATCTGCTTTTAGAAACCAGAGGGCTGAGAGCTCTCGTCTCCAGCAGGGGAAACCTGTACCGTATTTTTCTGGCATCTCAAACAATACAGCATAGTGTAAAATTTAAAGCTGAAACACACTGCTGGCGCCTTCTTCCTCTGACATTTTGAGTCCTATGAAAAGATGAGCCCACATCCCAGGAACTAGCAAGTGATTTCCACCTGTGTTCATCTTCCAGCCTCAAGCTTCCCCAAGCATGAATGGTAGGGCCATGAAATGGACGGTTTGAGACCTCTCTGCTCCTAGATATCCTTTACAGAAACAGTCTCATTGCACAGTAAACTGAAAGGCAAAAATCCCAGTTGCTTAAACTTTGTAAATTAACATGCACACAGCCCAGAAGAAATCAGGCAATGTCACGAAGTCCCCTTATCCTCTAGAATTCTTGTTTGTCGATGGTAAAGGAGGCTCTAGTTGCAGAGCACTTTGCTTCTAGAAGGCACCGTGTTCTCCAACCAAAGGTTTGGCAGAATTGCAAGGGGGCAGGTGGATGGCCGCTAACAGATAGAGGCCTTAGATGCAGTCAGGGCCAAGTAGGGAGCCAAGTCCCAGTGCAGGATGAGAAGGCAGGTCAATAGGGCCCACACTACCAAGCAGCTATGACTCAGCCCCATATGGGTGAGAGGCCCAAGTACAGATCTCACCTCTTCCTAATCCAGAAAGATGAACACAGCAGGAAGACTGTAAGGCGTCAAAACAGATTTTCCAATATCAGAAAGGAACTGTGATAGTGAAGCTAGAGTGTTGGTGTCTATAAGAAACCATGGACCGGGTACCACCATGAGGATGGGCAATGCTGGCTGGGATGAAGGATGATCTATGCAGGAGAGGGCCCTCCGCCAGAGGAAACATCTCTGCAGGTGGTTCCACACCTTATCCAGCCTCCCACAATCCCCTCAGGGTCAGAAGACAAAGGGGCCAAGTGTCCATATAATACCAGGAAATGAGGAAGTGAGGGTAAAGCTGGCCTGTCTATCTCAGTGAGAATCTAAACAAACTGGGGACTAACTTGTACTCTTCTCTGTAAGGTATCTGGCCTTTTTGAGTGGGTTAGGCAAAATGACCTGCTATAAACCACGCAAGTGCCTCCCTAGCCAGAGATCTTTCTCCCTCTGCTGCAGCCCCATGAGTTGAAATCTGCAAAATGCTTTGGATTCCAAGACTTCGGTAACATGAACATACACAAGATGTACCAAAAGGCCCCTCATCTCTCTCAGTAATCATTATACATCAGAGATGACAGATGCCTAGCATGAAAAGGCTCTTGATAGCATCAGCTCCCTTTTCTACATTTCTGAAGCTAGAGAAACTGAGGCTGAGCCTATTTTGGAACCAGCCCACATTCAAATGTTCTAAATGATAGGAAGTTAGAGTTACATAGACCCAAGTGATCCAGTGCTAAGCTTCACAGTGTCCCAAACTTCCATAGCAATTCCTCTAGGGCCATCGAAGCAGGTGTGGTCTCTACTTCAAGTCCCACAGCAACCAGTTTCACCTTCCATTCTTTGGAAAATTTGGAGGGTTTTACCCTCCACCCCTTCAAAGTGTTTGATTAATTGTCCTGCTAACAAAATAAAATGTTGAAAGTTGCTCAGCACAACCCAGTTTACAGACAAGAAAATTGAGGCCCATAATGGGCAAGTAGCTTAGCAAAGATCACGCAACAAGCACTGACTTAGATGTAGAATCCCAGTCCATCTACTTGAATTAATTCATCAGAGGAAGTTGTTACTAGACAAGTTTCCTAGAGAATGATGGACAGAGCGTGAAACTTGTAAAAAATGTAGGGGTGGTTTGGAAAGGTGGGAATGTCGGCCAGGAATGAGGGCAGAGAAGCTGGGTCCAGGGAGAGTTGCCAAGCCTCTAGGGAAGGCCAAAGACAAATAAAGCAGAGTATTTGTTTTCTCAGCATCACCAAGGCTTGCCTAGAATTCACTACATAGCTGAGAATGACCTTGAACTTCTGATCCTCTTGCCTCCATCTCCCAAGTGCTGGGAAGTCAGCATGTATGACCAAGCTTATATATGCTGAGGATTAAACCCAGGACTAGGTGCATGCTAGGCAAGTACCATACTAACTGAGCTACATCCCCAGCTCCAATCAGTTATAATTCTATGTGATATCCAGTTCAGCTCTGGCAGACATCTATGAACAAAGTAATAGTTAGACATCTACCCTCCACCAGAACAAAGACTTTTGTAAACCAAACTATAGTGAGGAAAGACAACCATTTCTGGTGACCTAACTTCTAGCCAAAGCTACATGGGATAAAACATGGGTGTAGGATGACTGAGAGTGCTTTATTTATTTTCATGAGGAAAAAAAAAGGAAAAAAAGGAACCCAGCATGGGTGGGATAGGAGACTATAAGATTTATGTGAACACAGGATTTATGAGAGGGAAAAGTAGATCAAATTTGGGGGCAGCCAAATGGCCTCTCTCCATCTCTTTAAATCATTCTCTCCCACAGCCCCACCTGACATCAGTGGCAGTTATGGGATATTTCTACCCTCAGCCCTTGAGTAATACTGCCAGCATCTGTCCCTCAGGCTGGCACCCTGCACTGCAGAGCTGACAAGAGTTCCTCCTTGGAGAGATGGAGCACAAGGCAGCCACTGTCTCTGAGTCTTCTACACCCCTTTCCTCTGCCTCCACACTGGGTTTTCCAGCTGGTGGGTCAAACCTGAAGTTCTTATACAATTGTCAAAGTAAGAGGTGTAGCAACTGGGGGCCAGAACTGCAAGTGACCCTGGTCCCCAAGGATTGATGCAATTGGGACAGAGATGACAGGAGAATAATGTGGAGGAAAACTGGGCCAAAGACTCTCTTGCCCCTCTCAGAGGAGTCCACATCCAGTACTTCCTTGGTTGCTTGGCAACTGCAAAATGGGTCACCAGGCAGTGGCATGGGACAGAGCTGATACTTAACTTAGGCACAACTGTTGGTACAGGGAGAGGGTCTTGCCATGGAGTCTGAAGTTGGAGATGTTTCTGGTATGGCCCTTTGGGTAGTAGCCACAGGCAAAGAGGAGGACTGGAATCTAGTTCTTTGTCTCCCTCTTTTCTCTCCAAAGTGTGGGGACATTTCCCTTCTGGTCTTGTCCTCCATACACACCAGATTTTATAATCACTGAGTCCCTGGGAACAAGTTTCAGCTGCAGTGTTCACTGGGACAGAGAGAAGCAAGCTAGCTAGCAGGAGTGGATCTGCTCAGCAGCCCAACTCCTTCATGGCCATGGAACATCTTCCTGTTGATCAACTGAAGGATGCTGCTGCCTTCCATTTGCCTTCTTCTCTTGTAAGGGGGAGATATTTTAGGGGATTTCAGACTTCAATAATATTCTGAAACCCACTTAACACATTTTATCATACACACAGGAGTATTCACACTCCCAGATGTTCAAACACACACACGCACACGCACAGTGACATGCACGCGCGCACACACACACACACACACACACACACACCATCAACCTTTTTTTAATTACGAAAATCTCTTTTCTTTTAGCCCTCCCACACACACACACACACACACACACACACACACACACACACCATCAACCTTTTTTTAATTACGGAAATCTCTTTTCTTTTAGCCCTCCAGACATGCTGACACTTCCTCTTGGTGAGACTCACAGACAACTTTACCCAGGAAGAAGCTGATTAGTCATCACATGAGCAGGTACCCCCTTCTCATATGTCATTGACTTCTCATTGTCTTAAGCATGAAATCCCAACTCCTTAACACAGTCATGGACTCAAGACTCCTGTTCTGCCCATCTCTCCACCTCCTCTACACTCTCCATGCTCTACTCATTCATTACAATTCAGTCCCACTTGCCTTTCTGTATCCTTGAGCTTTTTCTGCCTCAAGGGCTTTACCCTTGATGTTTTTTGGTCAGAAAGACTTTTAATTGAGTTATAGCTACATAACTGGTCAGCTGAGTTGATACTGCCTGTCAGCCCTAAAGAGTATACTGACTGTACTATGGGACCCTAGACCCTCTGTGCTGAAAAACCAGAAGTCTGAGGACTTAAGTTGGGTTACTGGGGGGAGTGCCAAGATTAAAGGAAAGAATCAACTCCTACAAGTTGTCCTCTGAACTCCACAAATATGAGTACACACACACAAATAAGTAAGTAAATAAATAAATAAGTAAATAGATGTCAAAAAACAACAAAAAACCAATATCATCCAGGCATGGTAATGCATGTCTGCAATTCTAGCACTGGGGAGACAGAAGCAAGAGGATCAGCACAAGTTTAAGGACAGTCTGGGCTACATAGGAGGTTCCAAGTGAGTCAGGGCTACATAATAAGATCCTGTCTCAAAAGAAAAACCAAAATCAAAAACTACCAACCTAGACAGTAGAAACAGTGAAATATAAAATGAAAAGAGCCTGATTCATCTTCAACCTAAGACATTTTCAATTTATGAGGAATTTGTTGGGAAGCTGTGCCCACTGCAAGCCTAGGGGCATCTGTAGTTTGATGTCTTGCTTACATGCGAATTGTCTTGTCCTGTCACCCATTGTTTCGCATATTTGATCTGGACTTTCCAGAAAGCTGCAAGCACCTAAAAACAAGCTGTGATTGCCATACCTTTGTTTCTGTCATAGAAACTGCTGGGGGGGAAATACTGACCAATAGATTTAAAAAACACACAATTTTGAAAAAAAATCTAATCTTGAACTATGCTTGTGACTGTTCTTTAGAAGTACAGAATTATCTTGCAGCAATGTGAGGACAAAGTCGAGAGATGGGCTTGCAAAAACGAGTACAATCCAGAAAGGACAAAGAGCAGGAATTACACTTCCCTGGTGGTCATAAAAATGATGAAAATCTGTTGCATGAGGGAGCTTCATTAATGAGAATAGAGAGATTCATTAGTGACCTCTTCACCCCTGTTCTATGTTCCATGAGCCTTAGGTGTAGAGGTTGCATTATAGATGTGTCACTTAGGCCTGGGCAATTCATAGACAATGTCTAATGTCTGTGTGTGACTGACTGTGGAACTTTGTAATGATCTCCTTCTGGTACAAAAGAAACTTATTTGGATAAGTGGTGATTGGAATATTTGTCTATAAATACATATTTTGCACATACTAAGAAATTACATTAGTCTAGGATGTGACAGTCTTGGGGTTTTCTCTAAGATATATTACCTCTCCAGCCATGTGTATTTGGTTATGTTTATAGTACCACACTTGAGTTTTCTCCATTGAGTGGGCTTTTTTCCAATTAGGTAGCTGTTGATTGCCCCCAAGATAAAAGTTCCACTGCTGCACCAATGTCGTATGCTGTGCTAGCGATTGATGTGGTTAGTTGGTCTTGAAGCTAGTATTGAACCATCAATTGATGTTTGCCCTTGGCACCTTAATAGTGCTCCCCAAAGTTAGGAAAGATAGCCTTCAGAAGTGGCTTCCAGGTCAGTTTCAGGTCCATTGCTCCAAATCCTGTGTCCAAAGTATGTTTTGTCTTCAGCAGTAGGGTCTTACCTTCAAGTTCTCATTAATGATGCTTCCTCATGCAACGGAGGACCAGGAACACAAAAGGTCACATATAGTCGAAGCATAGAGATTAAGGGTCTGCAAAATGCTGATTCTTGGACTCCTATATTAAACTTCACCCACCCAGGGCTTAGGGAGCATTGCCAAAGAGGGGGTGGAAAGATTTTAAGAGCCAGGAAGAAGGTCCAATGGAAATAGAGTGAGACAAGCTCCTGGGACCCCCTGCTCATATGAATCTACAGCAATGGTGTCAGCGTACACAAGTCCCATGCAAACTCAAGCAGACAAAAACCCAGCATAGAATTGGGGAAATGGATAGCAGACCGCAATCTTAGCTGAAGAAATATTGGCAACTGATTACTGCTAGGTGAGGAAGAGCTGATCTTCCTAAAGTGAAGGACTCTAAATAAGCTGACTAGACCCCAGTAGATTAACTGAACATCTGGGGACACTAACTCAACATAGTAGGCCTTAACACAAAAGACAGAATGTAGGAATTTCAGTGGGGGGGGCTGTGTGGATGGGGGTATAAAGATTGAGGTGCTCTGTACGAAATACACAAAAATTCAATAAAAACATTAAAAAAAAAAAAGGTGAGCCTTTTCTGAGGGCTGCTTGCTGGTCTGGGCAATTTCCCTGGGTGATAAATGCTGTAAAATTCCAAAGCGGTCATCTCCTGAGGTTCCCAGAGCCACGGGGAGAGGAAATCCATAGGAAAAGATGCAACCAGAAACACTTTTTTTTTTTTTTGGTGTGTGTCATGCATTTTGGCAAGTGTCTCTCCATTCCAGAACGTTCCACAGACATGCTTGCCAGGGTTCTGTCATTATTTCATCTACTGCTCAAAATTAAAATTAAAAAAAAACAAAAACATTTGTTTCATTTCCCAGTTTTCAGACAGATGTTGGGACAGTTAGTAGATGGATATCGCCCTACTCATTAAACACGCCACAGCAACACAGCCTCAAATGGTTAGGGACAAAATTAGAAACCTTTCCACATGCTTTGTCCAAGGTTCTTAAAGACATCCTTGCTCATCTCAACATCCAAGCTGATGGAGACACAGGTAGTGTGTTCATTTCCAGAATGCACATGAACAATCACTAGCCTTGTGTAGAGCAGTACTCTAGTCACTTATTTTCAAGAACAGAGATCAGCTATTGCTATCTGATCTTTCTTGGTTATTTTTTAAGGGAAACAGCCGCACATGCTGGTTCATGAGTGGTTGTGCTGCTTTCTTACTATACAAATGCATGCAGAATTGAAGGTGCAGCAGTACACAGCCTTCAGCACTTAAACTTACCCTCTCCTTTAGAGGGAAGAGTTGATAAGCTTTATAGTCAATGAAAGCTCAGGTGGCTCATATAGTATGTGTCTAAGTGCATTTACTGTTGTCAATATCAGTAATAAATATAAGGCTTAAAAGCAACAGCTGTTTATTGAGCATTTGTTATGCTCCAAGCACTAAGGACTTTACTCATATTTGGTAACTTAGCAACATTTAAAGAAGAAGATACTATGATTTCTATAATTCACAGTAAGAGACTAAAGCCCACCTGAAGTCCTGCCCAAAGTCATGCAGTTGATCAATGGAAGAGCTTGGATTTGTATCCAGGCTCTCATTTTGATGTACATAGTTGGTGGTACTTTTCACTTCTCCGCCTATATCTGTGGTTTACCCTCTGTGGGCAGAGACAATCTACAAATACACACGACTATAGATTCCGAGATCCCCAAAGTCACAGAAACATGAAACTGTCCTCAGACCATTCAGTGCTAGGTATGGGATAATTTTGAGGTACCAATGAGTGTTCTCTTAGGTGGCCATGTCTCTCACCTCCAGCTCCATGGTCATCTGACATTCCAGAATGTCATGCAGACTCTAGGATGGCCTTGTAACATGCTAGATGCATACAAGGAAGCCACTCTATGCTCCTGATTCCAGAGCAGGGTTCCAGAGACCTACGGATGTCTCAGTGAGACTATCTGACTTGTGTAAATATGGCCAGACTTGTACAGCACCAGTTTACAGAGATAAGAACTTCATACTGGAGTAAGGCTGGAGGAGAGTCACTGGTGGGAGAGAAGTCCTTTCCTTTTGTACTGCCCCTAGCAATCCAGCCCCAGCTATAAATCTGCCTGGAACCTCACCAGTACAAAATCCTGGATAATGACCCTCCTGGACATGCCAAGAGGCTATTTCCCTTGGCCATGTACTATTGAGATATGAACTCAGGTCCCATCACAGGAATTTAAAAATTTCTTACAACACCACTCACCAATTTCTGACGCTATAAAAGCCTGACCACCCCAACTCTATCCCCTTTTATTCCTGTAATGTCAGGTACCCTTAACTGGCCCCCTCCTTGCCTTATTGGGTCACCTTATCATCCAGCTCTGCTCCTCAGAAGTGGCCATTGCCTTTCCAGGCAGACACATATGCAGCACCACTGAAGAGGGTAAGTCAAAGCTCCCCATTCAATTAGACCCTTTAACCTTTCATAGACAGAAGATGCTCCCTGGCCCAGCCCCCTTATGTCTTGTCATTCTTGGCCTCTGAAACTGAAGTAAGTCTAGTTTGGTCCACTGGAGGCGTCACGACTTTGGACTAAGGTTCCATGATTGATTGTGAGATCAGTTTAGCATCACCTTCTTGCTGGGCCCTCCATCTCACTGAACCTCCACCAACCTTGTCCCTGTGCCCATATGTTCTAAGATTTACCTTGACTGCCACAAGCATCTTGTCTTTGGTGGGGCTTAGGTTGTAGCACTCAGCCAGGAAGACCTTTCCAAAGGCTCCCTCACCCAATTCTCGTTTCAACACGATGTCTCTCCTCTTGATGTGCTGGACATCTGTAGAAGGGTCAGAAAGGATACAGAAAGTCAGTCCCTGGCAACCACCAGGATAGCAGGGATCTAAGTTGCTTCTGAGTCCACCACAGGGAAAGTCAAATGCTAATATTCTAATTTGGGCATGGAGGCTGGTATTGCTTTACGAATTAAGTCTGACCCAGAATTAAATCTCAGCTCTGCATTACTAGCAGATAAGATAATCTCACTATACCTAAGGTTCCTCAGCTAAAAAACAGAGCTGATATAGTTCATGCACAGGACCCAGGCATGATTCAGTGATGTTACTGAAGATGGCCACATCTCCAGTGATGGTGCACATGAATCTGAAAGCATCTTGCTAAGATGCAGATGCTAACTCAGTGGATCTGAGAGTCTACATCCCTAACAAACTCAGGTGATGTCAATGTGCTGTTGGTAGCTCTTTAAACACCAAGATTGCCAAGATAGAATTGAGAATCAGATTTGAATCCCAACTCCATATCATTTCTGGTCTATTTTAAAAATATTTAATTCCAGAACCTCAATTTCCTCATGTGTAAAATGGGATTGACAATAATACCTTCCTCATAGATGTCTTATGATGACTAAAGGAGATAATCCATATAAGAGCTTGGCCCTGGGCCTGGGAGACATTAAAGGCATGTACCACACAGACACACACAAGGCAGCTGACACCGAGGCTTAAGTGACTAAGTTTGTTCACTATGACTTACATGGTGAAAGGAGAAAACTGCTGACTCCCATAAGTTGTCCTCTGACCTCCACATGTAGACAGACACACAGACACAGACAGACAGACAGACACACACACACACACACACACACACACACACACACACACACCCTTGATTTCTTATATAACAGCTGCTATGATCCTAGCCTGACATTACCTAGTGAAGGATAGAAAACTCACAGATAGCTAAGATTATTTCAAGAAAATCTCTAGTTGGCCTCTGAGAGAAAGCAAGACCAATGAGATTTCAAATGGCAAGTTGACAGCCTCAGAGCAGGGGTCTGTGTAAAGAGAAGGGTTGCCAGTGCCGCTGTTAATTTAGCAGCCTAATTAAAGTGTGTCTACCAGGAGAAAGCAGAGCTGTGACCTCAGCCCTCCCACCTCTTTGGAGAGAATGCTACCAAAGAATTGTACAAGCAGAGGGCTGGTGATGAAAGGAACAGGCTAGAGATTACTCACGGACCTTTGTATGAATTGTTCAACAGGCAAAAGCCCATTAAACACCTGTATCAACATTATGAAGCGCATCGCTGAGCCAGGAAAGAAGATCCTCTCAAATGACCTTGTCAAATAATGAAAGCTGAAGATGAAGGGCCTTGGAAGACTGTACCCCACAAGTGAGGAGCCATGTGACAGAGGCAGAGGGGCATGATTGGATGACTAGGCTTAGCGACTCGGTGGGTTTGCTTTTTCCTATCAAAGTTCAATATCTACAGGGTCTAGGATGATCCACCTCACAAGAATTTGTGGAAAGAAACATTGTTGAGCCTTACTTCCTTTTCCCCAGCAAGACAGACCTGCAGGCCTAGCGGCTGCTTCTTAATAATCACAGGGTTCCATCTGAAGAGGCTGCGCACACTGGCAAGCTATGTCTTTACAACCAGGGGATTAAAACTTGGTTCTCTACTGCATGTCACTGTCTATGTATTCCATGTAGCCTCTGAGGAATGGTATCTTTTAGCCTTGATGGAGAGGCTGAAGAGTCTCTCACTGGGAGAAAATGAGAGACTAAGACCTCTGTTGGTTGGCCACCTGCTCATCATTTCCTAATCATTCCCAGGTGAATAGTGATGATGCACCAGTCCCTGAAAGGTTTGTGTCTTGGCAGTACTGGGGGTGGAGATGGGGTTAGAGAAGGAAGCTCTCCAGCCTGGGGTTAGGTCTTAAATTTCTCATCTCTAAAATGGGTATAGGGGACTAATCTAACTTCTATCTATGCATTCTCTCAGTTGTCGTATGTGGAAGTCTATAAACATTTATGTTGTGGAACTCTGTCTTCTGGGCACAATATGACTGTTTTGTGGTCTTGAAATCACATTAGCCATGACCACCCCCACAAGCCCTGACAAGATCAGCCTATTGGGCTGGGGAGGATACCCTGAGTTAGGATCCCCAGGCTAGACATAATAGCACATGTCTGTAACCCTAGTCTTCCTATGAGGAGACTGGAGGCAGAGACAGAAATATACCCGAAGCTTCTGGGCCAGTTATCCTGGTATACGCAGCAGCAAAACAAGAGGTCCTGTAGCAAACAAAGCGGGGGGGCAGTGAGGACCAACACATAGGTTGTCCTTTGGCCTCTGCTGGAGCACCATGAATACACACCCCCACCACCGCCATAGATCAGCCCATCAACATTTCTTGGTAGAAGGACTGAGGGGATCAGACCCTCACCTGAGATTCTTGTCATTCCATCCTTCTTGCCTCACCCCAGTAACATGTAGTCCTTCCCTAAATGGGTGGTCTTGGGAGTTGCTAAAGTATATAAGAGGAAGAAGGTTAACTAAGGGAGGGACACCAATGTTACAGTTTTTGGCCCATGCTGAGGTTAAAATTTTTGGTGATGCAGCTCTTTTTCAGTCACTCCTCGTCCTGTAATTAACTCCAATAATCATTGATTCACCAAGCTGGACTTGATCGGTTGTCAGAACCCTACCTGGGGTGAGCAGATGTTTTGTTCATGTCTCCCCGGGTAAATAACACAACAATTAACTTACTCCAAATTGTAGATAAAGTAAAACACCATTTTTGTCGTGACTCATACTATTTTTCAAGGAGAAATGAAAGCCAACTCAAGTCCCCCCTGGTGGTTAAGATAGGCATGGAATCCAAAATGCAGACATGCCACAGCTGCCATTAGGAAGACATCAATCCCACCCTCCCTCTGTCTCGCCAGTGAGCAATATATTGAAGTCACACAATGAGTTTGTTGAAAACAGATTGCTGGACTCTGTCCCCAGTGATTTCCACCCAGTGGATCCATCTTGAGGGCTGAGAATAGGCACTCCAAGTTCCTGGATGATGGCTATACTGCTGGTCCGGGAGGCACACTCTGAAGACCACTGGGACAAGATGTGTTTTGTTGGGGGAGGAGTCAGCTAGCTGAAGACAGCTGTTATTGCATAGGTTGGACTTAACAAGCACCATGCCCACCAGCAGATAAGTTACATGTCATCTCCAGAAAACCAGGAGTGGGCCAAGAGTCTTAGATTTATCTCCAAGCCTCCCCTCCCTTTGCTAGTTATGTGACCTGGGCTGAGACAACATTCTTTCAAAAGCCTAAACTGTCCATTCATGCATCAGAGAAGGAAGCTCTCCAGCCTTTCACAAATGCAAAGCATCATTATGAATTTCCCAGGGTCCCTAAAGTCTAGGTCTGGGCTAGATCTCCTCAGGCTTCCTATCTCAACCACACTGAGTCCAAAATGAGAAAAGAAGGGCATCAGAAGAACTGCACTTCTTTGTCAGCCGCTGTGCCTGTATCATGTCTTGGAACCCTTCCTTCGCCTCTCCCTTCTTGGCAGCAAGAGTCACAGGCCCTGAAAGATTCTGAGGAGCCAAGTGGGAGTAGCAGACAGACAGGAATGGCCTCCCAACCCTCTCTATATCCCAAGAGTTCAGATCCTGGCCCCAGTTGCAAACCTCCTTCTGCTGGTGGTGTGAGCATGGACAGCTGTGGACTTTGAATCTAGAACAGGGCAGGTGACGGCACTGTGAGAAATTCACTCTTCTACTCTCTGCAAGCACGTGGAAAAGGCAGGGCGGAGCTGCAATAGGCCAAAGTATCTTCCCCAAACCTGCAAATGGATCTTTTTGAGAGACATGGAAATGCCCATTGGCTCAGAAGAAAATCTCCTTGGCTTATGTCAGCTGTCTTCATGGTAAAGGAAATTTGAGATCAATACATGTGTTTCACCCTGGTCAATTGGTGAGACCTAGGAAGGGGGAAGAACAGGTAACCAGAAATAAAAACAGACTCCATTCCTTCCCAAATCTTCCTGCAGGATGTTGCACCAGCTATTGAGACAAGAAGCCCCACAAGTTGACTAGGGAGATTTGGTGGAGGAATACTGGACAGAGGCCAAATATACAACATAAATGCCTTCCATGTGAACAATCCCATCTGCCAAGAGACTCTGGAATCCAAACTGCAGTCTGAGATGCTTCTTTCCCTGAACCCACCAATGAAGAACTAAAGCAAAGGGAATTAGCATGTGCTCAGTCCCATAAGGTATGCAAAACTGATTCTCATAAAGACCCAGAAAGTGTTGCCAAACCCCTTTCACAGATAAGAAGGTGAAGGTAAGGGTATCCTTTCAAATTCAGAGGTAAAAGTGGCCAAGAAAAGCCTCTTCTTGGGATCCCCATGCCTGTGTTCTGTTCTCTCTATTAAGTAGCCCTTATTGGTCCTTCCTGACTTTATGGCCACCCAAATGGTTGGTCCTGTCCACAGATGCTTAATCCTCCACTTTCCACCTTATTCTCTTGTGCTGCTCATCCTTAGACTCCCTTACAGTATTGTCCCAAGAGCAAAGGAAGGCATTTTCCCCTGGAGGCCATTGCAAACCTACACAGCTCTGGGGAAGGGGTATAGAAGGGGAAGTGTGTGGAAACAAGGGGTCCTGGGGACTGGCTGGAGTGAACCATTTCATTTCTGAAATCCACATGTCTATTTAGGTCCCCGTACTGCTTATTTTTAGCTTGCATAGTGCCGCTCAGAGCTGCCTCTGGTGAAGCCATCTGACCCTCAAGCCAAGAAGTGATGGATTCTCCTAAGAGGAAATGGCATCAATCTCTGTACTGCTTGGCTAGCTGACTGGCTCGGCAGAGTCTGGGTCACAAAGCTCACACATCAGGGTGCTGGAAGAGGAGGAAAAGAGATAGGGGATGCATAGTTTGGGCCATGGGAAAACTTCCCCACCTCCAGCAAGGAGAGGGCTTGCTGATAGAGTGGGGGCTGGCAGAAAGGGCCCTCTAGGAAGAGAAAGGGTTCCAGGGACCTTCTGCCAAGGATCATCCCAAACTCTTCTTTAGCCAGTGAGTCCTGATAGGGTTCTACCAGAAGAAGCCACCTGGAGATCCTCTTGTTCCCACAGGACAAGAACTTCATCTGACACACACAGAATGAGATTTCTGAGTTGCAGTTACTGCTCCAAGAATTCTTCTTCTACAGTGGGGAGCCAGATAACTATTCCATATGTATGACACTTACTTTGGGGGGGGTGCTTCTTCCAGGCCTGCAGCAAGGTTGGCCTCAAGTACTCAGAGAAGCTTGCGAGCAAGCTGGGTTTGTGAATGTTCTGCTTTTCTTTACCCAGGTTGTCCCGCCCAGGCCAGACGTTGAGGAAAGCACTGGCGGAGGCTTTCCTGAAGCCTTTTCTGTGGCCTGTGCAGCTGCCTACCCTAGAGGGTCTGACATGGCTGGACCCAGAGGGACTAATAATAATTTCACCCCTGTTCACACAGGAAGGTCAGGCATAAACTGTTCAGTCTTGCAGCCTAGGGATGGATATGGACCAAAACCCACCAAAACTATGACACTGTTCAAAGAGTGAGGATTCCAGGAGATACAAACAAGTCTGTATTGGAATTCTGGTCAAGTCACTTCCTAGCTATGTCCTCTCTTCTCCAAGTCTCCAGTTCCTTTTCTGTAGACTGGAAACATGGATGGTGACTTGGCAGAACTGTAAAGAAGATGGAAATGAACTTTTCAAATAATAGACCTGGGAAGATAGCTCAGTCAGTAAAGTCCTTGCTTCACAAGCATGAGGACCTGAGTTCATAACACACTTTTAAAAACCTAGTTGTGGTGGTACATACTTGTAATCCCAGTGCTGGGGAGTCTGAGACTTGTGATCCCAGTGCTGGGGCTTAGTAGCGAGTCACCTTAGCCTACCCAGTGAGTCCCAGGCCAATGAGAAACTCTGTTTTAAATTCAAAGTGGATGGCACCTAAGGAACAACACCTGAGTTTGATCTTCAACTTCCACACACATATACACACATAGACCATTTATTTTTAGATAAGAGAGATAGATGGTAGGAAATATATGAAACACAAAGGACATTTAATACGTGTTGTTCAATCCCTTTCTGTGAGATCTGCATTCTAAAGGGTTAACTTGGTGCAAACAAAAGAGAGACTTGGAAAGAAACTTGAAGGGAGGAAAATTGTCTCTGGAAATAAAATAGCCTGAGGTTTCTCAGGGGTGGACTAACACTGACTCAGGGGTCACTGACAGTCTGCCCTAGCTTGCCACCATAACATTTAGCCTCCTCTTTGGCAGAGTCCAAAATAGTTTGTGGGAGGATGTTGGCTAGACAATGGGATAAAGACATCAAAAGACAGAGACAGCCACCTCCTTGAGATGGGTATTGATCAGTAGAGAAACACCAGAACCCCCAGACCATTGGTTATAAATTATGATTATCTTGCCTGCTGCATGTGGAGCTGCCAAAATGAGCACTACCTATAGGAACCCAGAGAGCATAGTCCTTCAGTAAGACCCGGATGGGGGGCCTCAGCTGAAGTTTCTATTGTCCACAGGGACCTATGCATGGTCTACTCCTGGAGCTTGAAGCCTAAGAGGCTCTAGAATATCCTTGAGTCCTAGTGCAGCCCTAAGGGCTGATCCATTTTTTAATACTCAGTTTCCAAGCCTCATTGCTGAGGCCTCTCAGATCCCTCCCCCCACCCATAGACACTTTCACTCTGCTTGTTTCTTTTAACTTAATAAAATGTCCCTTATACCCTTACTAATACTCAAAATAACGGCCATTGATGGAACACCTACCCAAGCCAGATGCCAGACTAAGAAGCACTTGCCATCTACTGCCTCATCCATCTTTACAAGACTTGGAAATGAAATACAACCTGTTGCTCTCCTGGTGTTCCAGAAGAGGGCACTAAGGCTTGCCTAAGACCCCGCAGCTCTCAAAGATGGCTTGTCAAACTGCAAAGTCTGGCACAGTAGTGCCCCTATCCACAGGAGTTGCTCTGCAAGATCCCTTGTGGAAGCCTGAGACTAAATGTTACCCAACTCTATGTACACTGTTCTTTATATGTATATGCCTAATGTAAAGTCTAATTTATACATTAGACCCAACAAAAGATTAACAGACACTAATAATGAAATAATTATAACAATTTATGGTATTGAAGGACTCCAGTTAAATATTAATACTTTCAGACCGTGGTTGACCGTGTACAACTGGAATCACAAAAGGAAAAGCTGTGGAGAAAGGAGGGCAATTGTGTGAGCAGAAGGTCACCTTCCCATCCTTTAATTATGACAGCCCCCCTCACCTCTGCAGAGAGACCCTGTGCTCAGCCAGCATATAAAAGAGACCAATGACATCTATAAATACACAGAGACCCCATCCCATCATCTGAGCTCCCTTTTGGAGAGGAGAACTGCATTGAAAGGCCAGAATTCAGGATGCAGCTGAGGAGCAAAGGATGGCCAAGCCTGAGGGTGACTGTGTGCATGAGGAACAGAGAAGAGTCTTATCAAGGGAGTGGGGAGAGGAAGGGAAGATCTCTGAGAATAGCGTTTTCTTTGCATTAACCAAACACAAGGGTCTCGGGCTGTCAAAAAGGCTTCTAAGAAAATATTAATTCAATGCCACAAATTTAATTACACATGAAATAGAATGTCTTTAAGTGGAAAAGAATAACATTTTCAGAGCTCCAACTCTGGGGTTTTGAAGTGGCAGGAGAAAGAGGGCAAGCTTCGAATCGTGGAGGAGAAGGACTCGACCAGGGGGCCAGACACCTGCTTTCCATGGCAGACATTTCTGTTGCCTGTACAGATCTCCCTCTGCCACTACCCCTGGCTATCTCTCTGGGGGCACTTTCCTTGAGGTGGCATTGATAAGCATATCTCTGTGGCCAATGTCAGACTCTGTGCTGTTGTCTTCAGGCATCCCAGTCACTTCTCATTGTGAACAATCACAGGAGCATAATGCAAAAAACTGCCCAAATAGCAGCTCTTGCAAAGCAGTCCCTGCATGAGTTTCACTCCTGGAGCAAGATCTCCTGGGCTGATGGCAAGGACCTCTGTAGAACATCTTTCCAAGGCTGAGAGCTAAGAGAGTAACTGTAGAATCTTCACTGGAAGTCTAAACTTTAAAATAACTACTGAAATGGTAGTAACAATCCCATGGGAATGGGTACAATGCAAATGAACATCAGCACTGCCCATTGCTGTTGCTGTCCTAGGGTAACATTGGCTTGGGACCATTTATCTAAGAACCCAGATCCTCTTGCTGCCCGTCCATTGCCCATCCCAAGGTCTCCTCTCCAGAGGCATGGGGGGCTTCCCTCACATTGTTCCACTGGATGCCTTTGTGAAAAGTTCCTAACGGGTGCTGACAACTGCTTAGGTCAAAAAGCCATTGTTGGGTGTTACTCCAGGCCATCAGCTAAGCCTACCTAATACACACTAAATATTTGATGAATAAGTGAATAAATTAAATCTCCATCTGAAGTATGGATGGGGGCTTTAGCAGGGAGAATTCTACAAAGAGGAAGGATGAAGGGAAGTCTGGGAATAGTTAAAAGGAATGAGTGAGGATGGGAAGGGATCCAGCAAGTCCCAAAGAGCAGACTTATTTATGTCCTGACTCCAAGATTGGCGTGAATAGTCAAGATTCTATTGAACCATGACAGTTGGGAGACTAATATCCAAATCCTTCCTCTCCAGCACCTCAGACTTCCAAAGTGTCTCTGTGGTCTGGTCTGATTAGGTACAGGGAATACAAGGTCCCAACCTAGGGCACATGTGTGTACCCTGAGACTAGAAGTAGAAGTGTAGGACACATGTTCCCACCAAGATGAATAAATATATAAGACATCCTGCTGTTTTTGGAAGCAGAAGAAAGATGATCAGACAAGGACTGTCTGTTCTGGAGCAATTTCCAGCTCATGTTTCCTGACACAAGAAGTGTCCACAAGGGAAGCTGATGTTCAGATGTGTCTGTGTTCCCAGGTGTTACCCTTCTGAGCTCCACCTCAGTGATCACAGACATCCATTGACACTGTGACTCCTGCCATCACCTCCCTAACCACACCACACCTGTCCTTTCATACCCACTTCCCTCTCTTCATGGACTGCTAACCCTTCTTGGGATAAGAGGACCTCTGGCTCTCATTAAGCACCGACTGTTGGAGCCAAAAGTAAAGAGCAATGGAAGTCCCCAAGGAAAGCCATCTGGAATTGAGAAGCTAGGTGCTGAAAGATGAACCTCAGGTTCCAGCTAGGAATCTGTCCCTCCAACCACTTGCCCAGCTCCTTACTTCCTTCCCTGCTTCTAGCCTGAATATCTTCTCTCCAAAGAGATGGTGACGAGCCCTCACTCAGAATGCCCATACAAGGGGTGCATTCTACTCTGCCATCTCCCCAGAGAGTCATCTGCCCTTGAAGCTGCCCTGGGATTCTATCTTGGCTCTCCAGACAGCAAACTCTGTCCCTAACACCCTTCCTATGATGTTACATTCTCACCAGTAAGCATGGGGCATACTTCACTCATGCTTGTTTCTTCAAGCTCTAGGACAAGACCTAGACTGCTGGGCCCCTGGAGCTTTGACTTCCACACAAGAAATCTTGGGTTAAAGATGAACTGCAGAAAGGCAGAGCAGAGGACCACATTTACCCATGCATGGGAGCAACCATTGTCTTTGATAGCTATTATCTTGAATGCAGAGAAAATGGGGTCCTCCAGACAGAGAGTAAAGGTAGGAGCATTATGAGATCTGTCTAGACACTCAATAAAATACTCCAATATAGAATATCAAGTGTCAAAAAAGACAGGAATGAATGCCAGTGTTAGAACAAGGGGAGGGAGGAAGACTGTCTTTGAAATGAAGTGGCACTGGGTATAAATGTACTAGAAAGTACACACTAGGAAGAGGCCTTTAGCAATTTACTAAACCAATCTCCATCCTGAAAGTTTTCATGGGTGACATCAAGCAAATACACATCTCATCCAATTGCCCTGGGGAGTCAGAGAGAGAGCACGTGTGCACAGTGGTGTATTTGAAACATATTGAATGAGCCAATATGTGGTCAGTTTCTTCCCAATTCCTCTGTTCTCAGACTTTCAATGGTCCTCCCTGATGATGGTATCTTTGTGAGTCTCAATTTGCTCTCCTGGAAAACAGAAATGATGATGATGAGGAGGAGGAGGATGAGGAGGATGATGATAATGGTGGTGGTGGTGGTGGTGGTGGTGGTGATGATGATGATGGTGATGGTGTTGGTGATAGTGATGGTGATAAAAATAGTAATGCTCCTATTATATGCAGTTGTAGTATTTTTAAATGGGGTAACAGTAAGTGCTCATAATGTGGAGGGACATAGGTACCCAGTAGACCTTAGCCTACAGCATCAATGCCTTTGGGCTAGTCTTTGTTTTCAATCTAAGTTTTAAATTTTATTTGGCTTTTTGAGATATGGTCTCCTTATATACCCCAGGCTAGCCTGGAACTCAAGACCATCCTGCCTCTACCTCCTGAGCTCTGTGATTACAGCTGTATACTACCATTCCCAGAATATGATCATCTGGGCCAAATCCCCAGACTTTTTTATACACTTCCTACACAAATGAATGAATAGGTCCATCGGTACCTATGGCAGGTCACTTGCTATGCTCCTGGCAACTTGTGGCCCACTGCACTTTTTCACCAAGGGAGCCCATCCTCACTACCAGTAGCAGAAATCCACTCACTTCCCTAGGGCGACATTTTCATCTTAACACATTCTCTTGATCCTCTTGGTTTTTAAAAATATTCCACCCTACTGTCCCCCCACCCCTCACTCCAGAATGTCTATTCTGAACACTAAACGAGGTATCCTGTATCCCAGAACCACGTCTATGTACTTTGCTGTCACATACGTAAATTCAACTCAAAGGCCACTCACTCATAAATTCAACTCAAGCTCCAAACACTGTTGCTGACTATCTGGAGAGGTGATAGTTTCAGCCTAGACAAGTATTCAATTCTGATGTGATTTTGTTTAGTTGTATGGGAGGCACAGGATTCTGGGCCACTGGTGGGCTCAAGCCTGGTCTTCAAATATTCATTTACCAGTTTCCAGAAGAAAATTGCTATCTTAAAGAAATCCATTCACTTTTGTTCTTCTCCTGAGTAGTGAGCTTAATGAGAAGGAACATTTTAGTTTATATACAGAAAACCATAGGAAATAAAACAGGTCACCCACTGAGAACCAGGGAATCCTGTCTCAAAGAACTTGGTGGCTTTTTAAAATTTTTTATTCAATTTTTGTGAATTTCATACAGAACATCTCAATCAGTCTTAATTATCTCTCTACCCCCTTCCCCACTGGCACCCTTCCATAGGCTGCCCCTCACTGGAATTCATACATTCTGTCATTTGTGTTGACTATTGTGACTGGATTGGTGACTTTTCTTTAGAGATGTTTATCACTAGCCCTCCTCAAAGCAGGAGCTCGGAGGTCACAGAAAAGTGAAAGATAGAAGAAAAGAGAAACCTTTTCATGGCAATTTTGAAAATAATAGGCGCACAAGAGATTTTTAACCCTTAGGGTCTTTCTTGAAGAAAGATTTGTCCTTCTTGGAGCAGGGTTTAAAAGGCTATAGGCAACTGTGACCTCTTAGTGCTATAGGGTAGGTTGGCTAGAAAGAGCTTTGACTTAGGGTAAGCAGGGCTGCAGTCTGGCAGTTTTGTTCATCCAGAGCTGAGCTTCTGTCTTTCCCAGCTGTGTAGAGTGGTGGAGTGATGTGTCTCACCTGCTAAACCCCACATCCTCTCCCTGTCCCAGGAGCTGACAGTTCCCTCTCTCTTCCAGCTCAGCTCAGGCCCACAGAGGCTTCATTTAGTCCCATAAGCACAAAGTGCTTTTTGCTGTTGCAGACTCACCCTACATACACCCCTTGATTTCTCTCCAAGTCTCCTTCAAATAACTTCAAGGTTTGGACATTCCTTCTACCAGAAATTGTTAGAGGCCAAGTTCTAGACTACAGAGGCTATGGGGGAGCCCTGGGAGTCCATGGCTGAGACCCTTCCAAAGAGGATGTTCCCAATCCCCAATCCCACACCATATGCCTTACCTCTTCCATGCTTCTTCCAAATTCTCTAAGCCTCCTGCTCTGACCCTCATTCTTTTCAGCCAGCCCTGTGACAGGAACAAGGTCAGAGGCCAGAACCTGCGGGTCTCTGTGGATAGGCCCTGGGCGTAGGCAGCCTGAGCTTGGAGCAGCCAGCAGATTTGTTCCACACAGCCTCCCAGTGCTGGATCCCACTGCCCCTTGTCGAAGACCACTCATTTTGCCAGGTGTTTTCCCACCACATCCTCTGAGCTGATTTCCAAGAGTTCCCCCACACCAGATGTTCCACATACTGGCTGATGGGTTTCTGGCCTGTCTCCTGAACCTCCCTCTGCCCTATAATTCTACCAAACACACACACACACACACACACACACACTTATAAAATTATTGTGCCCCCACCTGACCTATGAATCTCTCTCAGATCTATCCAAGCTCACCAAGCTCCAAGCTTGCAACCTTCCTGGCACTGGCTAGGGTTACTAGAAAACACTTAGGAGGATGATACTTTGAACTAGAAAAAGTTTAGGCTTTGAATAATGTCAATGTCACATTTAAAAAAAAATCACTCCTTTGGAAGGTTCTAGAAATTGAAGGTCAAGAAGCTATTGGGGCTAATGATCAATGAAATATAGAGAAGTATTCATTGAACATCACTGGACTGGTGTTGCTAACAAATGGCTACCCCTAACTAGTGGATCTGCATACCTTTAGATGGTCCTCCAAACATCAAGGTGGGCTCTCTAAAATATTCTTCTGTGATCCACACCAAATAGGCTCAGGAACCCTAACAAAAACCTTCCTTTCAAACTCTTTAGGTGAACCTCCCTCCCCCTTCTCACTAGCCATAGGGACTTCTCTCTCACTTTTCAGGTGTACTCTGTGGCCACCTTCAACCATACACCATTTCACTCTCTCTACCCTGTTCCTGAGAAAAAGCCCTTCCTAGCCTCTTAGCCTACCTATCCTGCTCAACGTGGGTTATTAGCCTCCATTGCTGGCCTGATTTTTACTGCTTTCTTTAAGTGCTCTGTTCCAGTCAATTCTTCCCGTGTGTGTGTGTGTGTGTGTGTGTGTGTGTATGTGTGTATGTATGTGTGTGTGTGTGTGTGTGTTGTGTGTATGCACTTCTCCCCTAATTCAGTCTTCACTCCAGGCTCCTTAAGAAGAGTTGAAGGGTTCCATAAATTGGGACACCAATGTTCAACTGTAGCAGCCTTTGCATGACTGTGTCACACAGTCTGCAATAAAAGGAACAAGTCAGACAGGATACTTCTCATACCAGCTTGATATCCTAGAAACTCTCCCTTGCTCTCTGTGTCTCTCTTCTCTCTCTCTAGGAACTTACTTATTTCCCCCATTTTCAGCACAGAAAGTACAGAAGCTGAATTACTCGGCATGTCTGGCCTCCTTGCAAATATGTCTTCTGTCAATTCCATAAGGATTTCCTCCTGTTTTAACTTTTCCGTGGTTGAGATTTGGGGATCAACATATGTGTGGATATCTAGTTACTCCAGGTCATGACTTTGGCAGAATGGTTTAAGAAACCCAAGTAACAAAATCAGGAAGGAATTAAATATTTGGATAGAAGACCAGTTAGAAAAAAAATAAATAAATAATGTTATCTGCAACAGAGCAGAATCGCTTGGTAGACGTCTCATTGAAATGAGGAGGCTTCCCCACCCTCTAAAACAAAGTTTCCAACAGGCCAGTGTTTGGGGGATGGAATTTGTTGTGCAGTACCTGAGCTTACTAACTTACGGTGTATGACTAGCCATACTATCCTTTCCCCTAGCATGCTGTCTGCACCATTTTAGTTTAACAAATATTAGAATCAAGCAAACTAATAAAATAAAACCATCAATAAGTACACACATAAGTTCACTGCAGGCCACAGTGACCTCATGGGGTCTGTTTTTTTTTTTTTAAAAATAAGTCATTTCTCACATAACAATTGTCTGGCCAGAGACTTTCCAGGAGTGTGGTAGGGTTCTGCATGATCTGCTAGACCAGTGCGGTTTTATAGTCCTATGGTGTAGGAAAGGTAGGAGCTGGAGAAGCCCTACTTATGACATGGATAGTAAAATCCCTAGCTCTGGTCTTAGCACACTCAGATCCGCCATTAACTAGCTGCATGACTCTGAGAATTCCACTTCTCTGAGTAGTTTGCAAAATGCAAAGTACTGCTGATATTTGTAAGGAATCTAGTTATTATTGGTCTATAAATGTCTTGCTTAGCAAGGTGCAGATACTAAGTGAATGCAAAGACTAAGATTGATTTCTCTCTCTTAATTTGGACTGTCTAAAAATGTTCATTCACCTTTGTATCTGGACACAAAGATAAACACAGATTCAAAAATCCTCCCTTCTCCAAGAACACACCTGCACCACATGCTCACATGAAGCAGGAAGCCACTTTCAGCTCCTATAAAGGGTTCTAATTGCCTAGGTCACAGCTGTTTAATGGGGCTCTTTGTAGGGTACATGTTATCAGCCACATATCATAAATGGCCAGGATTTCTGGAGTCAGGGGAAGGCTCAGAGAGGCTGGAGGGCAGCAGGCAAAGATGATAAACTCCCAGCAGATAGAAGCCACACTGAATGGCATTGGCTAGTGCCTTTTACATTGGGTTAAGTAGTTTTAAGAGTGGCTGGGTAGCACACTGACATGTGAGTAGCTCTGTGTCTGAGGCTTAGATAAAAAAAGGCAGGGAGAGAGCTGGAGAATGTCCACCCACACAGCACCTGTGAGGATGCCTTGCTCCACACCTACCTCATAGGCATAGCCATTAGCCGCAGTGCAGTCTCAAGTGGCAATACTGGACAGAAAAGAAGTCTATTCAACAAAAATTGTTGTTTTGACCAAGATTGAAACTAAGATGCCAATCTAGGCACTGTTACATGACTGAGGGCCTGAATGTTCACTGAATTCATAATGAACTCTGTGCCTGAAATTATAGTGGGTACCAGCAAGTGGGCATCATGTAGAGGACAAAGTGAAAATTTGGGTGTCTTCTGGTCTGGTCCTCCCATTGGTCAGGAGGGAAGAACAGATCAATCACTGTGCATATTAGATACTTTTCTTATTGCGGTGACCAAATAGTTGACAGGGAAGTTTTTATTTTATTTACATATTTATTTACTTATCTATTTTTGGCTTGTGGTTTGGAAGAATAGAGTTCATTTTGGTGGAGAAGATGTAATAGTGGTTGTGGCAGGGGCATGTGACAGCGGTTTGTTCACATCTCAGCAGACCAGGAGGCAGAGATATGGGCTAGAACCAGGGCCAGGTTATAATCCATAAGGCTTACCTTCAGTGACCTACTTCTTCCAGTGAGACCCCACCTCCTAAAGGCCCCATAATCTCCTAAAACAGAGCTAGCAGCTACAAACCAAGTAGTCAAGCACATGGACCTATGGGGGATCCTTTATATCTAAACCAAAACACCGAACAATTCCAGTGCACTGTGATAAGCCTCATGGTCGGAACTTCACACAAGCACACCCTGGGGACCTGGTTGTTATCTTCTCTGCCTTCTCTAAGCATCAATTGTGAATTTCTGCACAAAGTGGCTTTCATGCAGCCATTAGACTAAAGGTGTTCTAGTTTTGTTATTCACTTCAACAACAGAAATAAAAACATTGGGCTAGGGATATGACTCAGGTAGTAAAGTGATAGCCTAGCTTGAATAAAGTCCTGGGTTCCAGCACCACATAAACTGATCTGGTAGTACACACATGTAATCTGAACACTCAGGTGGTAGAGGGAGGAGGATCAGAAGTTCAAAATCATGTTTGGCTGCATTACAATTTCAATGCCAGCCTGAAATACGAGACACACTATTTTTTTTTAAAAAAATCCTTACTAAGTTATGAAGTTTCTTGTAAACTATGCTGCCTGTTTTGTTTATTTGTGTGTTCAGTTGTTGAGGTACTAGTCATAGAATTTAGGGCCTCCAGCATGCAAGCTATGCATTCTACAGATGAACATATGGCCAGCTTTGTCATCATGTTTTAATAGTAGATAGAATCTTCCTTGTAAGTTCCTGTTAGGTCTTGGAGCTCCTGAAGTAAAGGCCCTACTATGTGGCAGAGCACATTAATTAGTTGATATAAACCCAAGAGAAGACTCAAGGCTGAGTGAGGAAAGCAGAGTCCCTTTGGACACTAACATGTGGTAACTAGATTTTCCTACAAAGAAATGAATGACAAGAACTCGGGCAACTTGGAAGAGAAAAAGAGGGAGCAAACCAGTATGAAAGGCCTATGCTGAGATGGCTGGAAGACTGAAGAGCAGAAACATCTGGGGTTCAACACTTGGTAATTTATGTTGCTGCAACAGAAATTCCTCCATGGAATATTAATAGTCTAGCAGAAGCCACTGTGAAAACATGCTCCACAGATGAGTATTGTTTTGAGGATGAAATGGTTCACACAAGGCAGGTTTCAAGTGTTGCAATGAAGATTCAGAAAAAAGCAGGGATATGTGTGCTAGATGCTCAGTAACCTGCACATTGATATGTTTCCATGAAAGTAGTCTCTGAAGGCATGTCAAGAGAGAAGTGTGGTGCTCAGTGTTAATTGTGGACTTACAGAATCTAGAATCATCTGGGAGATGGGCCTCTGGGCATATCTGCAGGGGGAAGGTATCTTGCTTACATTAATTGAGGTGAGAAGAATGGCCCACTATGGGAGGCACCCTTTCCTGTATGGGATCTTGGACTGAGGAAGTGGAGAAAGGCAGCTGAGCAGCACCATGCACTCCCAGTTCTCTGCTTCCTGATTGTGAATGTAATATGACCAGCTGCTTCAAGCTCCTGTCATCTTGATGCCCCTACCATGATGGGCTGAACCCTTGAACTGTGAGCCAGAATAAATCCTGTTTCCATTAAGCTTCTTTTGTCAGGGTATTTTATCATAACAACAGGAAAAGTAACTGAGATAAGAAGCAAGGCTGCCCCAGCCAAGCCCCACCTGAGCATCTTTAGAAGGATGTAGGCAGTGTCCATGCAGGCTAGATCTCCAACACTTTCATCTGAAGGATGCCCAGCTATCATCTGCTTTGTGCAATCATCACTGTCTAATTCTCTACTTGACTTTTCTATCTGGTGTCTACTGGTCTTTCATATGTAATAGAGACCAAAGTGAATTCATGCTCTTGTTCTTTATCCATGAGCCTGACATCCTCAGGGCCTCCCTATGTAGGAGGTAACATCTTCTTTTTCTCCACAACTCGGTCTCTGTAAGGGAATCTTGCTTGATGCTTCCTTCCTCCAGTGCCCTCCAAGCCCATCAGTAAATCCCAACAATTCTACTACAGATACTTCTCAAATCTGGCCACATCTGCCCTATGTCAGCTTCTCCTATCTTGCCACAGTCATCCTAGCCAACGTCATGAGGGTCTCTCATCTGAACAAGTCTCTTTTTAATATATATATATGTTATATATATTATATTTTATATATAAATATATATACAT
>NW_008355474.1:3260638-3293339 GCF_000622305.1 Nannospalax galili | reverse complement strand
TATTTGTATATTCAAATTTACCACATATGACAATTTCTTTTTCTGTTTATATATATATGTATTATATATTTGATGTGTATGAGTGCTTTGCCATATGTGTGTGTACCCTGTGCATGCCTAGTACCTATGGTGGCCAGAAGAGGTCATCAGATCTCCTGTAACTGGAAGTAAGGACAGTTGTAAGTTACTTTAAGGGTGCTGGGAACCAAACCCAGGTCCTCTGGAAGATTAGCAAAAGCTTTTAACTTCTGAGCGACATCCGTCCAGCCCCAAGGGAACAGTCTCTTAAGAAAGCCTCCATTTTTATCCCATTCCTCAACCACCCCTCCACTTTGGACCATGGTCATCCAACCAAGATCTTCTTTTAAAAACAGGACCAGAAGAAAGTAACTTCTTTCTGCTACAAATCCGAGTTTAAAATAAAGACTAAACCCACTATATTATTGCCTGTGGGTTTCACTTGATCTGGCTCTCCAACTTCAGCCTCACTTTGTGTCTCCTTCCATTCCTCCCTCCCCCTCTCTTTCCTTTTCTCTTCCATCCTCTCTTTCTGTGCTGGAGATAGAACCTAGAGCTTTACACATGCTATGTAAGCATTCAACCACTGAGCTACACTCCCCAATCGCCACCCATCCATTCTATTTTACTGTTCCTTTTCCTCTTCTCAAATAGTTCAAATAGTTCTCAGTGCTATTTCAGAGTCAGATAGCAGCCACTTCCTGTCCCTGTTGCTTGCTGTCTAGCTATCCACTCCAAAGGGTCACTTCCAACCCAAGACAATGTCAATCCTCAAGCTTATCACCATCAGACAACTGCCTTGCTGACGCGTTTTCCCTTTTATTATTGGGCACTCTTAGTGGACCATCTCGATGAAAGCTCAAGCTCTCTTTGTGGTTTCCACAGGTACTGCTCCCCAGTGTCTCCACCAGCATCTGGCATACAACAGTGAACAACATGCACCAACTGAACAAATGAATGACTCCTTTGTTGTGTTATCATTATACACAAGCTGGAAACATTAAGTGAGGGCTGGAGATCCAGCACTAGCCCAGATGGCAGCATCTTCAGCAGATCTGAATTCTGAAACTAAGGCAGATGTGCTAGTTATTAAATCAGGGCAGTGCCCAGCAAGAGAGCAATCACAACCCTGAGTTAACACTCTGCTTAAGACCATAGTCTTTCAAGCACAGATTCTATGAGCAAATTCACAAATGTCAAAGGTACTGAAAAGCAGAACCTGAGGCTCTCCATCTCCCCTAAGCATCTATCTGCCCCTTGATCTCAAGGCTATACATTTGGGCTAGAGCTTGATCAAATCATCATTATTAAAGTATCAGCACTAAAAAAAGACCTACTACATCAGGCAGGAGGTCCTCAAGCAGTCTCTGTGAACCTTTTCATAGGTAATGGCCAGGCATTGAAGTATCATCAGCTTTATGTAGTGGGTATCCTTGTATGGGACCCATACATTTTGCTGCAGCAACCAAGTTGAGTCCTCTGCATGTTAAGGCATCAGGGATCAAGGAGATTGCTTATTGAATCTCCTCAGCCACCTCCTACCCACAAAAGAAAAATAAAGTCCCCTAATTTGACTATAAAATCAGCCAAAATTAAATGTGCCCAGCAGTTAAATTCAGCCATACCTCAACAGGGGTTGAAAATAGGTGTTTTGCCTCCTTTATAAAATGATATCAGTTCATCAGATTCTTATTTGGCTCTCTCTCCTCCTTAAACAGGCCAACTTTGGACCCCCTTCCCAGGGGATCACAGAACTCCCCCAGGTCACCTGACTCATTCTCAGGTGAGCTGAGGCATAGGAAGAATTCCCCCAGGTCCCTTTCTCTTCAGTTTATGTGTCATCATCATTGCTCCCCCTTGTGAATTAATAGTATTTCTTCTCCACCCCTTCCAATACCCAAAGTTACAAAAAGTTCCCAAACTTTGGTCTCCAATCTTTTCCATCTACTTTTGGATGTTGATCCATCTAGTATTCATATGTCTTCAAAACCACAAGCTCTCCTTTCCTACTCATTTCTCAGCTGTGAAATGAAGTCGCTCTTATAAAAGCATTCTTTTGGCCCTACTACCCTTGAAAACCACTCCATGGTCCCTCCTCTTCATTGAAAGACTCACAAATAGTCTGTAGACCTGTGTTACCTGACACTTGTCATCCCCTGCTCATTCCTCAGCCCTTTATACTCACGTTTCCACTGCATCATTCCATAAATACAACTGTTCACCTGTGACTTCCTCTGTTTTTGTTAGACAGAGTTTCAGTAAGTGAGCCTTAGTATCCTGGAACTCACTATGTAGCCTAGGCTGCCCTCAAACATCTTGCAATTCTACCATGTTTGCCTCATGAGTGCTAAGATTACAGGTATGTACCACCACACCCAGCTACAATGATCTCTTGATGCTCAGGCTCGATTAATTCTCTTAAGACTTCATTCAATATTAGCAGTGAGTCTCAAATCCTTCACAAAGCTAATCTGACCTCTCCCATCATTAACTACCTGACTAGAGATGTTCATTTATCTTCAGAGGCATAGTTACAGCCAAGATTATGAAATTCCAGAAAACCTAGAACCTGCAGGCACCTATCACAGTATGACTTTATTATAAGTGACCTTATTTCTCTGTGAAGCAGGGTGTGGGTTTGACTCCTCTTTGTGACCCAATACATAGTCTACTCTTAGCAATGTTTACTCACTCAATCAGAGGTTATCATTAAAAGAAAAACATACACCCCTGATACATAAAGAATACATGAATTATATGGGTCAAATTACAAGGTGTTGGAACATACCCCTTCTTGAGAGAACTTTCAAAGGAAAGGGACATTTAATTAATGTCATAGTTAATAACTTAAAATGAACAACTATTTGTTGAGTACCCACTGTGCTAGGTAGGCACTAAAGCAGCAGATTTGGAGATCGGCCTACCAGCAGGAGTTGGGAAAGGAAAAGGAAAACTGGCTTGCAAAAAGTGGGCCCTGTGTCCTGAGAGCTCCGCTTCCTGAGCCTGGGGCATGGGCCCTGTGCCCTGAGAACTCCTGCTTCCTGAGCCCATGTCATAGCCAGATGGATTAGCCAATGAATGAACACTGGTGTGTTAATGAAGGCATGAGACTTCCCTGTGGCCTGGCCATCAACAGCTAAATCATGTTTCCATAAGCAACAGCAACTTCTTTGCTAAAGAGAGCAAGAGCATGCAATCAGACCTTTCTCCTAAACTTGATTCCCAGGTACCCTAATTTCCGAGAGAAAGCCACAGAGCCTTACATGGTGGGATACACTGCCAATTGGCCTTCCAGATCTGGCTTCCACTGTCTGTCTCTCAACCTGGCAAATAGGAAAGGCCAGCACCCAGGGATCTTGGAATGCACATGGCATCTTGGCAACCACCTCTAACAGATGACCAGTGAACAGCTTGCTGGGGCTGTAGGAAGAGGCACAAACCTAATTGCACTTGTTGATTTCAACTTCAGTGCTCCTCCTAATCCCAGCCTTCCTTGTGCTTCCCTGTTGCCACCAGATCTTGATCCTTAATGTCACTCTCACGCTTGCCTGTGTCCCCACCTGTTTGGCTTTTTCTGAATCATCTGCTCTGCTGTCCAGGAGCCTTTCCTCTTCCCAGGACCTCATCTCCAGTTGACAGGAGTCCAGGAATCAGAAAAGGAGAGGTTACGTTTACCTTGGTCACCTTTTGTTTTTTCCATTCCCACCCCCAAAGAGACATAAGGACCTTGTTGGAAAAGGAGGAGGTAGCATGTTGAAAGCACAGCCCAGGGTTGCTGTCACCACAGGGTTGCTGGAAAGAAAACATGGCTATCACTCGGCCTCAAAAGCTTTAAGATAATCTCATGATTGATCTCTCCACCCATTTATCTCTCATATTATTTTCTTGAATTCTCTCCAGCTGGTTGACTTCTTCCCAGCTTGGATCCCTCCCCTGTCTCCAGCCCAGATCAGTGGGTTGGCTGGAAATGCAGAGCTCTGAATCTTTCTGTCTTTTGGTGGCCTTTTATAGCCTGTTTCAATTTCTATTGCTATGCCCCACCCAGTGTGGTCTTTGGAGGATGACAGCTTAAAGGCCAGGACAGGAGGTCAGGATTCAAGGGGACTGCCTCCCAACATTATTCTGACCCTGAGAAAGTCAAAGCATCATGCTTGGTTAGCCATCTGTGCAGAATAGGAAATTAGAGGCTCCACTCCAGATTTCATTAATATTTCTGGATAGTGCAGCTCAGAACCCCCAGTCCTAAAATAAGGTAAGACTCTGGTCCTTAAAGCCTTTGGGGGACAATATCATTTACATTATATGAATGTTGGTAACACATTAAAGCCATCAGAGAAAGGACAAGGACAACTACTTTTACCAACATTGCCTCCTGGGTCCTAAAGCCTCCAAGTTTCAGAAGGAGATGGCTTTTCCTAAGGCAGCTTTCTGTTACAAGGTAGCTAGGTATTCCTGAAGAGCAGCCAGGCCTTGAGTCACAGGCTTGTGATCCCATCTACATGAGAAACTAAGACAGAGGACCACAAGTCCAAGGCCAGCCGAGGTAACTTAATGAGACCCTGTGTGAAAATAGATTAGGGGTAAAGCAATTCCCTAGCATAGTCATGACCCTAGATTCAATCTTAAGTACTGCCTCCAAAAAAATAATAAATGGATCACTGGATGCCTGCCTGGGGAGTCTAAATATCCAGAGGTGACTAGAATGGATTGGCTGCAAGGCAGTAATGCAGGGCCATACAGTAGCTCTGGTGGAGCCTCCACAAAGCCACCTACTTTGTTCTGCTTCCCTATCAATACCAAAATACCTGATTGTTATTCAGAGAATTGAAAAATCGGCAAAATCATCCAGTTTTCCAGACATAAATGACTAATGAAATAAATAGGGCACATCTGCACAGTGGGACATTATCCAGCCATTTGCTGGATCAGACATGGTGGCAACAGGCTTGTAATCCCAGAATATGGAAGGCTGAGGCAGAAACATCAAGAATTAGGGGATGGCCTGAGCTACATAACAAGACACAAGAAAGAAGAAAGGAAAGAAGTGAGGGAAGGAAGGAGGGAGAGAGGAGGAAGGGGGAAAGAGAAAAGGGAAGGGAGGAAGGGAGGGATGGAGAGATGGAGGGAGGGAGGGATTTCTTATTTATTGAGACTAGGGAATCTCTCACATACTACTCTTCGTGTATTCATTAGTATGCTCCTGGGTATATTCATTATGTGGGCTATCTATAGAAAATATAAAATAAATATATCAAGCAATTTATGAGGATTATTTGGCTCTTGTTTTAATATATTTAGGTTTAATTGTATGTTTTTAGGATTGAGCTGTTTTACTTAATGCAAGAGCAAAATAGTGGAGAGAAATTCAATAAATTATTATTATGTCAATATGATAAAATAAAATGCATCTGTTAAAAACATGAGGCAGCAACTCCAGTGTGCTGTCACACATCTATAATCCTAGGACTCAAGACTCTAAGGAAGAGAGACAGGAGGTCATGAGTTCAAGGGCAACCTAGGTAGGCTTCAGAATAAGTAAGACCTTGTCTCAAAAAATAAACAAAAGAAAATCAAAGCAAACAAGAAAATCCAAGAACTTCAAGAAATAAGGACAGAAATAAGGACACTGAAAAGTGCAAAATTGTGTGTGTGATCTCGTTTCATTTGCATTAAATACAGGAAAATTAAGAGGATGTGTTTGTAGTTGTTCACATTTAAGTCACTTGTATTTAATTCATTGCGGTATGCCAGAACATTAGTTGGTCATGGCAGTAGTGGGAGAAGGAATTGCAGATGAGAGCCAACTGTAAAAGGGACAATGTTCACACTGAACACATAGAAATAATACTGCAATAAATAAGATGGCAGCAAATAGAGTGTCCTAATAAAGTTTATATATACATTAGCTATATATATGATATATCATATACATAAATGTTATTGATTTGTATATATAAACTTTATTTTACATATACATCATATGAACTTTATTGAGGTATTATGTACATATCATAAAATTGATCCATTTTAATGTACAATTCAATGACTTTTTGTAAATCTCCTGAATGGTATAATCATCAGCATAATCCAATTTTAGAGTATTTTCATCACCCCAGTAAGAGCCATAGGCCCATTTATAGTTCATCTCTGTTCCCACCGCAGGCCTTGGTGACACTCCCATAGCTTTGCATCATCCTGACAATTGATACAGACAGCATCATATAAAATAGAATTTTTGTGTCTTCTTTTACTTAACATATTTTTGAGATTCCTTCATATTGGTGCATTTGTGCATGTTGAGTAGTATTTCACAGAATGGATATGTCATATTTCGTCTGTCAGTTTACTAGCTCATAGGCATTGGGTTTTTCCACTTCTTGCCAATTTAAAAAATGATGTTTATGAAAATTCATACAGAAGCCTTTGTAAGCTGTGTTTTTTGAAACATCTAGTAAATATGTTACATGTACACAAAATTTTGATGTTGCAAAAGATTAGTAGCACAGCACATGCAAACAATCTCGTAAAAGAAAGAAATATCAAAACACTACATGTGTGCATGTGCACACAGAATGATTTTATTGTTAAATAATTAAATAAGTACATAAAAAAGATTAGACGGCAGAAAGCTAAAATGTTAACAGTGTTGTCTCTGGGTGATGAGATAGTGGATAATTTATGTGTTTGTATGCTTTTCTGCATTTCACTGAATTTTCCACTACGAATATAAATTATTTTTGTAATCAGAAATAAAAAGCAGACTGTCATTAGAAGAAGTAAAAGAATCCTCCCCATTCAATTTCTCCAGGGTCTTTACCTCTCTGTTACAAACAGATATTCTCACAATAACCCACAAATGGAAGGAAGGAAAGATGTAGGCACACCCCCATGATGCTGGTCACAACATGCCGAAAACTGCAGAAGCCCCCAAAATCTGATCGATCCTGGAGATCCTGAGATCAGTCTCCATAGAAACCTGACAGGGACATGACTCGGGATGAGCATTGCCATGGCACAGAGATGGTCCAGCAGGCAGAATGTCCAAGGTTGCCAAAAGATCACAGTATTTAGCTGCATGGTGATGGGGTCAGGCTTTCCAACAGCTTCTTAAATGATGGAACCTTTAAATCTTAACTGATCATTTTGATTGTGGGAGTCCCTGAACCACCATTTATAGTTATACATCTGTAAATAGATGTCATGACACAGTATTTTTAAGAATACATTTAATGACCAGCAAGATGGCTCAGGGGGTAAAAGCACTTGCTGCCAAGGCTGAGGACACAAGTTCTATTTCCACAAGACCCACATCCTGGAAGGAGAAAAATGACTTCTGCAAGTTTTCCTCTTACTTCCACGTGCATACAGTTGCATAGGTATGCACACACATACACACACACAAATAATAAATAAATGTAATTAAGAATATTTTTAAAATTAAGGGCTGGAGAGATGGCTCAGTAGTTAAATTTTTTTAAAAATAGCATTTAAAACCTAGATATTCTTCCTCTATGCTTACCTCTCACACAGTTTCATCGTATTGCTTCATAACTATCCATTTGTCTGTACCAGGCCCATCCTTTATTCATCAGAAGCCTTTATCTCACATGTCCAAAGATTTAGTGATTATAAATCAGGTTAACATACTGTTAAATAAGATATTCTCTATCTTTCCACATTGCTAAATATATCTTCAGAGTAATCTAAAGTCATGCCTCAAGGGCTCACGCTTCTTGGTGTTGTCAGTCACAATATGTAATACCAAAGGTTTGACCCCTAGCCTGTTCCCTTTCACCCAGACCCCATTTCCATCTATAGCAGAAGGGGCCTCATATGCATATGTGTGCATACTCAGCCTGCATCTGTAACTTCCGTCCCTTAATCATATGACCCACATATCGCACTGCCTCCAGACAGTGTTCCCTCAGCCAACTCTAGTGTAGCCACCTGCAGTACATCCAACCATTAAGAGAATGCCTCTATGTGGATCCTGGAGGTATACCAAGAAAGGTTCTGGTGAGAAATTCTTGTTCAGACAGCTAAAATTTTGTCTATGATGAGAATAGACTACAGTTTCTAGGTTATCACTTTCCATGGTCCTTGAACTTTGGCAGCTAAAGAGAGTCTTGAAAAGTGTAAAGCCCTTCCTGCTCAAGACTAAAGAACACTGATCTACATTCTTACTAAACTGGAGTTTCCCAGCTTTGGTATTTCTAATGCTTTGGACTGGATAATACCTTGTTAAGGAAGTATAGGGGACTAGCACTCGCCATTAATTGTAACAACCAAAAATGTCTCCCTGCATATTCCCCTAGGGTATAAAAATCACCCATCAGTTGAAAATCACTGCAGTAGACTATGAGGCTCTTGAAGGCAGGAGAAAAGTGCAACTGCTTCACTTAATAGCAGAGAAGATGCCCACAAAGTATTTAACAGATGAATTAATGAACTAGGATCCCAAAGATTTTCTTTAAAAAAATATACTCTGGTGCTGGAAACAAAATATAGCACCTTTCATGTGGCAGGCAAGCACTGCATCACTGAGCCCTCAAAGGCATTCTTAGAGATTCTATTTTCCTGGAGAGGCTGTGAAATACTGGTAACAAAGACCTCATCACAACCAGCTTTGAGCAGTTCTCACTCCAGGGAGGTGTGGACACTGCCACAAGCTCACAAACCATGATAAGATGGATCTCTCTGCCAGGAGGTATATTGGGTGCTAGACAGAGTTAACCTGAGAAGGCTCCCTACAATGCCGCACATATCATAGTCCAATCTCAGTACTGAAACCAGCCAGGTTAGAGAATGTTTGATGATGGAGATGAATCTCCAAATTTATACTTGTAGGAAGGGTGGCTAGAACACTACTGAGTTTCATATATTCCTTAAACAAGTCCAGATGTGATAACCAATGAGGGCTACCAGTGAGATTTTACAAGTCCTGTTCATACTGAGTCTCTTCAATCAGTCAGTAATGTTAACTATACCAGTCTGTGTTCCTTCCCTAGAGCAAGCAATAGCCACTGCTCTGTTTTCTTAATAATAAGTCAAGTCCTTCTTGTACATTTCCCACATTTTGGTCACTAAGTATACAAGTCCCCACTCCGGGTGCAATCAGTGATGTTTGCAGGAAGGAATAAGCTTCTGACAGATTCCTACTGAGATCCAAGTGATTGGCTGTGGATTCTTTGGCACCAAGGGGATTCAGGTTTGATTTCAGACTCTTGTGACCCAGTTTTCCATAAAAAATTTGGTGTCAAAATGTTACCTAGAGACCCTTCATGGCATCAAAGAATCAGAAAATTCACATGTCAAAATTTTTTCTATCAGTATGAAAATGGCACTTGCATTTTATCACTCTCATTCCTTCCTAAGTATTATGCATGGAGTTGCCCAGTGACTTCTTGGCTTGTGATGACATCATCACTCTGAGAGATACCTTAATGAAAAGTGTGTGTGCTCTTGGGGTGTGTGTGTGTGCGTGTGTGTGTGTGTGTGCTCTTGTGCGTGTGGGGGGGGGTGCGTGTGTGTGTATTAATTTCAAATACAGTGAATATAAGATGATATATCTTATATAAACAAAGTTCTTTGGAACTTCAATAATTTTTTAAGAGGATAAAAGGTCCTACATCGAAGCGCTGGTCAAAATTCTGTATTATAGAAAGTATAGAATTGGGGGAAAACATTTGGTAGACTTTAAAATATTTGGTAGACTTTTCTGGGTGATAGAGTGAGTTACTGAATATTACAATAAATGCATTTTCAGAGTTTTATAATGAGAGTGTCATTGTGACATTTTAACTGAATACTCTCTAGGTTCTTCAAGGTGGATAAAAACAGGTCTGTGGGAAAAAGTGAAAGTACTGATATCTTCAATAAAAACAATATATCCCAAACGCAATGTTGCTGGTTGAGATTCACCAATAATCTCATTTGCACTTTGTTTTTGTTTTTTCTTTCTTTTTTATTGAGTTGTTTAAATTTCATACAATACTTCCCACTCAAATCCAGACCCCCTCCCCCATCCATTCCTTCTCCCATCCCCCTGCTGAACCCTATGTGCTCTGCCATACATTCTCAGTCCTATTCATTCAGGTATTTGTACCCAAATGTCCTTCAGTGTAAATGCGTCCACTGGAGTCTAGGCAGCCCATCCAGTGGTTGTATGTAAGCCATACTCTCCCCCCACCCAGCAGCAATCAGTCTCAAATAGTTCTCAATCTACACTTCACCAATCCCAAAGTGTCTAAAAGTTGATTCCATGGTTTGTATCCCTGAATGTCAAGGGCATGCAGAAAATCATTAGAAGAATGGCAAAGAGCACATTCATATCAGTTGTGAAGAGGGAAGACAGAATAACTGAAGCTTAGAACTTTCATTTTAAATGAAATATGGAGATCACTGGTGGATCCAATTACTCATGCTATAGAATCAGGATATGATTAACAAGAACCACTGTTTTGTACCACTGATGGAAATAAACAAGAGATTCCATTCCCTCTAACTTTACCATCCATCTATCACCTTTGATTCAACCCTTTTAAATTTCTTCACATCTTTCCCCTCTCACACAATTTAGAGGTTATACCTATGCTCCTGCCCCCACTACCAAGTACTGAAGTATTTTGAACA
The DNA here is from genome assembly GCF_000622305.1 of Nannospalax galili. NCBI lineage: Eukaryota > Metazoa > Chordata > Mammalia > Rodentia > Spalacidae > Nannospalax > Nannospalax galili. Next base: position 3,282,689 of record NW_008355474.1, on the reverse strand, counting down.
CATGGCATCCTTTTCTATTCCCAGCTTTCCCAGAAGGAACACAGGACAATTGTCTCCATCTTCCAGATGAAATGACTGAGGGGCAAATTCACCTTCCCAGACCTACATGGCCAACTGGTGCTCAAGCTAAGGCCAAAATGCTTCCCACCCACACTGGAGCAGGACTTGTCTGAATTCCTGCCTGGAGAAGCACAGGCTGGACATTGAGGGAGTAGGAGGGGTTACCGGGGGATGTGCTTGAAGCCCTTGGAGGGAAAGACACCATATTTTTTGTAGTAGTTGTTTCCAGAAATCACCTTCCCCAACCCCTGCATCAAAGGAGGTGGATTATCTGAGGAGTCATAATAAAAATGGCAGTAGGCAATGCAAGGAATGGTCAAGAGACACTTCATCACCCAAATACTGGAATGTGAATTCCCATCACCAGTCCAGTCCCTCCTCTAAACCTGTCTCCATCTTCTACGCTATAAATAATTCAGTTTCCTTTTTCTTAAATATCACAAAAGCAAGTTGGAATCTTTATGTGACAGATTCTGCTGTGTCCCTCTCTCCCTCCTCCTCTCCCTCCCTCGCCAGCCCAGGCAACTCCCTAGAGAAAGACCCCTCAGGCTTAACATTTATTCTTTGACATTTCAAACTATTTGTTAGGCATAGCTGCTTTCTTGAGATCAAAGTCAGAAAATCTTGCTGAGAACTCCCGCTTGGCCCTGTCCAAAGGTGACAAAAAGGGTCTGTTAACTCCCAAGCATTTGTCTCCCCCTAACCCAGAGAAACTGACTGATTCCTACCCGAAAGGGCTTCCTTTCTCTCACTCTTCCCATCTGATAGGCCAAAATATTCAACAGAGAAATAAGAACCAAAGGATATCCCCCACTAGAAGGCAACAGTGGTTCCTGGGGGCATGGCATTCAGAATACCTGTTGAATAGGTTATTTTACATGAGGGTCAGTAAGCTTTTTGTCAGCTACTGAAACAAATACAGAACAAGGAAATATAACTTACCCCACGTCATTTGTTTCGTAGCAGTGCTGAGACTGGGATTCCCATCTTCATTTCTGCAAGCTACCACTAGGTGACATCAACTTGGAAGGGTAGCTGCTTTAGTGCAGTTTTGAGCTCTCATGTGAAGAACTTACCATCTTCTTTAGTGATGCCATCGTGGATATTTCTTTCACCAAGCTTCTTATCTACCAGCATTCAGAATATTTTCTGACTTTGTGTGGAAGGCAAAAGGAAGGACTGAATGTCCTCCTGGGTAGAGATGCAGATTACGGTCGGTCCTTCTTTGATATAAGAAGGTATGTCACTGATGAAACATCCTGCTTAGTTCTCGTTTTTTAAAATATTTTATTTATTATTTTTTATTTTTATGTGCATGTGTGTATTGCCTGCATGTAGGTAAGTGCACCCGTGTCGTGCAATCCCCACGAGGACAGAAGAGGCCATCAGATCCCCTGGAACTGGAGTTATGGACAGTTGTTAGCTGCCATGTGGGTGATGGGATTCAAACCTGGGTCTTCTGCAAGAACAACCAGTGTTCTTAACCACTGAGCAAACTCTCAAAAGCTTCTGACCACATAATAACCAGTGTTTCCTGAAGTGTGTGTGTTGAATGTATTAATGGGTGTTATGTAAAGAATGCATCATTTCAATTAGGTTGGAAAACTCACAGAATGAAAAAAAAAGATTTATTTACAGCAGGGCTTCTCAGAGCCTTTAATATCCTAATGTAAACTGTTAACCTGTAAGCACTGACTAAACCAAGCAACATTCTCCAAAGTTATCTGATGGATCTTTAGCATCACATAGACTCAAGGGAAGCAGTGCCAGGTCCAGTGAAGAGGGGGGCACTTGATCTTCACATCATCTATCTAATAACTAAAGTGAGGAAAAGATTTTTCTGCAATTTGGGAATTTCAAATTAAGGGAGAACCATATTGCAGTAACTAAAGCTTTGCCAAGGAAACTGATCCATTTATGTGGAATAACAGTTGGTCAAGTGGCTGACCTAATGAATGATTAAGATGGCCAGAAATATCATCCTGAAAATGCCCAATAGTGTCATTCTGGTCTTCTTTATAACCAGGTTAGCCATTTGGCATCAGAGAGGCTGAGCAGCAAATGCCTGTTAGGGTAGAAAGAAATGCCAAATTGCTGCCATAAAGATAGAACCATTTTGTGGCTCATCTAAACATGGACTCCAAATTTAAATTCTCCCAGGCAGGGCATTCTCAGAATGTGTTCCATATTGGTGTTGCCCACTGACTGGGAAAGACCCAACTCCAGACCTCACTGTTCGGTTCTGTATATGACTTCCTATCAAGCAAAACAGTGCAAAACTGTGGCACTTAATTGGGAAGACTCGGAGAGCATCACAACCTGGCTGTGTCCTCTTGGCCAGGTTGACCATTTGGAGACTAACGTGTATGACAAGAGTTGCTTGGAGAGCTACTCATTCTCCTTTATCAGCAGGAAGTTGTCCATATCAATGTACACATAATGCACAGCCTGGATTTAGTTAGCATATATCTAGCTTGCGTTCTAGAATCTTCCAGCTCACTGTGATTATTTGGAGAAGGACCCTTGATGAGACATATTAGTTGGCTCATGGAACAAAGACTTCAGGTCACAGATATCCTCTTGCCTTGACTTTGGAAGCAGAAGGGCACAGCTTGGAGACAGCTTGTCTAAGAAAGACTGGCAGTGAGAAAGGTGCTGTAGGCTGGGGAACCTCCTGTGACAGAGGCTTAATCCTTTCATCTTCAAATTCAAGGGCATCTCAAGAACTCGGCTGTGTGAGGATGAAGTCACACACCTGCCCCAAGAATTCATACGGCCCCTCTCTCCAGTCATATACCTTCTCTTTCTCTGAGAAGTTCATTTGGAAGATCAGGATTTCATGATCTTCATCATAGGCTGTTACAAACCTTGTGTAGTAACATCACACAAGTCACAAGAACCAAACCGAGCAAAGCTAGCATGAACTCAAAGTAAGAAAGTTGATGGCATTTCAGAAGTCTGTAAAAGGAGGTTTGCCAGGCTATATGTGACAGCACTAAAGCATTGAAGTCACTTTACCCTTTACCAATCTGGGCCCCTGTCCTTCTCATTGGATAATGAACTTTGGAGACAAGAGAAGAAAGTATATTTTTAAGGAAAATAGGCCACTTGCTCCAATGCTATTCCCAAAGGCAGAACCAAGCTTCATTTCATTGCCATGGTAACCATATGAAGGAACAGAAACCAAAGGAAAGAGAGCTCTTGAAGGCAAGCTGGCTACGCAGGTCCCTATTGAGGCCTCCTCAGGTAATACTTACCAAAGTCTGGTTTGGTAGTATGCGCCACACTGACAGGATGCTCTTGAAGACGCAGTTAGGGTCCACAGTTCTGGAATGCATGCCTTACTCCTTGCTCTTCAAAGCTTCTCCATGGCCAAATGAGGAGTCTTGACCACCCTTTCTCTGAACCCACAGACATCATTGGACTTTTCTCTTAGACAATGGGTGCAGTAAGAGCCCAGTGTTTGAGCACTCAGAAAATTCAGGATCCATTCTTTATGTCTAATGACACACACTTCTCTCTTCACACTTAACCACTTGAAAGTCAGGTTCATTTGCATTCAAAAGGCTTTGAAACACTTTGATTCACAGAGGGTTATGAGTTAACACCATGATTATGATAAGCCCAGGGGTGTTCTGGTCCTATATAGTAAATTCATGTATCTCCAAATCTGTAAACATGGAGGTCCCACCAGAGCTTTTAGTCCACAGCTCTGGTTACTCCCTGAGAGTTTTATAATCCTGAAGTCCCCCTCTCCCCTAAAGAGTTCTATGTTCCTTTACAAATAGAATCCACCAGATCTAGGCTAGAGATTCTTACCACAGGTGCATTAGCATCCTACATGACCCTGTAGGATCTATGGTCCACAGAGTTCATCCTGCCCATCTCACTTCTGTCACAGAAGCCAAGCTTGCTCCAGTCATGGCTTAACCTCAGGATCTCCCGCCTTACTCTCAGTTCTCATTGTCCCATAGACTGGAGCATGCAGAATATTTGAGCAAGGCACTTGAAAATTCACATCCACCTGGAAGTAGAAGAGTGTGGCAAGGGAAGATCTGGCTCTCTCAAGCACACTCACACATGCATGTTAGGAGGGGCCGTTATCCAGATGGAAAGAGACCACAGGCAGAGAGGTCACAAAGCTTACACCATCATGCAGAACTATCTTCCCTAAGTCATCCTTTAAGGACAAAATAGGTAAGGTCACTCTGCAGAAATTTCACTTTTTGTGTAGAAGGACATAGAACTAAAATCCTACCTCAATGGGCCTCAGAATCCTGATGTAATTTCAGTACCTTAACTCCTGCTAGCACATCTCCTTCAATTTAACTTTTGAGTTCAAGTAGGGTTGAAGGAGGAGTCTGATTTAGCTCTGAAAATATATTGTCAGATCTAGGCTGAGGATCTCCTGGGAAGTGGGAAGTAGAGGGGGCGGTAACCATAGGATTTGAGAAGCAAAGTGCTGAACCAGAGCTATCCAAAGAAACTTGAGGCTGAAAGTAGATTCGCCCCCATCAACCAGAATGAAAGACTAGGAGTGGGGTGGGTGGGTAGAGCATGCAGAGGAAAGGAGTGGAGCTTCAGGCCCTCACTGGACTCTGCAGATGCAAATCAAAGGTGCTGTAGTTCCCTATCCACCTCATTCTCTCCTTTGTCACACTGAACAGTTTCTTGATCCTTCCCAGAGAAGCTTCAGCACAGCTAGTTCCATTCCACACCAGCCCTTTTCCTCCCTCTCCCCGTCACCTTTGTTTCACAGTAGCCATCAAAGTCACATGGGCAGCAATGTGTGTGCTCATCTGGCTTGAGTGCAGCAGTTAACCAGCTCTGTAGGCAAAAGGCTCTGCTCTGTCCTAATCTACAACTGGCTTAGCTCAGAAAGCTAGTCAACAATGAACTCATCACACATTGACCTACCCACTTCTGTGCTTGATCTACAGACCCAAACCCTTCCCTGGATGCTTTGCTATTGTATCTGAGACTATTGATCCCTTTCTCCAGCCTGGCTTTGGCCTAAAGGAACTGGGCTGAATCAGAGGAGGTGCCACAGCCTAGTATTATGTTGTACTCATACCTATTCCTGTGGAGGTGGAAGTGAGGATGGGACTGTGCCTACTTGGCTGCAGGAAAGACTTACTGTGCAAGATAAGGGAGACAGGGTGCCTAAAGGCCAGCTTCTCAGCTTCCACGTTGAAGCTTCCTAGCATCTTTTCTTTGCTTGGGTGAGAATCACATGGCATAGTTTCAACAGTCCAGGAGGCCTCTGAGGCAGGGTGAGAAAGGTTCAATGGGGGCAGGTAGTCAGGCAAAAATTTTCTTTCTACCACCTTCCTATCTAGAGCAACATGCCCAGACCTGAGATACCTGATTTGATTCCTCAGGATGAGGCTGGTCTTATCCAGTGAGTCTTCCCCAGCATTAAGGATGTCATCACTGTCTATTTGAGAATCTCACCAACTGCAAACTAGGTGATCCATCTTAAGTCTATGACCCACCACACTTCCAGGAACTCAAGCTCACTAAATGTCAAAATAATAAAGAACACCGGATGTTCTTTTCTAGAGAGTTTTAAAATCTTCCTGTTTGGATGGTTCCATATTAAAGTTAGGGATAGTACCTGGAGGACCATGTCTTGAGGGTGGCAGGTAGGATATGATGGTGGAGCCTCTAGATGCAGAAAAAGGGGTTGCTCTTTGGGGCAAGAGAGTGCCCAAGAGTACTGTAAGCTCAAGCATACCCTGTGGTCCATGTTGGTGTCACCATCCATAATCTGGGTGAAAGCAATTATTGAATTGTTTGAGCCTTGGTGTCTAATGGGTAGAAGTGCTGGCTCTGACTAGTTCTCCCTAAGTTAGACATAATGGTGACAATGAGTGAGTGCTTCATGGTCACATAGCACTACTGACAAACAACCTCTGCAGGTTATGTTGGCGACGTCACTAAAGGGATAGCAGACTAAGGATAGAGTTGAGTATCTCAGTCTCCAGCATACAAAACTGGCACCTCTCAGACAACCTTACAGAGTAAAGCTCACCGGGCTCGTGGGCTGTGAATCTCTATAGCAAAATCTAGTAGGACAAACCATAAGCTTAAGCCCAAGAACCCCACTGTGAATAGCTGTTGATGAGCTATAAACCCAGGTCAGGGAGCTGCAGGCCCAGCTGTTATCCTGAGCTCCTATATGGAAGCCGGTCCAAGCCAGTAGCCTTCCTGGGCTGAGCTCAGTTCTGGAAATGCCCCCCACCCCAGTCTAATTTGGGGAAGGAGTATCATGGCACTTTAATACCTAGAAGTTAACCATGGAAAGGAGAGGTGTGGAGATCAGACATCATTTCCTAAACTCAGGAAGGTCTTGCTTCTTCCTGGTAACTTTCCTGCATATCTCTACCATTTGTAGCAGTCTTTTCCAGTGCCATCATAGACGTTCTCAGCTCTCTTTGGATCATCTTACTCATAGAACAAGACCTTGCCTCACACTTCATAGACAAAATAGAAGCCACTAAAGACTCCCTCACTTTGTTGTCCCCAAACATCTGTATAACCCTAATCCCCCATCCTTTCCTCTCACCTCTTGCTAAATGGGATGAGCTCTCCTGTGCTCTTTACCTTGCTCCTGCCAACCAAGCCCTGCTCCTTCACATCTGCTCAAGGGCCACTATCTGTTTTATGTACTGCAGTCTCCTTGCATGGGAATAAAACAGAGCTTAAACCTCTCCCACATGAAAAAAAAAAATCGAAGCTGTCCCTTGAACCCATACATCCCTCCTTGCTCCCAAGGACAGTCCCAACTGTCAGACATCCCTGTTCCAAGCCTGATAGCCTGGAACCACTGAAAATGCAAAAACTTCAGAACTAAAGCAACCTCTATCATAGGCCAGGCCACTGTCATGAACTTGTATTTAGGTAGGAAAGATTCAAGCAGACTTACATAGGAAATAAGTGAGGTTATGTAGAAAGGCACTGATCTCATCTGAACAACCCTGTCAGATCTGACACCTACCCTGGCTTGTTTCCCCTTCACTTCCTATGCAATAGGGTTCCAACAAAGTCTGAGGAGCCCCCAAAGAATAGCTCAAGTCCACCCCGTATCTTTTCCAGCCCTCACTGTCTGTATCTCTTATATAGTTTCTCTTCCTCCCAAGGGAAGAAATTATGAGGTACAGAAGGCACTTTGGCCATTCTACTTGTGGTGGGGACCAGGATCCAAGGTCAGAGTGTTGTGGCAGCTCATCTATACTTATGACTTTCAGTAGGATCTTGGGACTGTTTTGCCTTTACTTTCTAGAAGTCTCTGTGAGACCTGTCATGACAAATGGACCCACCTGAGAGTATGTGTGCATATGTGCATGTGTAAAATGTCTCTCAGTGATGTGGACTGACATGTAACCTCAGAGTTTATTCCTTCTCTAGGTAAGGTCATATCCCAAGGTTCACAGATGAGATCCAAAACTACTCCACCCCAAGGAAAACCCCACAGGCTTGCTGGTGCACCAAAGAGAAAGGCTGCCTCCCTACCACCCAACTCCCAGGTCCCTTTGCATATCAGCTCTGGAGAAAAGACCTACAAGCCTTAGCTGTTGAAACAGCAGGAAAATCCCCGTGCACCCAGGAAATGAGGGCATCAGTGGCTCTAGTAGTGACCATGGGAATCAGGTTTCAATATTGTTTCTGACTTTCATGCCATGTGATCCTGGTGAACCACCATTGAACCTTTCTGAGTACCCAATAAGATGAGGAAGCATTTTAGGAACCTAATGTATCTGGGAACGTCTCCATGAAACCAACCAATGGGACATATTGTAAAACATCTTTACTAGCAGAAACTAATGTGTTAAGAAACTTCTATGAAAGAGTAATAGTGAAACAGGAAACAAATCGTGGGCATCCTGGAATTGTTATAGCTTTAATTCTCTTTTCAAATCTTCCAAATAAGAGGTCTGATCCAGTCATTTCATTAGAAAATAAAGTGTTTATTAAGAAACTATACACTGAACACTCCTATAAGTCTCTGTGGAAACACAACGCCCCATTGTCATAGCACAAGGTGAAGAAATGGCAGAATAAAAGATGCTGGAATGGATGGAGCCTGGAGGCTGGAAATGAGGTCATGATTTACAACGATTAAAAACATCATCCTCAAGCTTACTCCTTAAAGCCACACTCGGGAGGAGAACTGAACCCAAGGGGTCAGCAGGGTGTGATGGGGAAAAGCCTGACATGGAGCCACAAGGAATAGGGTGAGGGGAGATGGAAGGGGCTAGACAACTACACACCCGGGCCCTGGAGAAACCCTCAGCCTCAAGTGGCATTACAGAGGACACTCCAGGTCACAGGTGAGAACTTGGAAAGCTTCGTGTTTATAAACCCCATGGAGGCATCTTTAACATCAGGCCAGCAACCTGACATGAAGAACTACTTTCCACAGGACCCAGGATCATTAGCTCCCAGGTAAATTTGCTAAATTTGCCAAAATCATAGTCTCTACCTTCCATGGCTGTGCAACACTACCCCAGAACATACTGGGTTATATGATTTATGTTGTCCCAAGAATTCTCCTCAGAGTGCTCCACATTCCTTCCCATAATGGAGACCCTCCTGGAGCTAGGGAGAGCTGGGCCAAGCCAGAACATACTCAGGTATCAGAGCTTCAAGCCCTGCCTTTCTTATTAAGCAAGGGACTGTCATCCCCTTCCCTCTCCCCAGAGGGTCAAGTTGAAAGTGGGTGAGGGACAACCCCCTCTTTGGGAGAGGATGGCTATGGAGTAAGGCATGAGTGAAAGCAAGCAAAGTGAACACATATATCGACCAGAGAACAGGGTGACACTTCCATCGGTGCCATGAGAGGGGCTGGAGGAGGCCAAGTTTTACTTCTCTTCCCCTTCAGTTCATCTTGACCTTGTCATGGTGATTCCATTGGGATCCAAAAGTTCTCAGAGTCAAGAATAAGTGGAAGTAGGGGGAGAGAGCCAATCCCAGGATCACGGGCTAGCAGGTGGGGCCTTGGTCCCTGATTCCCTTGGTCCCTTGTGGTCCTAGTAGGATGGTCAATTCATGGACAAGACCTCCTGTAGGCAAAACTTGTCAGAACTGCAGCTCTAGGGGCCCAGGAGGAGTCAGGAAAAATCTCTTTCCAAGGAACTTTCTAATATCGCACTCACTGTGAACCATTCCAGAGAGAAGAGGAAGGAGGGGCCAAATATGTCCATTAAAAAAAGGTATTTTTCTCCACAACAACAACAAAAAAAAAGACTGGCTTCCATTCTTCCCTCTGAGACCTAATCTGTTGGCAATACTTGGGCCTGGCTCCCCCTCCTCTTACCGTGCCACCTCCACCTCTGCTTAGGAGCTCTCTGTGACTCTTCCCCACTGGAGGCTGCAGGGCGACGAGATCACTGAGAGAACAGCATGGAGACCCCACGCTTCCAAGCAGGAAAGTGAGGCTGGAGCACGGCTGGACTTCATCAGGCTTTCTTGTGATGGTTGGGTCAAGAGAATGGCTAGTGTGTTTAAAAGATGGCTCCTGGTGCTCAGGTTGTTAATTCTCTTTATTGGCTCTAAAGATGTTGGCAGGAGCTGCCTCGGAGGCCGCAGAAAAAGGAACACAGTGATGACTGGAGGGAAGGGGCAACCTGCCAGTGGTGGATGGAGACATACCCATCTCAGTGGTGGTAAAGGGTGCAGGGAGCACCGGTGGTTCATGCAGTTTCTACTTAGCATCCCTGGATCCAAAAAGAACAACGCCTAGAGCTTCCAACCTCTCAGAGGGCCCATCCTACCAAGGTGACATCAGAACAAGGAGGCTTAAAAGGAGTTTTTAAAAGCCATGACGTCCTTTGCTGAAATAAACATTGACATCCTCAACATAGATACCATGGTTAAGAGGCTTGGAATGTCCGGAAAGGCTTATTGGATTCAACATAATTTCTCTGAAACCTATAAAAAACAAAAAGAAAAAAAAAACAGAAAAACAGAAAAAAGCAAAATAAAGTAAAAACCAAAACCCCCAAAGAAGATCAAAACTAGGAGGGAAGGAAACAGAGAGGGAACTTGAAAAGTGCATCTAGAGATATAGATAGGTATATATTGGGAATAGCTAAAATGAATTGCCAGCAAAAGGGGAGGATAAGGGGGTGGGAGTGTAACTTAAAACCAAGCATGGTCAGAGAAATTGGAAACACTCCATTTTGCTGCAGCTGCCACTGAACCGAGGAAGGGAAGCAAGCATAACTTGGGAGTTTGGCCTGGGACTGTCATGGAAGAGGTAGAACAGACTTATCTAAGGGGGTCTTGCTATATGAGCAGGTTTCTGGAAAGAAGAGATCCCGACCATGAGCTTCTGGGGAGCTGGGAGAAGGGTGTGCACACTAGGGTTCCCAGAGGAGACAGGGAGAATGCTATGCTCTTCTAGAACCCAGTCTTAGGGATCTAATTCTAAGAACTAAAATTTCATACCACTTCGAACCACACCAGGAGGTTGGGGTCACTATAAACCCAAGCCTACAAGCTTTCTCACTGACTCTGTGCCTTATGTCGCCAGTGCTATGGAAGGCTTGGGAAATGATGACTGAGAACTCAGCCTGTAGTTCCCACTTTACAGGGGATGGAGGAGTGAGTAGCATCATTGGACACAAGGTCATGGGCTGCCTCAAGCAGGGAGGGCTTCCAAGACAGCTTGCTTGCTTTCTGGCCACATAGCCAGGGACAGAATTAGATGTCCAGAAATATGGGCATTCATAAACTCCAGAAAGGGATTGTTCAATCAACCCCAGATTTTCAAAATACCTGTAGAGTTGGGGAGTGGTTGGGGGTGGGTGAATGGAAAAATCCCACCTTTCTAGGAAAGCCATATGCAGGAATGCAGAGGACATAATGGGACATTGAGTATTAGGGGATGCATGATTGGGACAGCCTGAAACAGAGGTCAATTGCACTGAGACTTCCCCTAGACTCCTGCCATAATATGATCAAAACAGGAATGACTGGTTTGGGATGTTATGGTACCTCTTTCTTCAGGGAGTGAGGTCAGATTTATGAAAATAGAGGTTATTCTCTTGTTCGTGACATTATATTAAGAGGGAAGCTCAGTTTCCCATGGAATGCTATAGCTGTTCTGTGCTAAACACCCAACAAGTCATTGCTGGAATGTGAGAAAAAAGGATGGGAAGCCAAAAGCCTGGGCAGCTTGCTAAGAAGACTTATGACACCCCTGCCTCTCCCCAGGCCATGGTCCCCTCATGCTACATGCCTTACCTAGACCCTATGAAGCTTCCTTCTCTGAGAGAAATTCCTCTCATCTAAGGGACTTGAGTACCAATCCCATCCTAGATAACTAGTCATATCCCAGCCTTCAGTAACACATGGAGGTTTTATGAGTCTTTGGATCTTAATGATCAAAGCTAGTAAGGAGAGGGGTCTTTACTGTATACAAAAATGTTAAAGGAGTTAACTCACCATGTGTCCTTGGGTAAGACACATCCCCACTCTGGACCTCAGGTTCCTCATATATATAGTGAGTTGATGGGACTAGATGGTCTCTATTGTCCTTCAAGTTTAATATCCCATGATTGTCTATATTTGAAAAGACCCCTGGCAGAAGAGGCAGATATGGGGGTATTAATGGTCAGTACTGAACCCCAAGTGCAAAAACTTGGGGAAGTTATCTTAAATGTTAAAAATGCCAGAAACAGAAATCAAGTGTTCCCAGCACCTGTCACCCACACTGCTTTGCTGATTCTTTTTTTTTTTTTTGTACAAAATCTATTCATTATCCTGAGTATCACATATCGGTATTACTGAACTGATCAAGTTGGAGTCAGGGAAGAAATATTTGCCATCACCATGAATTCTACCTGACCCTTTTCTTAACCTGTGTGTCCATTAATCTCTTTACTAGGCCTGAGCAACCCAAAACATTTCCATTGTTATCATTCTGTATGCCATTCCTGGGCTGGGGAGGAAGAGTTTTATGACTTGGGAGATGATTCTATTGGACTCAAAACCCCTTTTCTGGCTTTTTATGTCTCACAGAAGAAATTCAGTTAATGGCCGAGAGGAAAGTGACATGACAGGGATGACGATGAGATAGTGGGAGAGGTTCCTTCAAATCTTTCTCACTTTTTTCAGGGAAAAAAACTTTGGAACAACAAAAGCTGCTGTTTCAATGGAGACTCTCAGACCACAGCTCCTATGGAGGAGGTATCATTCCAGCTTCTGAGAGAGAACTCTAGAGGCCATACACATCCATGGGCCAGGGAAGGCACCATGTCAGATCCATTACAGGCTAGGGCCAAACCTGCCTAAGTCCCTGCCAAGGTCCCTAAAGCTGCCTCCTTAAACATGAACCCATTACCATATGAGCCAGTATCTAAAGTTTGTTTTCTCTGGAACTCTTTCCCAGGTGGAGCCCATCCAAGATTCTAAAAGCTAAAGTCTGATAGCTAGCATATGAGGCACCACTCCAAACTCCTGTGCCCCTTCCCCCTTCCTCATAACAACTCCAGAAAAGTAAGGAAAAGGCATGTGCTCAGAGGTGGTCAGGGAAGACCAGGGCCACAGGAGACATTGGAACTAGGCTAAATGGGCAGCAGGAAGACCAAAAGGAGGCAAGCACGTCCTAAGAAGGCCATGCCCACTGATGGCCCACCAACCCCCACAACTAACTTCTGTTAGCAGCTGTCCCCAGAGCCATCCAGCATGAAGAAACTTATGGGCCTTCTGTAATTCAGAACAGAGCCTGCTCTCCAGGGATTGTCTAAGCATACATTTCCTGAGAAGCCTGCCAGAAATTCTAGGATGTGTTCGGGAAAGGGAAAGGAGTTGTAAGGGATGAAGCTAGGGAAAAGGAGAATGGAACGCCCTTAAGATGGGGAATTGGAATCAACCCCAGTGAGCCAAGAGCAGCTTAAATATTCATGGGCAAGTCCACTGTCCTCACTGCAGCAAGGAAAGGCCAGTTCCCATGGGTGTGCAATGCAAAGAAAGCCCAGGATTTCAAATCTCTGTTTTCCCACAACTGCATAAGCCCCAATCATCTCTCCCTGGCTGAGGTTTCAACCCCGCACTCTGACCAGCACTACCAGCTTTCTGGCATCCGCAGTGAACCAGCATCTCTCTTGTCTCCTGCCCACACTTACTTCATATAACTTTAGTTTCTCAAAACCTCTCCTGTCCCTGCTTCTTCTTTTTGCTAGCTGGCCTACTCATAATGTGGTTATTTTAGGTACCATATAGAGAGTGCTCCATTGGATTACTTCCCATTACTCCCCCTTCAAATGTAATGTCAGCTTAAAGTTGTTAGGTCACAGGAATGATAAGCACTTACATAACAGTGGCTACAAGATAACCACTCTATACTCCAGAATTAGTAGCTCATTATTAGGGAAACAGGCCTAGACAATCCAGGAAAGAGAGCCACCCTACAGCAGGCAGAGTGCATTCTTGCTATAGTCGCCCACCTTTCCTGAGGATTAAAATGTTATTGAGCCATGTTTCCAGCAGACCTAGGATGATGAAAGAGCCTCCCAGCAAACCCCTATCATCAGATATACCACTGATCACTCTAGAGTCCAAAGATTCATCATCATGCCAGGCACTGCGTACTATGTACAGCTAATTGAATATCCCCCAGCAACCTCAAAAGTGGGTGGTATTAATTCAATCCTAGTTTCAAAAATCCCCAAGGTTATTTTGTGGCAGTTTGAATTGGAATCCAGATCTTTCTAACTCCAAAGTCCTTGAAATGACCTTCCTGGAAATAAGGTCCCTTTCTGAAAACCAGTACCCAGGAGGAGGTGTTAGACAATCAAAGCAGTGGTTACAAGAACATTTGCCATTGGAGAGGAGACTGGCCCCGCCAGTAAGCCTTCAGCAGAGGGCTGGCATTTCCTTTCCTCACAAACAGCTTATCTGGCTGGGAATCCACACAGTCTCCTGATACTATACCATTCCTTTCACCTGGCATGTACAAGGCCAGCTTTTCCCTGGGTCCCCACCACCCTCACAGTAACATGATGAATGGACAAGACTTTCCAGTAAGGAATCCCAAATTCTGTCTAGACATTAAAACCCCATTTGGATATTATTTCTGGAAGTTCAGCCTAAGAAGAATAAGAATTAACCATTTTCAAGAGGCAGTAAGGAATCTGGAAGGAAGAGTCGAGCACAGTGGTGATCACAGAAAGGGTGGGAGAGCTGAGCACAGTGCCCGGGGAACTCTGTCCAGTGTCCTTACCTAACCACTGTGTGAACAAGGGTAAAGAGAATTGTTCACTGCACTGAAGAAAAGCTCCTCCTAGACAAACGCCTCTTGCTTCATTGTCTGCCTAGGTATGGTCCCTCCACAGCCAGGGGAAAGGGTTCACTAAGCAGTTCTCAGAGTCTCTGGGATATGGTTATAATTGCTTTGTTCTGGGTCTTTACTCCTGGTAAGGCAATTGCTCTTTTGAATCTAAGTTCTTTCTTCTCTTGTCATCAAATTCAATAAAAGTTTGGAGGTGATGACTCAAGTGGGTGAGTCTCAAATCTCAGCCTTGCTGGCTGCAAACTGGATTGCTTAAAACACACCTTTCCTTCTATAATTTGAGCTAGTAAGGCTACCCATAGGCCATGTATAGTCCTAGAATCAATCAATCAATCAATCAATCAATCAATCAATCAATCTCTCAGTTTCTTCCTCTGTTCCTTGGGCTCCCATCCTAGACAAATGCACCTTTATTTTTTTTTTTTTTTGAATTTTTACTTAGTTGCCAGCACTTAAAAGTCAGATTTCACAGTTAAAATATCCCTGTTTGTAACTTTCCTTGAAAATCTAACAGTTCTGGCAATGATGAACTAACATTTCTGCACAGTAATAATCAGCTGAAGCAGAAATGTAGCCATGCACCGTGGATCAGGTGTATACTTGCCAGTTCACCGTGTTCCCACCACCCCCTTGTCCCCTCCACCCCTTCACTTATTTACAAAACACACATGATTAGTCTTCACACCTGAGTGTGATAATTAATAATCATTAGGCCATGGCTTGGCTATTGGCTGTACATTAAAAACCAGGGAATGTCATTCAACACCCACTGGGTTTCCCTTTAGTATAAAACTAATACTCCTTCTAGATAAGGAAGGTACTAGCAGAGGAGTAAGCTTATCATCTCACAGAAGGGAGACAGCATGCAAACATGGCTTTATGAGTGGGGGCAGGAGGTGCTGTGTTCAGAAATAAGTTCTCAGGGCTAGAAAGATAGCTCAGCGGTTAAGAGCCCTGACTGCGCTTGCAGAGGACACTGGATTTGATTCCCAGCACCCACATGGCAGCTTACACCTGTGTGAAACTCTAGTTGCAGGGGATCTGATACCCCTTTCTGATCCCTGCAGGCATTTCATGACACGGATACACCTACCTACATGCAGGCAATACACTCATACATGTAAAAAATTTTTAAAAATAAGAGCAGTCGGCGTCCCTATTCTCTATTGGCAGTTTGGGTAGCCCCTTCAGAGGATGGCGTGATAAGACTAGGAGGTAGGAACTGGCTAGGCAGTTAGGGTAAAAAGACCCCAAAGAAACAATGGACTAATGCTGAGAAACAAACACTGTTTAAAGTTACAGAATAGGTAGGTGGTAGACCTGATCAAAACACCTTATATGTATGTATGAAATTCTCAATAAAATTTTTGTAAAAATTTTAAAAAAGAATATTGTATAACTGTAACAATTCAACTGTAAAACTAAAAATTTACAGCCAATTTTGAAAAAGATACATCTTAGCTCAGAAAATTGTTATTGAATATGTCAATGATGTTGTAATGAAATGCTTCTTCTAAGTAGGTTGTTATTAAATAAAAAATTAACTGGAAAAAAAAGAAATCCCTTGGCATTTTATATATGTAATTTCAGTGAACTAGGAAAAAAAAAAAAAGAAATGAAGTTTTCCACTAGAAAACATATATTGGGGCTGGCAAGCTGGCTCAGCCGCCTGAGTTTGATCCCTGGGAGCCACACGGCAGGAGGAGAGAATCAGTGTTCACAAGTTGTCCTCTGAGCTCTACACATGCATTGTGGAATAGGCATAACCACATACATACATACAAATACATACCCAATAATTAAATAAATATAATATAAAAATAAAACATTTTGGGAGCCACTGAAAATGCCACTGCTAGGAATTAATGTGGTAAATGTATCATCCACAATTCCTGACATGTGTAATGCATGTAGAAAATGGTCCTTGGGCTTTTTAATGCATATCTTTTATTTCTTAGGGTATGATTTGACAGGTATTCCTATACCACTATAATATAACAATGTCTTACAAAGGGCCCTATAGGGTATTAAAAGGTACTTGAGACTGAAATATCCTTGTTGTATGCTCCATGGATGAATGTTGAACTCAGACCCTGGGCTTAAATATGGAGTACCTTTTCCTATAAAGTAGAATTGATACCATTGGGAAAATGTGTGATGAGATTTCCAGGCTCCCTGACAAGCATGGCCAAGTCTGGTTCTAGCTGGGTGAAGCTGGCTCAAAAGGAGCAAGCTGAGGCTAAAGGCAGCCCTCATACAACTATACCCAAGGAAGTCAAATGGGAGGGTAACCATGTCTGAGTGAGATAAAAGTACACAGACTACTGAGATTCTTAGACATAAGCAGCCATCCCTGGAAGAACTTTGAAGGTTCACACAGCTCATCCATAAGGAGTACCTGAAGGGGGAAGATGTGCTGAAGGACAGCACCATTGGCATTACTAAGACTATCCCAACACTAGGCTGATCCGGGGTGAAAGGAGAGAAATGTTAGTCCCAAAGAATGTAAAATTTCTTCTACTTGATGATATTGTAAAGCACCTTTCAGAGTCCAAACACTCAATACTTTGTTGAGAAGTATTATTCATCTGACAGAAACCTTCTTTACTCTCCTCAACATTCACTGAGCATCTTCTTTTTGTACTCAGTGGAGACGAGAGAAAATCTCAGGTATTAATAATCCATCATCATTTCTTTCCTTCGCTTTATAATATCTTTTATGTTCAATATAGTTTTTTCCTGTTGCTTGATTCTTTGGACTCTTTTCACATGTTTAAAATATCAGAAAAGTATGGAGACTATCAGAACTCTGAATCCACTGTCTAGCATTAAAAATGTATAATCTTTTGGTATCTTCTTTTCAGATTTTTGAGGACAGCCTATAGTATAAGCATGGCAGAGAACTCACCTGTGTCCATCCATCACCCTATTTTTCCACACCAGCTATCTACTGCTCTGAAATACATGATTGTCACTTACAGGCATTCTCATCTACCTACATCCATAGCCAAATTACAGTACTGTTTTGCATATTATTTAAACTTTAAGACGAAGTTTTCTTTGGTTTTGTTTTGTGAGACAGAGCCTCATACAGTCCAAACTGACCTCAAACGGGCTACTATACAGCTGAAAAACATCATGGTTTGAGTGGGAAATGTTCCCCATAGGCTCATGTGTTTTGACTATTTGGTCACCAGTTGATGGTGCTGTTTGAGAAGGTTGTAGAACCTTTAGGAAGTAGAGCCTTGCTGGAGGAAGTACATTATTGGGGGCAGACTTTCATTATATAGTTCATCCACTTCCTGTTCTCTCTCAGCTTCCTGTGTGTAGATGAAAATGTGATCAGCCAGCTTCCTCTTCCTGCCAGCATACTTTCCCTGACTGTTGCCATGCCCTTCCCTGTCATGCCGGACTCTATTCCTCTGGAACCTGCCAGTCAAAATAAATCCTTTTTCTCCATTAAGTTGTTCTTGATTGAGGGGTATTCTATTGCAGCAACAGAAAAACAATTAATGCAACGAATTCCTAATCCTGTGTTCCTTGAATTCCTGATCTCTCGTATTGTGACATTACAGTTGTACCACACCACATCCAGCTGAGCAGAACTCTTTTGTTGATGCATGTAGTCTTCAACCACGAATTTTATTTATTAATTTCTGTTGATGTTTTGTTTTCCTATAATGCTGAGGATAGAACCACAGGCCGTTTGAGTGGTAGGCAAGTATTCTACCACTGAGCTATATCCACAGCCCTCCATTCATTAATTCTAATTGATGGAGTTCATTATGATAATATACTACAAATTAGTTGCCAGTTTTATCAACTGATACTTGTTTTATCTATTTTTCCATTACTCCCAATTAAAGCTGAAATAAATGTCATGATGCAAGTCTTTCTATGCACTTGTGGAAAAGTTGCTCTAGAAAAGTAGTTAGCAAACTTTTTAAAGTTAAAAGGGCCAGATAGAAAATATTTTATGCTACACAGCCCCTGTTGTCACTACTGAATTCTGCCAGTACAGTCTGAAAGCAGCCACAGACAAGTAAACAAAGGAGTGCATCCCAGCAAAACTTCATTTACATGAACAGGCAGGAGTCAGATTGTCTCGCTGCTCAGAAGCTACAGTTTGTTGACCCCTGCTCTAGAGCCTTGTTTCCCAAAATGCAAGCACATGAAACCCACAACTCCAGGTAGGAGTCTGGTGGAAATCAAGAACTTTCCAGGTTACTGAATGGACACCTGCATTTGAGCAAGCTATACAGGTGATTTCTATGCACAAAAGCACCTTTAGAGGACATTTCTTTAGAGTATATAAATCTTTAATTTCACTCTATCACTAAAAGTTTTCCCAAAGTTGAGAGTAACTCATATTTCTATAATTATTAAATAGATGAACTTCTTATCCTGTATTTCCATATCTAACATTATTGAACAGTTTTCCCTCCAAAGTGATGAAGTGGTAGAGTTGTTTCCTTGTAGTTTCAACATGAATCTCCGAGGCTGTACATCATCTCAAATGGGGTTTCCTGCCTATTTACAAGCTTTTTTCATTTATATAAACATAGTTGTTTATACAAGGTGGGAAAGGTTTATGCAGATTCTTTGTTGGACGCGCACATTGGAATGTGTTCTTGGCGTTTCCTTGTCTTTTTATAATGGGACAAGTTTTTATCTATTTAAATCAATGTACCCATAAGCTGGGTATGGCAGTAAATACTTGGAATTCCAGCACTCTGGTGGTTGAAGCAGAGGATTTCAACAAGCCCAAGACAAGACTTGGCTACAAAAATAATAAAATAATATATTTAAATGTATTAAGCTTTCCTTTTATGCTATTTACAGTCTGTATTTCAAGAAATGTTTCCCTCCTCAGGGTGAAGTCTTATTCTCTTTTTAGATCCCTACATTTTATACATCTCCCTTATAGAAGAGTTCTAAATGCTTTATGTGGAGACTCCCCAGTCAGGGAGGTAGAGCTTAACTCCCTCATCTTAAGTATGCTGCTATTGACTTATATCTTAAATGTGTGGAAAGTCAAAGGGTGTAAATAAGCAGTGGAAAACCTGGCAAACATGGTGCCAGGTGATCAGGATCAATATCCTAGTGGTTAGCCATATGCTGTACATGTCTATCTTGATACAGTGTGATAAGAATGGTACTTTACCTCTGTGGTCTTCCATCACTCCAGTTGACAAACCTAAAGTGACAGACATTCTACATATAACCTCACCAATGAGGCTAAGAATACCTGGTCACTAAATTCAGTGAGATACCTAGGACAGAGAAAGGATATTGATGGAGGGAGAGGAGTTTATTCAACAGAGATGTACCAGCACTAGATTCTTACTTATAATGACTGCATCATTAGGATAGAGGATTATTTTAATAGCAGAAACTGGGTGTGGATCACAAGGGAATTCACTGACTATTACTGAAACTTTGCTGAATACACCAAACCAGTTTAAAATAAGAAATCAATTTAAATACTTTATTATTTTTTATTTATGTGTATGAAAGTATTGCCTACATGTATGTAAGTGCATCTGTGTCATGCAATGCCTTCAGAGGTCAGAAGAAGGTGTTGGATTCCTGAGGAACTGGAGTCACAGACAGGTTGTTAGGTGCCGTGTGGGTGCTGAGAATTGAACTAGGGTCCTCTGTAAAAGCAGCCAGTGTTCTTAACCGCTGAGCCATCTCTAGTCCCCAAGAAGCTAATTTAAAACAAAAAGCTCTATTTTTTAATTGCACCCAGATTTTATAAGTTATTTTGTGACTGGTATGAAGTAACACTATCCATTTACTTTGTTGAACAGTTTCACTTTTGCATACTGATTTCAATGACATACACAAAAATTCAGATTCCTATATATTTCTGTCTGTGTATCTATCAATATACTGTCACTATGTAGCTAAGGATGACCTTGAATTCCTGATCCACCTACACCCACTTCTCAGGTACTGGCCTTACACATGTGTACCACTACCCTGAACAAAATGATGTTTTCTTGAGTTGATGCATGCAGTTTTCATTCTTTTTTAAAAAAAAAATGCTATTTTATTTTCTTGTAATGCTAGGAATGAAACTGAGAACCTATACATACATTACATGCACACGCTTGTATTTCAGAGTCCTAAAGAATCTCAGGGTACTTTGACTCATTTGATTTTATGGGTTAGTTTCTGTAAATTGATGTGTTTTTGTTTATTAAAGAGTCGCCAATCTTTATCTTCCTAAGTAAATGATAGGACATGTTTTTAGGTATAAACCTTCAAAAAAATCTGCTAGGATTTTTATTGGAATTGTATTTAGTTTACAGGGCTGAGTAAAAATCAACATCTTTACTATAATGGCTATTCCCATCATCGGTTATATGCCATAATTACTCTGTTCTTTTATACCCATTAATATTTTATATTTGTCCCATAATATAAAATTTGGCATATTTCTTGTTGTCTTTATAGCTTTTTTAAAAAAAAAGTTAGATGTTTTATTTTGGTATCAACACTATCCAATTTTTTTTTTTTTTTTTTTTGGTCTTTTTGAGACAGGGTCTCCCTGTAGCCCCAGCTGTCCTGGAACTCACTATGTAGACCAGGCTGGCCTTGAATGCACAGAGATCTGCCTGCCTCTGCCTTCCAAGTGCTGGGATTAAAGGCATGTGCCACCATGGCCAGCTCTATCCAATTTTTTTTTTTTAAGTTCTAAAAACTACAGTTCTGAAAAGATTTTTTTTTGGTGCATATTTTTTTGGGTTGTATTTTTGCCATTGTAAATGTTACTAAGTTAACGTTTTTAATGATATTTAATAAATACACTGTTGTTGCTGTTTTAAAACATTTGTTTGTTTGTTTGTTTGGTTGGTTGGTTGGTTGGTTGGTTGGTTGGTTGGTTTTGGGAGAGTATGCTATGTGCACATATGGAGGTCAGAGGACAAGTTGTGGGAATAGGCTCCTTCCTTCTACCATGTGGGTTCTGGGGATCAAACTCAATCATCAGACTTGCCATCAAGCATCTTAACATACAAAGTCATCTCACTGGCCCATTGTATTGTGTTCAAATAGACTCTGACTAAGCAGCTCAGTCTGGCCTTGAATTTAGTATGGTATATAGGCTGGCTTTGAACATGCAATCCTCTTGCCTCACCCTTCTGAGTGATGACATTATAGAAGTGTGTCACTGGAAATGCACTTATTTTATTGATCTCGTTTTAGCAATTTTGCACAATATAATAATTAGTTCTAATGGCTCATTTATAAATACTTTTTGCTATATAGGCTGACCATATCATTCACAATAAGGACCATCATCTCTCTGTTTCCAATTCTTTAATTTCTTTTCTTGTTTTATTGCATTGGCTAAAATTTCCAAATTATTATTGAATGAAAGCCATGTTACTTTGAGTAGAATGATTTTCCTGATTTTCTTTCATATTTTTTCCCTTTTCTGCTCATCACATTGACTAATTTGTGGTTTTTGTTGTTGCTTCCATCTAATCTTTTGGAGCTTCTAAATTAAATCTCATATTGGCTTGGAGCCCTTACAGGATAATGGTGGGGCTATAGTACAACAGTCTTCAAAAACTTTAGTGTCTGATCTGAAAGGCAGAATCTTTACATCCTCTATCTCATCTTTCTCTCTTCTCTCCTCTCTCCTCTCTCCCCCTCCCCTCTCCTCCTCTCTCCATTCTCCCA